>NC_044600.1:14987857-15288571 GCF_901933205.1 Camarhynchus parvulus | reverse complement strand
GCTGGAGAAGGGCACGCCGGGCTCTGCGCGGTGGTGCGGGAGCGCAGCCCGGGCACGGGCGGGGGATCCCGGGGGGAGGCGGTGCTGGGAATGGGGGGCGCCGGCCCAGGCGGTCCCTCCCGGGGGCGGTGCCGCGTCCCGGGCCCCCGCAGAAGCCCCGCCTGGCCGCGCTGTCACTCACCGCCCCGGGGAGACGCTCCAGCTTCGGGAAGGCGGTGGCGGCGCCGGGGCTCGGCCGGGTGGGTCCCCCCGCGTGCAGGTAGAGGCCGTGGCGGTGCAGCCAGACTGGACCCCCCGGGACGACAGCGGGGCTGGGGCCGGGATTGGCGGCAGCGAGAGGGTTAAGGGGGGGGCGGGGAGCGGGGCGGCGAGCCCATTCCGTGTGATCCGCTCCGCGCTTTGCGGGTGGCCACGTGGGCACCGGCGGGAACCGGGGCGCCCCGTTCTGGCCCGCGCCTCCCATCGTGCTCCCCCCCCGCACCCCGCCGTGCCCCGCCAGACCGCGGCCGTCGCCCGTGCCCGGCTCCATGCTGCCTGCCTGCCGGGACCCGCTCCGCCAGGCGGATCCGCCCCAGGTTTTCCAGCCGTCCGTGGCGATCCGGGCTGTCGCGCCGATCCCGCGCTCGGGGCTCCGCTCCGCGTTCCCGCGGCAGCCGCTCATGAGGGAGTCTCGCGAGCCCCGGCCCCACCGCGGCCTATGAGAGCGCGTCCCTCGCTCCGCACAGCCAATAGGGCGCCGCCGCCGCCCCCCCGTCGGCTGGCAGCGCGTTGAGGGCTCCGAGCGGCGCCTCCATTTAAAGGGGCCGCGACCCGAATCCGGGTTCTGGGTAGAGCGGGCGGTGCAGCACCGGGAGAGCCAGGTACGAGCGGTGGCGGCCGCGGGCGTGCCCCGGCGGTGTCCCGGGAGGTGCGGATGGGGCCACGCGCCAGTCTTGGGGCCCCGCGAAGAGGGGGCGGGGCGGGGGCGTGCGGCGCGGGTACCAGGGTGGGGGGTGGGTGAGCCCCCCGGGGAGGAGGGGGTGCGCGCCTTGCGGGGGGGGCGGGGCCGGCGCCCCTCGAGGAGGCGTGGCCGGCGCCGCTCGCCCCCTCCCCGTGGTGGCCGCTTGGGGGCGCCCTGCGGCGGGTCCCGGAGGGGGGGGGGCGCTGCGCGACCCTCGCCCCTTGTGGGGGATCTGGGCTGTGGGCTCCATCGGGATGGATGGGGAGCCCCAGCCTGACCCCCACCCCTTGCAGCTCCAGACCAATGGAAAACCCAATGCGAATTGCTCTGCAGTGCGGGGGAGGCGGTGGTCTCTGCACCCCTCGCGGTGTGGCTGGGGAACGCACTTGCCTGGCCCCCATCCCCGCCTCGGTTCCATGGAGACCCCCGTGGGCCCTGGCTCTGGAGGGGGGTGGTCTCTGGAGTCCCCCGGAATGGATGAGGAGCCCCGTGTGAGCCCCATCCCCGACCTGGTGCAGAGCCCACCCCGTACCCCCTGCAGTGGGGGGATCGTGCGACTCTTATGCCTTCTGGGGAGGGGTCTGGGCTCTGGGTGCCCCCGCTGTGGCCGGGGAACCCACCAGCCTGACCCTCATTCCCACCCTGCTTCCATGGAGACCCCAGCGAGATCCCTGCCCCTGTTGTGGGAGGTGGTCTCTGGGTACCCCTGCGGTGGCTGGGGAGCCCCAGCCTGGTGCCCATCCCCGGTGTGGGCTGGCACAGGGAGGTGTGGGGGGCAGCCCTCACGGGGCCTGGGCTGGCTGTGCCCCCCAGCCCCGGCACAGGCTGGGCCCAGGGTTCATGGCTCCCGGGAGGCCCTGAGCGATCAGCCCAGCGGGGCCTGTCCTTGCTGAGGGGCTGTGCTGAGCAGTGACAGCAAACAGCCCTGGCAGCCTCTGCCCCACAGCTCTGCCCTAGTGCTCGGCTCTCCCTGCGTCCCCAGGGGCTCAGCCTTTATGGTGCTGTCACCACACGCAGGAGCAAAGTCTGTGGGGTTCACAGCTGCTGCTCTGTGAACTGGATAACCTTTCTGACAGCCTTCCCCTGTGTGTGGGGGAGTCTGGAGCCTCCTCAAGGCCTGGAGGGGGTGTGTGTCCCTGGGTGGGTGTCCCTGGGCACCCTGTGCTGCTCTCGAGGATCTGGCCCCATGAGAGGAAGCTGCAGCCCCAGGGGCTGGAGCTGCCCTGGGCTGCTGCTGAAGCCTCCCCATGTGGGCAGGGTAGCTGTGGCCAGCAAGGTGCCCTGGGGAGCATCACGCACCTCCTGTGTGGTTGGCAGAGGTGGAGGCAGGCCTGGCGAGGCAGGGAGCTGGCTGTGCTGTGTGCCCAGCATGGGAAAAGGCCCTGGCATCAGATATGCTGTGTGGGCAGAGGCAGCGCTGGACGTGTCAGGTGATGGTGGGGGGTAGGATTTTCAACTGAGTGCTGAGGGATGGTTCCTGGAGTCTCTTTTGATGAGCATGAGAGCTGCTTCATTTGTGCTCTCCTCTGCTCCTGCTGTGATTCCAGGTATGGCTTTTGTTCTAGGCTGTAGCTTCTTTCCTTTTCATTGCAGCTGCAATCCCCAAGAAAACTTTTAATCTGCATTTTCTTACCTAACCCTGCCTAGCCTGGGATCAAAGCTGGTGATAAGAGCATAACCCTGTTGTTATTGTGAGCTCAACCTTATGAAAGGAATATCCACAGCCTACAGAGCTGTAATGACTAACCTGAGCCTCACAGCTCCATAGTGCATATTTGCACAACCTCTTTTTCTCTCTGCACCTGCTCATATCCCTCTCCCTGTGTGCCCTTGCTTTGGAGGATGACAGTGAGTAACACCAGATTCTCCCACATCTCTGGCAGCCAGAGGAAGGGCCCAGGCTGTGCCCATGGCCTCACTTTGGGGGCAAAGTGCCTTGTATGATGTCTCTGTGGATGTCTTGTGCTCAGTGATGCTGGGATGCACAACTGTGATGGACACAGATGTGCTGGCAGAAGCCTTGCTGCAGAAGGGTTGTGGTCAAAGCCACCCAGTGGAAGCATGGAGTAGGCTACAGCTGTGACAATGCATTTGTTAGTTTAGCAAAGGCAGTGCTAAGGATTTTACTGGATTTGTGTTTTAGTCTCAGTAGTGTTTTATTAACTTCTTCCTCTGCTGATGGTACACATCAGGAAATGGCAATGTCTGAGACCATCCTCACCAGCCCTGCTGGCCATGGGCTCTGCTGCTGTCTCCTCTCCCCTTGCTGTGAGCATGCTGTGCTGGCCCAGCCCTGGGCAGCCCAAGGGCTGAGGAGTTGGTCTCCAGATGGGATGAGCTATTGCTCTGCTCAATATCAATTGCACAGCCTTACCAGGGCCACTCTGCAGAGCTGCATGTGAGGTGAAGCCTCCCAGCAATGAGGTCCCTTTCCAGCACCTTGGTGGCAGGCCCCTTGCAGAGGGATCTGGGACTGTCAGTGAGGCAGAGGAGACAGCTCTCACTGTGTTTCCAGTACTTTGGCTCTGCAGGGCCTCCTAAGGAAAATTACATGTTTTGCCTTCAAAGATATCCTCTCAGAAACTCTGCCCTTTTGTTTTTTCTCTCTTCCCTGTGCAGTAAGGTTTATTCACAGAACCACAGATAGATTTGGATTGTAAAGGACCTCTAGAAGTGTCTGGTCCAACTGATCTGCTCACAGCAAAGCTGACTTGAGGCCTTGTCGTTCAGGGCTTTGTCCAGTTGGGTTTTGAGGATCTCCAGACAGTCTGTGGCCTGTCTCAGGCTGCAGCACTCCTCTGGAGAGTCACCTGCTGTCCCTGCAGCTGTCCTCTCCAGCTGCTTGTGGGATGTGCCAGAACACTTTGTCAGGTGCTCTGATGCCTTCCTGCAGCATTTGGGCAACAGGTAGACAGACCTGATGACCATCTGGTTTTTACCACTTCCAGGTCTTCTATTTTTTTTAATCATTGTCTTGATATGATTTTAAGGCATTTTGGACACACACTGCTCAAGCATGCAAGCCTTTTTTGTTGTGCTTCTGATAGTACTTCCAAAGCTTTTTTTACCCACTCACCCCTTTTCCCTGCATTTAACACTATTTTGGCTGTACAAATACCAGGAGAATTTTCTCTTGGACTTGATGGCTGAGTGGAGTTGGTTCTTGAAGCTGAATTGCTCTCCAGATAGCGTTGCTGGTAAGGGTGTGCTTAGATTTGTTACTCTTTTCTCTGTTGCAAAGCCCTGACACTTAGTGCTTTGGGAGATCCTGGTCTTACAAGATGTGAGGGGATCCAAGGCATTTCAAACTGCTGCCAGGATGGCATTCTGGATGGATGAGGATGCTCCTGTTGCCTGTCTTAGCATTTACTGCTATGGTTAGCATTAGATAATGCTGAGATTGAGGAATGTTGTCAGTTATATTTGAAGTGTTGCAGGATTCTCATGGTAAACCTAATTCCAGGAAATTCTGTGAGATTTCTGAAATTTGTCCTTCTTGCACTTTCTTGAAACTGAGGTGAAGTTTCTGGAATGCAAACTCAAAATCCAGTTTGGTCATTCCTGCCTTTGAGGAATTTACAGGAGGCTCATGGCTGTGTGTTGCAGCACCAGCTGCTCAGTGCTGGAGGATTTAGGGTTTCTGGGTTCAGGGTGTCTGTGATACATTTGAGGCCTGCAGCCCTGAGCTGGGGCTCCTGCTGTAGGAAAATCTAGTGGTGATCTCCTTTCCTGGCTTTGGGAGTATCAAAAAACAATTGCTGGAGTCTCAGTGCTGCTGGTGAAATTCTGGAAAGGCCCTTTTCCCCCTGTGTACCAGTTACTGTTGTGTGGACAGTCCCAGTCACACGTGGAAACTGGCCTGGAGGGGATGTGGTGAAAGCTGCTGCAGTTTGCACTGATTGAGAACCAATCATACATTTGGAGGTGGGACAATGTTTGCCCAACCCTCCCTGCAAGGCACAAGGACTTGACCAGTGGCATCTGCAGGAGCTGTGGCTGACTTGGAGTGAGTCACTGCATGTAAAACCTCCAAGTCACAGAGGGTTTACAGATCCCATAGTCAGTTGTTTCATCATGTGTTTATGAGCTTGTCCAGCTTTGATTTCCAGCTTTTTGTGTCCTTGTGTGCATCTGTCTGTATCTCCAAGGAGTTGTCTGCTGTAGATCTTCTTACTTTGGGATTTTTTTTGAGATGGGTCACATCTCCCTGTTTCTTTTCAGGGAACAAAATATGTTTAGTACTAGAGGGTGTTTTCTAAACTATGACTGATTATGTGTTACTGTGTCAGATTTTTTTTTAAACATCTCAGCTCTTCCAATGACTGTTATCAGTTGTTCAGTTGTAGACAGTAGCCAAGAATGAGACAGTGATGGTCTAAGATGGCACTGTGTGCAAGTAGCACTGTACTGAATGTCACCAAGGGGGCTTTGTGCTCTTTGACTTTGCAGCCCAGAGAGCTGCCTCTCCACAAACACAAGTAACAAAATCCTTTCTGCTCCTTTCTGGACAATTTTGACTGGACTGCAACATGGTCCACAGTAGCATGCTTAATTTACTGGTGATTCTTTGTAAATTAATTTGAGTTGAAGTGAGTTAGCCAATACGTAATAAAGGTTTGCAGTGCTTGAATTTAGAATGCTATCAGCTGTCCAGATAAACTCAGAGAAGTCACAGCAGAGAAGTTGGCTTCTGCTGTACTCACCACTCAAAGTATAATATTGTTGATGAAGATATGTTGACTGAAACCATGCTGGTAGGCCATGATATTACTGTCTTAATGTTTTATTGATTGAACTGAGTATTGGCACTATTTTTGTTGAGAAATACTAGGTGGAGTGTTAGTGTTTGTTCAAAAATTTGGCACAAAAAAATAGAAGCTTCTTCCAGAGATCTGCTTAAGTCTTACAGACCTTGTAGATGGGAGGTGGCTGAAATGTTGATTTAAGTGTCTTTTGTAGTTACTAGTTAATTATTTTCATGTTTCAGATTATCTCTAATAGTGAAAAAGATAATCCTTCAGCCTTCAAAGGTATTGAAAATCTGAATACATATCCATGAACAGAAGTCCAAGACAGATACCCAAGCAGTTCCTGTTCCTTTGCTAGAAAACAGCAGTAACTGCATGGCTGTGGGATTTTTTTTGTGGGCTGTAAAGACTTCTGAGATGTTCTCTTCATCAGGAGGGAGTAACGACAGCATTTTTTTTGCTGTCTGTTTTTAATTAAATGTTTGATGGTAGATCCTCATTTCTGTAGGTAGGCCACATATTCCCCTGCTAATGGTTACCTGAGTTACAGCACCACTGATGTCTTTAATAAGCTGGATAAAGTCCCAGGTAGTCACTTGGATGTGCTTAAGTGTCCTGGCAGAGATGTTGCACTTTGAGCTTCCAGACCTGAGAGAAGATCCCACGTGCCCTTCTTTGGCAGAAAGAGCTGGGCAGCTCTGGTGGTCACAGGTACTGGCTTTGGCCATCAGTGTCGTGTTCTGTGCCTGTCCTGCACACCTGGGGAGGACCCCCAGCTGTCCCATCACTCCTTTGGAAATGCTTTCTTGCTGCCTGAGAAGCATTCTGCTGCAGGCTGTTGTGCAAGAGACTTTGCTCCTTCAACTTCCCAAGCATCTATCTCTTACTGAATACTCCAGGGAGTGCTTACTCTAGGTGAGGAGTTCCCAGATGGAGCAGTTATATATCCTGCTAAGTGCAGGATTTCAGCACACTGCCTCCTCTTGGTTTGTTGCACTGTACTCTCCTTGCTGCCAGTTATGTGGCTGGAAAAGAGGAAGATTTTAAGCAGACCAGTGACCAAACCCCAGTGACTGAGCTGTGCCTTAGCTGGTCCTGGAATAAGAGAGGTGATGACTTGTGGTGGATCATTTCAGCACCTGCCAGAAACAATAAGCTATTCTGTTTCTGTTGTGGAAAGTGAGAAAAGACTTTACTAGAGATAAAATGCACGCTCTGTTTGCAGCTTAACTCACTGTGAAGCTCAACAGAAGGCCCAGACAAATCTGTCTGCCTGGGGCAGACAGAAGTAGAGCTTCTTACCTTGCTGCAGCAGAGCAGCTCTAATTTCTCCAGGTTGAGTTTGATTTCTGAGCAACCCACAGAACTGGAAAATAACATTCTTTCCTATTTTGAGAGCCTCCTTCCTCATTCTTATCAGCTGGTAGCTGAAAGCCACTATAAAGAATTCATTGTCAGGGACATTCTGTGCTTTCCCACTCACACTGTTTGTCAGCATCACCTTAGGTCCAGCCTCAACTCTCCATCAGCTTTTCCAGATTCTTTTAAATATATCAAGAGTTGGCATTCATCTGCCCTGTATCACCTTGGAGCTCTGCTGCAGCAGGTTGAAAATAAACAAAAGGAAAATACTTCTAAAAACTGAATGTTAAACTGCAGGACTTCAACCCACTGGAATTTTAGGAGGTCCAAAGTATAAATTGGTTCGAAGTGGAATTAGGCAGATTCACAGAGGATTTGCCCAGTACAGACTCTTAACAGGGCCATTGTCAGTGCAGCTCAAGCCAAGTGTGATTCTTCAGCAGCTGAGTCCTTAGCTGGGGGATGTGCTGAAGAGGAACATCCTGTTAGTTGTGTTTCTTACAGTCTCTCCCCAGGTATCCATTCTTGGTGTGAATAGGAACAGGATATTCAAGCACATGGCCCTTTCATTGGACTGACTGCAGCAGTCCTTAGCTTTGCACATCCCAAGAAATTCTGGTTCCTTCTCCAGAGTGTGTGAGCTGTTCTGCTGGGAGGATTCAGACAGAGCTGATGAGAGGGGACAGGGCCTCGAGCACAGGGGGCTGTGCTTCCAAACAGAGCATGTGAGTGAGTCAGTGCTCTTACTGCAGCCTTGCCTCTGCAGAGAGGTCTGTTCCAGCCGCATCCTGATAGTTTGGAGTTGCCTTAATCTGCAGAATACTTCTTCTCTTTCAGACTTTTCTGTTGGTCAAGGACGTTGCCATTAAGTCAGAATTTTGTTTTGCATTGTATCACCCAAAGTTTGAAAGCAGTGTTAAGGTGTCCACTGTTAACCCAGATGCCTTTGGTCCGCTTGTAACATGAGTTACAGGACAAGTTGTAGATTGTTGCTTGCATTATGCTCTGGGAGGGAATGCCCAAATGGATTTCTTATGCTCCAAATGTTTCCAGGGTCTATTTCTACCAAGCAAAGACTAGGCCAGCTGAAAGTGGGAATTACTTTAGGACCTTAGTGGTTCATTGCAAACTTGTGCAAAGTGTCTGAGGTCATTCTGAGGGGTATGTTAGCTCTGTTAAGTATACCTATAAATAAATTTTCCTTCTTCATCTGGATGCCTTGAGGTTTTTTTGCTGATTACTGTAGGGTCTGCAGTCTGTCTGTGAAACTGGGTGGGGGATATCTTTGAGCAGGAGACCTTGCTCATATTCTGAACAGCAGAAAAAAAACCTTGTTTATCATCTTGGTTCTCATCTTCTTCAAATCTTTAGGACCTTTCTTTCAGATGTCTTTGTTTCTATTTCACTTTGTTCTTATTTCTGTCAGCCAGCCTAAAACATGTATTAGATCCTGCATTGCTCTGGAATTGACTTATTCTAAAAGTTTTGTCTCATCTTGTAACTAAAAGTGAACAGAAGCACCAAAATCTTTGGGGGTGAAACTTGCTGAGCATTTCTAAAGATTACATTTGCTTTAGTTTCTGATTGGGATTGTGGGAACAGTGCTTTATCTGCCACCAGGAAACAGAAAACATTACTGTGTATTTAGATAAAATAAGGAGGTGGTGGCTTTGAAATCCAGTTGTTTGGTATGATTTCTTTAAATTCCTGCTTATCTAAGTTTTAGAAGCTGGGTACCTTCTCTGTCCAAGTATGTTCTGTTTAGTTCTGAGCAAATAATTTGTGAGTGAAAATTTGCTTGTCCTTTCAGAGAGAAGGATATGAAAAATGAGTTAAACAGCCATCATCAGTGAAATTAAATCAGGCTTCCTCCTTCATTGATATAGATGAGTTATGCTCACTGTAAGCCCAAATAAACAGAAGTACAGTGTCTTCTCATTCAGGGCTTAAAACAGTGCTAAATTTAGAATTGGAATTACTCTGATAGGAAGGGCTAGGTTGTTGCCACATCATTTGATTCTAGTGCCTTTTTTGTAGTGTCTACTTAGAGCCTGTTTGGGGACATGATGTTATTTCATGTCTTGCACTGCCTTCCCACTTGCAGACTCCAGCTCCTTCTCCCTTTCCCTCATCAGGTTTGTCAACCATTATCTACTTGTGGGGGTATAATTCAGTTTTAGACCATATTACTTGCCTCATCTCTAAGTCTTGACCTTTCTGTCTTACGGTGATGTCAACCATGAGGAGCTGGGCTCTAACTTTCCCTCTGAGGTTGGCAGTCTGCATCACACCTTCCTGTTCAAGTCGCTGTTTGTGCCCTGCAAAGTCACACTGGTCTTTTTTCCTGACTCTGCATTGCCTGCTTGTGGCTGTCTTGCTACTTGTTCTTCTTATGACTGCTTTTAACATCAGAGCTTTACTATCAGAGCTTTCTTCTTGCCACCCTCCAGAACTCTTCCTAGTTCTAACTTAAGCTTTTCCAGTTGTTCCATGTCTGAATATTAGCCTATGTAATTTTGGGGCTATGCAGTAGCTGTAGTTATACTGTAACATTGTTTATATCTGTCCTCTGACAAGATTAATGCATGTTGTCATCCTGTATCTTGTTAAGACTCACACTTCAGGGCTTGAAAGGAGTTATTTCTACCAATATGTTTAAGAGAAAAAAAGGTATTTTAAAAATTAAAAATGTGTTAGCTCCGTAAGAACAGATCAGGAGAAAGGACAGACCAGATTATTTGGATAGAGAAGAAGGCAGGGCTGGGGATATCTCCACAGAACATTGGTGTGGAGCCTCCTGAATTAATGCTCTGATACCCCAGTGTGTCATTTAGCATAAGCAAGTTTCTTTGCTGTTCTGTGGTGAGATGTGTGAGTGCTGTAGAGTTCCCAAAGGTCTGTTATACCAAGCTACTGCATTCTGCTGCTGACTTTTGTACTCTCACAAGTAAAGGTGATTCAGCTGCTGGTGTCTGGTGTCCTGCTTATGGCCTGGCAGCATTCCTGGGCCTTGTTTTACTCCAGCAGTGTTCAGAAGAGTGGACAGTTCATGTTCTATGTTAGACTGCTTTTCATTAACTTGCAAGTCTCTCTCTCATTTCCAGTTGCCATCTTCTAAATGGATTCCAGTGAATTTTCAGGATCTCTGGACCCCCTGTCCTTGCCTGACAAACCGCTCATTGGTGACCTCCCTGCTGACATGGAGTTTGGTGAAGATCTCCTGGGCTCCCAAACAGCTTCTACCCAGGAAGTTTCAGTTCTTCAGCCCCCTGGCTGGGATCAATCCAAGCGGATGACTGCAGATGAGGACTTGGACCTTGTAGTGAAAGCAGACAGCGTGTCTGAACTAAATAAATCAAATGACTGTGTTCTAGATAAACCTGGTGTCTTGGATGTGCTGGAGAAACCTGGTGTCAGGGATGATTTGGGTAAAACCTCTGACTTGGTGGATAAACCAGAGGGTCTGGATGGGCTGTGTAAGGCACAACCTTCCCAGGACGTGGAGGGTGGACCAGCAGACTCCTCTGCCCTGTCTAGAGAAGCTGTTGGTCCAGAAAAAGGGAAAGAAGGGGAGGATGCACCAAAAAATTGTTCTGGGGATGTAAAGGAAGATGGTGCTGCTGCTATTCCTGCACTGTCTGGTGACAATGCCCCTGAATCACCCCAACAACCTGTCCCTGACTCCAGGGACCTCAGCAGTGCCCCGGCCAAGGAAGAAATCACAGCACAGTCCTCAAGTCCCACAGTGCCCCCACCCCAACTCAGTCTTAAACAAACAAAGAAGATGAAGTTGAAGGCACCAAGGAAAAGCTTACCCTTGCAGAGGGAAGGGCTGGCAGGGGAGGCAGAGGTGCAGCAGAGCCCAGACAGCAGAACTGCAGCTTTGCCCCCTGAGCCTGTGGAGAAAAACCGGGCAGAGGAAGGGGATGATAATGGGAAGAACTCACTCAAAGAAAACAGTGCACTCAAAGCACAGGAAGCCTTACCACCAGCAGGTAAGTTGTTGGCTCAGCAAAATCTGGCTTCCTTTTTCTCAGGTCATCACCTACACATTGCTGAAGCTGGAGTCTGCTCTACATTCCAGCTCATACCCTGCTATGGAAATAGCCAACTCTTCTGATAGTCTAGATTTGGGCAAAGCCTCTTGTGTAAAGGGAATAATGTTCTGGTCTGCACAAGCTCCTGCTCTGGCTTTCATGGCTTTAACTGATTTTTGGTGCTTGTGGAAGCAAGGAGCTTCCCCAGTAAAGCTGTGGCTGCACATCAGCCACAGCTTTTTTTATTTGAAACATCTCAACTCTTCCAATAACTGTTAACAATTGTAGACAGTAGCCAAAAATGAGACAGTGATGGTCTAAGATGGCCCTGTGTGCAAGTAGCACTGTACTGAATGTCACCAAGGGGGCTTTGTGCTCTTTGACTGTGCACTCAGAGAGCTCACTCTCTCTCCATTGCTGCAGTCTTTGCTGGAACTGAGGGTCAGCACCAGGTGTTTCCAATAGGCAAAGTTCCTCTGCCCAGGCTGGCCATCCCCAGGAGATGCTCAGTCTTGGTCAGAAGCAGTTGGAGGTAACTGCCCACCCAGCCTGCCTCCCCCATGCAGGGAGGTCTCCCCCTTACAGGGCTCCTCCCAGTCTGTGTTTGGATCTGCAACTACAGGTGGTGGGTTTAGGAGCCCTCCACCACCAGAACTGTACTTGGTAGCCAGGACAGGCTAGGGCTTCATGTGCTGACTGACCCAAAGGGTGGCTGCATTTGGAGAACACCTGTGCTCTTTTTTTTTTTTTTTGAGAAAAGCAAGGTGTTAGATGCAAGCTTGTTCTGTGCTTCTGTTCCAGGAGAAAGCCTGTCTGGGAAGGGAAGTGAGCTGCCAGCTGAGAAGGTGAGGAGAATGCAGTCAAGTATGTATGGTACAGGAGCACAGAGCATGGCTGGCTGTTGTCAGACTCTGTGAGGGACACTGGCTGTCGTGTCAGCCCTCTGGAAAGGAGTTTGCATGACTCCTGTGACAGAATGATCCCTGTGCACTGCCACTATGCTGTAATGTGGCTTCAGTGTGTCCCTGTTGTCCTCAGCTGAAATGTCATCCTCGTAAGCCTACTCCCCCCCTCCTCTGTCTTGCCAGCTCTGATCAGGTATCCATGGAGTTTTATCCATTTTCAGCCGAGGTATTGGGAAACCAAATCCCAGAAGTTGGAACTTCACCATAATCTCGGATATTTATCCATGGTTGTCCTAGCTGCTAGTTAGCCTAACTATTTTCTGAATGTCTTCTAGGAGCAGAAAAGAAGTGAACGACCCAGAAGATCAGAAACTGTCAGGCCTGAGACTGTGAACTCCTCAGAGAGCAGTGAGTAACTGGGGTTGGCCAATCCCTGTTTTCAGCCAGAGAGAATGGTTCAGATCCATTGTGGGCAGGTAGCTCATGGTGTGAGTACAGTGGGAACTCTGGAACTTTCATTCAGACTTCCCTTCTACACAGGACAGGTCCACAAGTCTTCATCCTGGGGTATTTGCCTTGCTTTCTCAGGGCACTTAAGTCAAAACAGGGAGTGTTGTAGTATTTTTACAGTGGTATGTGGGCACCAAGCACTAAGTTACAGGATGAGATTGGGGGGTGTTCCCAGGAAATTCATCTTCCATCTCCCCACCCAGGAACTTTCTTCCATTCTCTCTATGAGAGCAGGCTGTCTGAAGGAAGGTTGCATTTTGGAGATTTTCCTGAAGTGAAGTGTCTGTTCTTTGAGATACTGAATGTCACCTTGCCATTCCCTAGTATTTGTGTGTTGCTCCTTTATTGCCTGCCTGTACTAGAATCTGGTGATTAACACATTCCCTTTCCAGTCTAACAGTTCTTACAGAGTAGATGTTCACACTTTGGGCTTCTGCTCAACCTTGGCATATCATGACTTCCTAGACAGGAATTGTATTTGAGCCTGGTTTGTTTAAACACCTCTTGATTCATCTCCAGTTACAACCAAATTTCTTTTAAGGATCCCTTTATCATTCCACCCAGACAGGAACAAAGTACATAGAGGGACTCTAGAAAGGTGACTCAGAAAATCCCAGCCTGTGTCTCACAGCAGTTTCTCACTTCCTGACGAGGGGTTTCTGATCTTGCTCTGCTGCTCTGCAGTTCCAGTGTCTGATGAAGACTCTGATGCGATGGTGGATGATCCCAACGACGAGGATTTCGTCCCTTTCCGGACGCGGCGCTCCACGCGGATGTCGCTGCGCGCTCAGATGGCGCAGCGAGCCGCCCGCTCCTCCTTCACCAAGATGACGTGTGCCAACTGCCGGACCCCGCTGCAGAAGGGCCAGACTGCCTACCAGAGAAAAGGCCTTCCTCAGCTCTTCTGCTCCAGCTCCTGTCTCACCACCTTCTCAAAAAAACCACCTGGCAAGAAGATATGCACCTTCTGCAAAAAGTGTGTGTTCATTCCCCTTTCCTCAGTGCTCCCGTGCTTGTGACCCCACTCCACTGCTCCACAGCTCTCCTGCCAGTCCCCTTCCTCTGGCCCTCGCTCAGCCACATCACTCCTGCCCACTGCTAGCTGCTGCCCCATGTATTCTTTCACACACTGCCCATCCCATGCTCCCTACACCCCTTCACATTCTTGCTTTCCCTGCCTGTCCCCGGACTTAGTGCCCCATATTCCCCTCAAAACAATCTCCTGCATGCTCTGTCTTCAGACACCTCTCCCCTGGGCCAGGACAGAAGCTGCTGTGAGACAGTTCTTGCCAACTTTTTGGGACACCAGAAAGTCCTGTACATTGCAGTGAGCCATCCTATCCCTTTGTGGCAGGACACACATGTCCCTGCACTAACCCATCCCCTCCTGATCCCCAGGGAGATCTGGAACACCAAGGACTCTGTGGTTGCTCAGATTGGTTCAGGTGGCTCTTTCCATGAGTTCTGCACCTCTGTCTGCCTTTCCCTCTACGAGGCCCAGCAGCACAGACCAGCACCTCAGTCTGCAGATGCCTCGGACACCAGCCGCTGCAGTGTTTGCCACAAACCTGGCGAGGTAAACAAATCCCTTGTCCTTCCCATGTCCTGGAGAATGTGCTTAGGACTCACAGCACTTAGTCTTGGTCGAGACCAGGGCATTTGCCAGGTTTTCCTGTAGTGTGAGGCCTCAGCCCCTGAGCTGGCTTGGGTTCACTCTCAAGCTTCTCCTTTCCCTGAGTCTCACTGCTTCTTGTCACTCTGCTCTCCCTGTTCCTCTGACTTTTGCCAAGGGAGGCCACTGCAAGTCCACACCAGCTTCCAGTATGGCACTTCCCAGAGTTTTAGTGCCTGTTATGTCAAGGGCTGTGCTTGCATTGGTAGAGCTGCACTGGAAGGAGCCTGTGGTGGTTTGGGAGTGACAGCAGTGATGTCTCTGCAGATCCAGCACGAGGTCAGCAATGGCAACGTGGTTCACCGCATCTGCAGCGACGCCTGCTTCACCAAGTTCCGGGCCACCAAGGGGCTGAAAACGAACTGCTGTGACTACTGTGGACTTTATATCTACAACAAGGGCTTGCCCCTGGAGTACCTCTTCCATGAAGGCCAGCAAAAACGCTTTTGCAACTCTGCATGTCTCAATAGTTACAAGAAGGTGAGTGGGGGCAGCTGCATGGGGTGGGAGGTTCTCTATGGGCACACAGCAACTTTGCTTGGTGTGGCACAGGGCATTTTATTAAATAGCAGGTGTCTGGAATCCTATTGGTCTTTGATTGCTGACAAAGCAGTTAAAATATTGCTGTGGGGAAACTCTGAAGCAGGCAAACAGAATCGATTTTATCTGCATGGGGCCCACCATGGACCCAAGCATGGGTCAGAAAGTCAGTGAACTGGTGGTAGAGTGACACTGGTATATGCAGTTAGCATGGACTGGCTTCTGGATGTCTCCCTAAAGCTGGGCTGGGTATGTTCCTCTGCCACCTGAGCAGTCTTCACTTACTGTCTTGGAAGGGATGGCCAAACTCTGTATTCCTGCCAGGCTACCCTTGAAATGAGAAATTGAAGTGCCAAAGGCAGCTTTTTTTGCTACCACCACCTGAATCTGCAGACTGTGAGCCTGTCCCTGGCATCAGGTGGTCACTACAGGAGAGCAGTCCTATAGTGGATTCAGCAGTGGGGTGGGATGTGGTAGCTGGACCTTGCCAGCTGTGATGGTCTCCTGGAAGCTCTCTTCTGCTCTGTGTTTGCAGAAGAACACGCGGGTGTACCCCTGCATGTGGTGCAAGACACTGTGCAAGAACTTTGACATGCTGCCCAACGTGGATCGCAGTGGCAAGATGGGCCTGTTCTGCTCCATTTGCTGCACTACCTCCCACAAAGTGAAGCAGTCAGGCTTAGTTGGTAAGTGCACCTGTGTAGAGGGAATCATCACCTCTCCACTTAATTCCTTCCTTGGTATTGTTTATTGCTTATGGATGGGACTGAAAAGAAGGTAAAAGCCTGGGGGAAGGGTCCAGTGAGACAAGTGGAAGTGCAGAGGGAGGAACCCTTGCAGCATGTGGACATCTTAATACAGAGAGTAGTGTACATTGCTGTTCTTGAGAATGAATGCTGGGAGCAGGTGTAGTGCTGGATTGTGCTGGCATTGCCCTGCCCATTACATGGTGTACTGGGGTGTCCAGGAGTGGGACAAGTATTGCAGCCTGTTTTGTCCAAATCCCTACAGAGCCAGGGTCACTTCTGTGAGCCCCTCTGCTCTCCCATCTGTTTAATATTTCTGTCCTAGCAGAATCTGATGCTCTTAGTTTCCTGCTGTTCTTGTCCCTTGCTTTGTGGCAATAGCTTGTCAGACTGAGGATGAGTGAGTAGCTTGCATGCCCTCCTCAGAATCCAGTCCCACATCCTGTGCTGCTGCCCTCACCAATTCCTATCTGTTTCATCAGGTCCCCCTAGACCCTGCAGCTTCTGCAGAAAGAGTTTATCTGAACCCTGCTATTACAACAAGACAGACCGGGTTGTCTACCAGTTCTGCAGCCCCAGCTGCTGGACCAAATTCCAGGTACTGAAATATCCTTCATGCTGGGCTGGGCCATGGAGCTCATGCCTCCTTTCACACTAAACAGAGGCTCCACCTTCCTTGAGCTCCTCACAGAGGGCTCCTAAGAAAGTCTCTTCTGGAGCACAGGAGTTGCAGTGAGTGTGATTGCTCAAGTCCCAGTCTCGGCCCTATCTGCCCCAGCCTCCATTGGGATAAAGTGGGCTGCAATTCACTCCTGTCTATCAGGTTATGCCCAGCAGGAGGGCAGTGCAGAGCTGTGCTGCACGAGTGGTTTGAGATAGAGAGGCCTTAAGAGAGCACAAGCAAGTGCACAAGTAAGCCAGCAAAGCACAAGTGCACACCTGATAGCTGGGTGGAAAGGGGCAGAGCTGCCCTCTCAGCCAGGTGTCACTGAGAAACATAAGTCTTCCAGGATGTGTTGTCTAAAAATTTACAACTAGCAGGCTTGGATGCCTCTTGTTTAATAATCCTCAAAGGTTTGACTGGTGATTTTTAATCTTCTGATGTTAACTTTCAGCATATGTGAGATGTCTGTGGTATTCATAGGCAATTTCAAGAATATTAGTTTTGTACAGTTGTCAAAGAACAAAGTAACAGCCAGGAAGACCTGAGAAACTCAGGCCAGGACATGTCTTGGGCAACTGAGAAAACATAGAAAATCTAGAGGTAAGAGTTAGTTACCAGCAGTTGCAGCATTTCATTTTGAGATTTTATTTGTTTGGGGCTTTTTTTTTTTTTTGGTGGGAGGGGTGGAGACATTTGGTTGTTTGGGGTTTTTGGTGGGTTTTTTTTGTTTCTTTCTGTTTGTTTGGGGGTTTTTTTATAAATCCTTGATTGTAATCCTTCACTGAGGGCACAAACAGTGTGAGTAGTGTAGCTATAGAGCTTTTAGCGTTGTAGATTTCATAAGACTAGAATCATTGAACAGTTTGGGTTGAAAGGGACCTTTAGATGTCATCTGGGCCAGCCTCCCCTGCAGTGAGCAGGGACATCTTCAACTAAATCAGGTTGCTCAGAGCCCTGTCCAGTCTGATCTTGAATATTTCTAGGGTTAGGGCACTACCTGTGCCAGTGTTTCACCACCCATGTTGTGAAAAAAATAAAGCTAATCTCAATCTGCTCTCTTTTAGGTTAAAACTATTACCCCTTGTCCTATTGCAGCAGGCCCTGCTAAAATCTGTGTCCCCATCTTGCTTACAAGCCCCCTTTTAAGTATTGAAAGGCCACAATAAGGTGTCCCCAGAGCCTTCTCCAAGCTAAATAATCCCAACTCTCAGCCTTTCTTGACAGGAGAACTGTTCCAACCCTCTGGTCATTTTTATGGCCCTCCTCTGGGCTTGCCCCAACAGCTCCATGTCCTTCCTGTGCTGGGGAGCCCAGAGCTGGAGGCAGCACTGCAGGTGGGGTCTGACCAGAGTGGAGCAGAGGGGCAGAATCCTCTCCCTCTACTCCATTGAGGAGACAGCTAGGTTGGTCAGGCAGGACTGCCCTTGGTGCCCTGTCTGGCTGTGTTGGCACTCCTGTGCTCCATGTGCCTCAGCACAGCTTCTAGAAGGATCTGTTCCATGATCTTCACAGGCACTGCACAGTTCAGTTGTTTCCAGGGTCCTCCTTTCTACCCATTTTAGAAATGGTTGCAACTTTTCCCAACTGGGACTTCATTAATTCATCTAACTTGAATTATTACCATATAAAATCAGCATTGTAAACATATGAGTGAACCCATGCATCACCTGGGTTAGGAAATGTGTTGCTGGCAGATCTCAGAATATACTTGTCAAAGAAAAAACACTGAAGAGAATGTTTCAAAGTGGCTTCTTGGGGATCAGTGTTAAGTCCAAGGACTTCAACATCTTCTTGATCATTTGGCAATAAAGTCAAAGTAAGCATGATGAAATTTAGCAGATGAAGCAAAAACTGGTGAAGTGTTAGCCCATGCTGCATTCAGGGTAGTCACAGAAAGCAAAGCAATTGGATTGATTGACAAGGCTGGTTCCTCCTAATGCGTGCTTAAATGCAGTTTCAGTGCAAGATCCTGTATCAGCCTTACTCAGGCAGTGTGGAGATACAAATCCTGGAAAGTAAGGATTTTGAAAAGGCCATGGAATTACACCAGATAAACTATTCAGTATGAGCATCTCAGTTTACAGCCACACAAGGAAGGATTAATTTATTGTAAGTACAAGCAGGTGAACATAGAGTTAATGTTTGAGGGCCAGGGAGCAAAAGAGCTGTCTAGAATGATGCACATCTAGGAAGGATGTTCTCCAATGTCCACTTCATTTTTAATGCTGAAGAAAAATTGGAAGTATTCTGAAGAAAAACCCAATAATTAAATTTGGGCTTGAAAAACGCTTGTACTGAGGCACTTGCAGAATGTCTTATCTGAAGTTATCAGAAAGAAAACCAGGAATTACTTTATTAATAAATATATCCTTGTGGATAAGACACCAAATACTAAATGCATTGTGGACAGGACACCAAATGCTGTTTAATCTAGCAGATTAATCTAGCAGAAAATGGGATGAGAGGCTGCTTGAATTCTTAAGTTGCATTATCTTGAAAATAGAAATCAGGCACCTGTGCTTCCAGGACTTTTAGAGAAATCCTCAGAAGAGGTAGCAGAGCCCTCATCATTTAAGTTTTCAAATCCAGTGGCGTGGCAGCTTGCAAGCTTGCCTTCCTGAGAAGAGCTGGACCCAGCACACTGGAAGCAAAGGGAAATTGCTCTCAGGAATCATCTCTCCAGGAGCTTGGGACATGATGAGATGGAGTGAGCCAGTCCCCACAGTGGCAGCAGGTCCGAGGGGCCAGGCAGGCTGCAGGCCATGGAGGAGGTGGCAGTGTGAGGCAGGTGCCTGCTGCCCTCCAGCTGCTCTCCCCCCATGAGCTGTCTCTGTCTCCTGCAGCGCACCAGCCCCGAAGGTGGGATCCACCTCAACTGCCATTACTGTCACAATCTGTTCAGCGGGAAGCCGGAGATCCTAGACTGGCAGGTGAGGATTTCACCCGGGGAATGTTGAGGTGAAGGCCAACACTGCTGAAAACCTCTGGGGTACTTCCTCTCCCTGCTCTAAGCAGAGCTCCTCCTCTGCCAGTCCTCTGAATGCCTTAGCTGCAGAGATGTGCCTGGAGACTGTGCTGAGTGCTGCACTCCTGATACTCAGCAAGATGTCAGAAGGGCAGGAGGAGACCACTCCTGCCAAATCCTGTGCCAGGAGAGCTGAGGACTTAACTCAGCCCTGTAGTCTTTCTCTTGCTTCCCTGAGAAGTGTGGGAACCTCCTGGCAGCCTGGCTGACCTGGCTGTGGTCTCTTTGGCAGGACAAGGTGTATCAGTTCTGCTGCAAGGACTGCTGCGAGGACTTCAAGCGGCTGCGTGGGGTGGTGTCTCAGTGCGAGCACTGCAAGCAGGAGAAGCTGCTGCATGAGAAGATCCGTTTCTCTGGAGTGGAGAAGAACTTCTGCAGCGAAGGTACTTGGGGAAGGCATGGGAGAGGCAGAGCCCCCATGCCAGCCCATGCTGGGGTAGGAGAAGAGAGCATGGAGAGGAACAGAGGGGAGATTGTCTTAGCCAGGCCCTGGGGCAAGAGCCTTGCCATGCAGTGAAGGGAGGACTGTTGTGGGGATGGCTTGCTGTCCAGCCAGGCCCTAGGGCAAGATCTTTACCGTTCATTGTGTCCTTGGGGAGGGCCTTCTCACAGCTTTTCTCTCTCTGGGGGCTGGGGAGACAGCAGGTGGCAGCTCCGCTCCTCCTGTCATCATGCACTTCTACGCTCTTGCGTCTGGGCTGGCCTGACCTGGCCTTGCCCTGCCTGCTGGGTTCCTGCACACAGGAGGTTGGAGTCAGACTCTTCCTAGAAGCATGGAGGTGAGAGATGGCAAGTCCCCGTGAGGTCCCATCTTATCCCAGCCCTAGGGGCCAGTGCTGGATTGTTCCCTACAGTGTGTTGCGTGTGCTCTGTTGTCTCCGCAGACCTGGATTCTGGTCATGTTTGGGTCAGGGAGGCCCCCAGTTCATCCTGGGAAGGTTTCACTCCTATTGTTTCTCCGCAGGGTGTGTGCTTCTTTACAAACAGGATTTCACCAAGAACCTGGGCCTGTGCTGCATCACCTGCACCTACTGTTCTCAGACCTGCCAGCGGGCGGTCACCGAGCAGCTGGAGGGCAGCACCTGGGACTTCTGTAGTGAAGACTGCAAAAGCAAATACTTGCTCTGGTACTTCAAGGTCAGTATTGGCACTGGCAGCTTGTGCTAAGTGCTGTGGTGGGCACGGCACCCAGATAAGTGGGCATTGCACTGAGGAAGTTCGCACTGCTGGAGTCTGGCTGGCACTGCTGCGGAGAACCTGGCACTGCTGGAGTCCTGCCTGGCAATGACGGGACACTGCTACGGGGAAGCTCACGTAGCTGGAGTCCCCAGCTGATCCTGCCAGACAGAGCACTGCCCTGAGGAAGCTCACAGTGCTGGATCCGCGGCCAGTGCTGCTGGGAGAAGTTCGCACCGCTGGAGTCCCTGGCTGGCACTGGCAGGGCACTGCTGTGGGGAAGCTCACTGCACCTTGCGATGTGCACCTTTCACTGGAGAGTTGTGTTGCACTCGGAGGGGGTGTGGTTAGTTACTCGTTGTTTCTCTCCTGCTGATGCGGGCTTTAGGCAGCTCGGTGCCATGCCTGCAAGCGTCAGGGGAAGCTGCTGGAAACCATCCACTGGCGGGGGCAAATCAAACACTTCTGCAACCAGCAGTGTCTGCTGCGATTTTACAATCAACAGAACCAGCCCAACCTGGACACGCAGAAGGGGCCCGAGAGCCTGCTGAACAGTGAGTAGGAGGGAGGGAGGGAACCTGCATAGCTCAGTCTGAGAGACACAGGGAAGACTCAACAGCAGGGGGTGGAAGCTGCCTGCCTGGGACTGGAGGAGACGCTAGGGAACAATCCTGCACTGGCCCCTGGGGGGGAAAGGACGGAGTGGGACCTAATGGGCTTCTCCATCTCTAACATCTATGGTTCTATGACACACAGGGCCCAGACGGGAGGAGCCGGTGCCAGCGTGCTGCCTGTAGCTCACACTCTTAGCGAGGATACTCAGGGATTTAACATCCTCAAGTTGCCAGCGGAGAGCTCGATTTACAGGGTTAGGGGACAGCGTGGTTTGGCATGACAATCCACCTGCAGCCTCACACCACCTCCGAGCTGTGACCTTCTCAGATCTCATAAACTAATCTGGATTGGGCCAGGTCAGTGCTTGGATGGGAAACATTCAAGGACAAAGAAGGGTGCTGCAGGAAGTGGTGCTGGTGATGCTGTAGGTGGGCTCTCCTTCAGCCAGAGCTGAACCTAGAACGGTCTTGAGGGAGCACTGAGCTGCTGGAGGCACTGTGTCTTGCGATGTTAGGCTGGAGTCCTACCACTTACCCAAAGATCACTGCAGCTTTGGGGAGTTGCCAACCCTGTGTCCCAGATAACCCCATTCTGCATCCATGGAGTACCAGCTGGAGAGGAGATTTTCACTGCCTGTTGCCCCATTTCCTATCATTAACTCGAGCCAGTTCCTTATGGAAGATTGCAAAGTGCTTTGGGATCCCTCAGGATGGAAGGTGCTCCTAGTGACAGTGAGAAGACACCGCTTGGCCCTTGGACACCTGCAGTCTCATTCTGCTTGGTCTTTCTTAGGCCATGATCTCCTGGGTGACCTGGGGATATAGTTAAACTGCTTGCAGCTTACAGTGGGACTTGCTTCAGTGCATCAAGCTTCAACACATACCTGCATCACAGGTTCAGGGCTTTGCACGCCTCTCTGGGATTTCATGATGTGTAAAACCCTGGCTAGGGTGTGCCAAGGAGGGGAAACCAAGACAAGGAGCTTCTCATGAGAGATCTCATCCTCCATCTCCAGACTCTTGAGGTTCCTCCCCTGACTGTAGTGTGCTGATCATAGGACAGGGGAAGCTCTGGATGTCTTTGCTGCTTAGGCAGCAAAGCAGAGCTGCTCTGCCAGAAGCAGCAGGTTCCCCCAGCTAGGGGAAGCCCAACCTGCCTTCCAAGAGCCATGCTCCTTAACAGGCTGTGTGAGGTGACAGCTCAAGTGGCAGCACACCAGAGTGACCTGGAGAAGGAACTGTTGGTTTCTGCTGGCACAGGAGTGCCCATGGGAATTCTGCTTGATTTACAGTGCTCTGCTGCCCAAGAGAGGAAGAGGTGTGTGACATGCTGGTTCCTGTAGCTCACCAAGTGATTGCACAGCCCTAGCCATGCTGTTCCATTTGTCCTCTGCTGTCAAAGCATGTTGCTTTTGAGAGATCTGTAACACGGCTTTTGGACAGGCACAGTGGGCAAGCCCTGCCTGCAGAGGGAAGATGTTTCACACTGTTCAGCCCTTGTCTCCTTGGAGCCATGGACCACAAGACTGAGAAGTACCTTCACCACCACCACCAACCACAAGAGTCTCAAGCCTCCTCCACCACATCTCTGGAGGCCCCCCAGAACTCTGCTGCTCGGTATGTGGGGCATCACTCTTCACTGTGTCACAGCTGCATCTGCATGCAACCTGTAAGGACTAAAGGGAGCCAAGGAAAAGCCTGTCATCAGCTGAGCACGAGTTCCAGGCTGCCCCAGCAGTTGCTGTGCTTAGTGGATGCTGCTGATTGCACTAGGCCCTCAGTATGCTCTGGCACACCAGTCCCCTGCCAGATGTGGGACAGCTGTGGACATCCTTGCCCCAGGACTGTGGCTTACTGCTGAGTTTGCAAAGGAAGGATGCTGAAGCCAGGACCCACTTACACAGAGAGCTTTCCAGCTGTGCTGTGCTGTGCAGGGGATTTTGGGAGGACCAGCTTCTGCATGGTCTCCTGTGGACCTGACAGCTGTGTTGCCAGCTTGCAAGGGACTAACTGGATTTCAGGCTCATCTTGGGCAGAGCTGCTTATTCTTGCTTACTCTCTTGCAGGCAGTGATTGCCTAAAACCATCAATTCCTGTGATGCAGTGGCTGCTACCAGTCTGGTGATCCTGAGAGTTCTTGTAGCTGATCATACAAGCAGACATTCCCTTGCTGGGAACAGTTCACGTAGTGTGGGATTGAGGAGCTTTGCTTCAAAACTGTGCCCAAAGCCTTCCAAAAGGAGCTGGCTCTGCACTGGGCTGTCCAGCTGGAGAGGGTAGAAGTCACAGTTGTGGCAGGCAGTGCCTTAACAGCTCCTTGTTGGTGTTGGGATGAGAATAAAGAACAAGCTGCAGCTTTCCTGGAAGCCTGGACACATAGCACATGGCAAGAGAATCTGGTTTTCTTTAGTCCTAAATCATTGGCCAGTGGGGCAATCATGTTTGCTTTAGATTCTGCTGCAGCAGAAATTCTGCTCATAAACCATAGCTTGTCTTTCCTCATTCAGGCCATTGGTGTTTCCTACCTGGACCTGCTGCCCATCCACTTTGGGTTGTCAGGGTGAGTTCTTGGCCCCTGACACTGCTGCAGATCCCATGGCTGAATGCTCAGCTGCAGACTAGGGAGCTTCCTGCAGCTGGGATTAATCTGTTGCCCCCTGTGGTGGTCAGCAAGTGGACCCTGATGGGCCTCAAATTGTACAAGAATTATCCTTCATTTCCTCAGGTCAGAGGAAGTCTTCACAGTGTGAATGTCCCTGTGTTGGACCTTTAGGAATCTGGGTCTTTCCTGAAGGACCTGTCTGTGTACAGGAGTTGTGAATGGACCCGCCACTGCCTTTGGGTGCTGGGATCTGCTGCTGTCCTTGCAGGGGTCTCCTTCATGCATGGCCCACCAGTAGAAGGCAATTCTTTTTGCCAGTCACATGGGTAACCAGGGATCACTGGAGACTGGGATGAAGGTGCTCTGTTAGCTCATCTGCCTTTGAGGTGGGTGCAGATTTTCTGCAGAGCACATGAGCTGGATTCTCATCCAGGGCAGGGTGATGGTGTTACCACCTGAGACCAGCGTCTGCCACACGCGCCTCTCACCTGCAGGTGATCCTCTCTTTCCTTAGGGGAATGGACTGCATCCCTAGGGCTGGGCAAAGCTGTCTCTCTGCTTTCTGGGATTTCTCACAATGCTGCTACTAGCTCTGTCACCTTCTTCCTAGGGATCTCGAAGCACTTTGCCAAGATATTTGTTGCAGGGATATGGAGGCACAGGGAGGGGCCATGGCTCGGTACAGCAAGCCAATAGGCAGAGCTGGGATTAGAGCCCTGGATTCCTCTCTCTACAAGGGGCTGGGATTTCTCCTGACCTGCTGTGATGGGGAAGGGGTGGACTGTAAGGGAACACAAAATCACATGGGAATAACTTGATTTTGGAGTTGTAGTGTCTTCTGAGGTGTTAGGGCTAGAGATTGTGGAAACATTAACTGTTCCTGGAGTGGCCAGGAGCAGTTTCTGGAGAGCCTGTCCCTGCTCTCTGGCTGCTTGCACCTCCAGTCCCAGCAGTGGGACATGTTGGCCCAGGAGCTCTTGAACTTAAGAGTTGTTGCTTTCTCTTACAGGTCAGACTTCAGAGCCGAAACCAGCTGTCCCTTCCACACAGAAGGCAGAAACTAACATGGTAAGACCCATTGGTGGTAGGAGTTTGCAAGACAAAGGGGCTGTCCCCAAAGAGAGGACAGTTCTGCCATTGCTCAGGGAGGTCTCATTCTTACAAAACAATGCATTTTGAGATGTCTGGGTAGTGGGAGATGAAAAGAACTCCTAGGAAGGCAGCATCAACATATCTCCTGCAAGGGGGAAGAATAACTGTTCCCCAGGAATCCACTGATGAATATCCTGACACTGTGGCACTGGCTCCTCTTTGCACAGTGCTTTCCTGTGCCTGGGTATAGTTGCTGTCCCACTGTTCCCCTCTACCCCATGGGACAGGGGCCACCATTGCTGGATTCCTGGCACAGCAGAGGCAGCACACAGGCTTGCTGCCTGCCAGGAACAGCTTGGCTGTCCTTCATCACGGCCTGACCATGGGAGTGTCCACATGTTAAGGACTGCCAGACTCCAGGAGGTGCTTTGGGAGTCATTCCATCTGCACCTGTAGTAGGGAAGAGATTGTGCTGCCTTAGATGGACACCAACCTCCTCCTTTCTTCATTTCCCCAGCTGTCAGCAAAGGCCTCCTCAGCCCAAAGCTCTCCAGCTGTGCCGCCTCCCGCCCCACCTCTGGTTCCAGCCACCCCTCGGAAAAACAAAGCTGCCATGTGTAAACCCCTGATGCAGAACCGGGGTGTCTCCTGCAAGTTTGAAATGAAGTCCAAAGGATGTCAGACAGGTAGGAAAGCAAGACTTAACTGTAGGATTACAGGGGCATTTTGGAAAGGCAAGTGCTCCAGACTAACTGTGAATCCAGCCTGAAATGCTGCACAGAGCGGGCTGGATGTCTGGCACAGTGCTGAGAAGTCTCTGGGCAGATGCAGGGCACACATGACAGGGTTTTCCATCACCATTTCCATCACCAGCAAAAGGAGAAATGTAGAGAGCTGTGTAGCATGATCCTACCTCTTGTGGGACAGCTCCTGTTCCTCTGGAGATCATTAGCTTGTCTGAGAGCTGTCTGCTAAACAGGTTTCACTCTAGTTCCTGTTGGGCATGTGTGTGGTCTGCAGCATATGCAAGGCAACTAGACCTCTTAGCAGGGCCATGTAAGAGCAGGACTTATACTTCTGGCTAAGGCAAGCCTCTCTTGTTGCTGACTTTGACTTGCTGCTATTGCAGCTCTGCCCCTGAGCCCTAGGAGCTGGTGGCTGGAAGGGCCATGGTGCTGGATGGCTGGGGGCATGACAGCATGCAGCAGAGCTGGGTGGAGGAACTTCTGGGATTAAGGTCACTGATGGATTTTTGCTCTTGTCAGAGGCTGACTGGAAGCCCCAGCTGGTTGTGTTGCCAATCCCCGTCCCAATCTTCGTGCCTGTGCCTATGCATATGTACTGCCAGAAAGTACCTGTGCCTTTCTCCATGCCTGTCCCGGTAAGCAACACGCTTCACCTGCCCGTGTTCTCCTGCTCTCGTGATCCTGCCTTGCTCAAGTCTCCCTGCTTCTCTGTTCATGCTCTTCTCCTGCCTCTGCTTTTGTGTTAGTCTACTGAGTGTCACTTTTCTGCCTGGTGTGCTGCTGTCCACAGGTGCCTGTGCCAATGTTCCTGCCCACCACACTGGAGAGCACAGAGAAGATTGTGGAGACCATTGAGGAACTGAAGGTGAAGATCCCTTCCAATCCCCTAGAGGCTGACATCCTGGCCATGGCTGAGATGATTGCAGAGGCTGAGGAACTGGACAAAGCCTCCTCAGACCTGTGTGGTAGGTTATGCCATGGCTTGGTCTGGTCCAACAGCTGGGATCAAGGGAGGTTTACCAGCTCTTGGAGCTAAAACACCTGCTGGGATTGTGGCTCTCCCAAAGCCTTTGGAAAGGAAGCGGGGAAGAGCAAGTCCTTAACTTCTACTGAGGAGGTACCAGAAGGGAAGAGCTGTAGCAGGGATCAGTGTCTGCCACTGTCCCTTTTGGAGGTGCCAGTCTTGTGGCACAGGTGCAGCTCTCTCAGTTTATTCAGGTGGCAGTTCAGATTCTTCCCTAAAGCAGCTTCCATGCTACAAAAAGTAGCTGCATGCAGCCCTGGTCTGCAGGTTTTTTTACTTGGGGGCTGCATTCCTACAAATGGCAGTGATGGGGGTTGTGGCTGGGGAGACAACAACCGTCCAATGTTTTGCTGTCCAGGGAAAGCTGGACAGCTCAAGTGTCGTGGGGCTGCTCTGAGCACCCAGATTCTGACTTCATTTTCCAGCTGTCAAATGGAAAACAGACTAAAGACTTTAAAGAAAGTTTGGTTTCTGAAGGACTTTTTTCTTTCAGACCTGGTGAGTAACCAGAGTGCAGAGGGTCTCCTGGAGGACTGTGATCTGTTTGGACCAGCACGGGATGATGTGTTGGCTATGGCTGTCAAGATGGCAAATGTCCTCGATGAGCCGGGCCAGGACCTGGAGGCTGACTTCCCTAAGAGTAAGAGCTGGGTGACACAGGTGTGCAGGGCTGCTGAGGGGGCTCCCACTGCCCTCAGCTGTGTGCACTCACCTGCCTGTGCCCTCTGACTGACCTGGTGTGAGGGCCCTGCAGTGACTACTTGCAGCAGGGGTGTGGAGACCACCACTTCTGAAGGAGTGTTTGTTTTTCCAGTCTAAACTTACCTGTTGTGAACATAAGACCCAGAGAGGGGGGCACGAGAAGCTGATATGATCAGCACAAAGAGCAGGGCAGCAGCACTATTGTGTTTATGAGTGATGATTCCAGAGGATCCAGCTAGATGAGAAACCTGGACAAGGCATGGCTTCTTGAGAAATGGCAGAATTGCTGAGTGTCTGTTAACAGAAGGTAGAAGAAGAGGCAGGGACTTGAAGGAGCACAGCAATGCTGAGGCAGGATGCTAGCAGCAAACAACAATTGAGCTGCCTGTGCCAGGCTGTCCACAGTACTTGCCTGGCGCCAGGGAATGAGGAATGTTTCTCAGGTTTAAAAAATAAACAAAAAACTGTCAGAGACAAAAATGTGGGGTTCTGGTTATGAGAAATTTTAGCATTGTCTGCCAGAGCCTTATTTTCTTTGTTGGGCTGTAGCTAAAAGTTCATTCCAGGCAGTGGTAGGGGATGTGAAGTGTTCCCTCTTAATTTTGCTGTAAAAATCAGGCCAGCACAAGGGGCAGGATGAGAAGTCTCAGCTGAGCCCTTCTGCCTGTGTTTCCTTTCAGACCCTCTGGACATCAACCCCAGTGTGGATTTCCTCTTTGACTGTGGGCTGGTGGGACCAGATGATGTGTCCACAGAGCAAGATCTGCCTCGAGCTGTGCGGAAGGTAAGTTCTCTGTGGGTACTGCCTGCTTAAATCCCTTTGGGTTTGGAGTGGGAGCTGCCACCTGGGCTGTAGGAGGTGAAGTGTACCAGAGTCTTTGGTGTGCTGGGGAGGTTGTGCCCTCTCCTTTCAGGGCATGGTTGGCCTGCAGGCCACTCCTTGAATGAAAATACTTGCTTGTCACTTCGGAGGAGCTTTGAATGCTACAAGTCATGTGACAGCTGGTCTCTTTCTTGCCTGTGACCCTTGTAACTAATGAGCTTTGTTGGCTTGGCTGCCAGCAGAATGGTGCCTGCTGCCATGGCACCCTGCAGGGAGCTGACAGTCAGCAGGTGTGAGGGTGGCCAGGAGTCCTGCACCTGTCCCAGGTGGGTGCCCAGTCTCACAAACACCTCTCTGCAGGGGCAGAAGCGCCTGATGCTCTCTGAAGGCTGTTCCCGGGACTCGATGAGCAGCCAGCCCAGCTGTACAGTGCTCAACTACTCGTATGGTGTGAATGCCTGGAAGTCCTGGGTACAAGCCAAGTATGCAGGGGGAGAAAGCAGCAAGGGAGAGGAGCTACGCTTCCGCCGTAAGTGCCTTGTCTGGTGCAGTGCAGTGGCAGAAACCTCCCAGAAACTGGACCTTGGGATGTTGAGGTGTTCCTGACCTTGTAGGCTGTTGTCTGAGGCTGCTGTTCTTGTCTCTGCAGCCAAGCCCATGAGGATCAAGGAAGACATCTTAGCCTGCTCAGCAGCTGAGCTCAACTACGGCCTGGCGCAGTTTGTCAAGGAGATAACGCGGCCCAACGGGGAGCGCTATGAACCAGACAGCATCTATTACCTCTGCCTTGGCATCCAGCAGGTGAGGGGGGCCTGCTGCCCTCATCCTTCTCAGCCAGACTTGGTCTGGGGAGAGGATCTGGTGAGGGGAGCTTGTACCCTTCATTCTGCCTTCTGGGGACCCAGAGAGGCTGGCTAGACTCTCCTTTAGTGCCTCAGCCCAGGACAGCATCCCACCTGGTTTAGTCTTTGTTCCCAAGCTCAGAGTAGGGTGGCATCTAGTCCCCAGCCTTGTACCCTTCTTGCACATCTCTGAGGAGGGCTGGGGGATTTCCCCAGACTCAGTCCCTTCTTCAGCACTAAGTCTGCTTTGTCATGCCCCAGGGTTTTCTTTGCAGCTCTCTGTGTCTGCCCAGCAGCTCTGGTGGTGCAGGGAGGGGTGCTCTGCATATGTGCCCTGGGCTCTCTGGGGAGGGTTTGCATTCCAGGTGCTGCTGTGTTTCTCTTGACTGTGTGTTCTGTCCTTTCTAGTACCTGCTCGAGAACAATCGTATGGTGAATATATTTACAGACCTTTACTACTTGACCTTCGTGCAGGAGCTGAACAAATCCCTGAGTGGCTGGCAACCCACAATCTTACCAAATAGTACGTGTCTTCAGAGTACCTTCAGTCCCCATATATCCAGTTTGTGCTTGTAGCCTGATTGTGCTCCCCCAGCTTCAACCTTGGCATAGGCAGCACAGTCCTGCTGTGTGTTGAGGTCATACTGACCCAAACCAACTGCAGGGCCAGCGTGGTTTGTGCTTCAGCTGCTTCTGTTGCCCACAGTCAGGGTAGCAGAGAGCAGAGCATGTGTGCTTTGTATCCTGGGACAATTTGAATCTTTACAACACTTCACAGTGATGTCTCCAGCCTTTGGCAAGGAGGATGCCAAGCCAGGAGGCACACTGGTGCATGTGCTTGTGTTCCCAGCACATGGATGAGCCCTGCACATGGTGCTAGGCCTTGGCCAAGGTTGCTGTGCTGCTGCCTTGTGAACAGGCTAACCTAGAGCTCTGCAGAGGCTTTTCTTGTTGCTGTGATCTGGGCTGCCTTCCCTGCTGTGTCTTGTCAGTAGTTATTTCATAGATCCAGCCTCATCGCTGCAGATTGGCTATCCCAGGCAGAGCCATTTGACTCCAGACCTGTGTATCTAGGCAGGAGCTGGCCAGATCTCTCCTCCCTGCTGCTTTTCCCTAATCTCTCACTGGGGGTGGTGGAGCACTGACCTGGAGTTCACTTTTTGGCCATCTGTAGTGATGAGCAGTTAGGATTGATTTGGGTTCTCACCTGTGGTTTGGCTGTGATCTGGGGAGGCTTGTGGCTGGGCAGAGCTCTAGCTCTGCTCATGGCTCAGGAGAAAAAACCTTGTGGAAAAAGAGATGCTGTGAAGCATCACTCTTATTTTGCAGTGAGCTTACAGAGGCAGGGTGAAGGGATTGCCACAAAGCCACTGCTGATGTGACCTGGTTCTCCCTCTGTGTTGCAGACACAGTTTTCTCCCGTGTCGAGGAGGAGCACCTCTGGGAGTGCAAACAGCTGGGTGTTTACTCACCCTTTGTGCTTCTCAACACCCTCATGTTCTTCAACACCAAGTTCTTCGGGCTGCAGACAGCGGAGGAGCACATGCAGCTCTCCTTCACCAACGTGGTGCGCCAGTCCCGCAAGTGCACCACAGCCCGTGGCATGACCAAGGTGGTGAGCATCCGCTACTACGCTCCTGCCAAGCAGAAGAAAAGCCGAGGTGGGTCTGGGGGAACATCTCTGTTCCTCCCCCTGCATCCCCCATCAGGACCCAGCCATGATCCAGCTCTCTCCCCCTCTGCAGATGGCGGCTCTGGAAAACGGAAGCGTGAGGAGGAGGTGCCGATGCTGGAGCAGCGGGAGAACAGGATGAATCCCCTCCGATGCCCAGTCAAGTTTTATGAGTTTTATCTCTCCAAATGGTGAGGCTTTCTCTGGAGAAGAGGCATGTGCCATTTTGGGGCCACTTCTTAGTTTTGATAGAGCCCTGTGGTGTGACTGCTGCTCTCCAGATATTTGTACAGAGCATGCACTCTTGCCCAGGCTCTGTGCTGCTTCACTAGACCAACTTTGAGGGAATGCTTCTCTCTGGCCTCTTCCCCTTCCTGCCCTTCTCCAGACTGGCAGGAACGTGCAGTAAGAGTCCAGTGCTTGGGTGGTTGGGGGTTTTGGCCTTGAACAAGGAGCTGTAGGCTGAGTTTGTGTCCTTATCCCACTGAATGATGAGAGGCTGTGAAGAGCTGTGAACACCCCTTGCTAAACACAGGCCAGGCTGTCTGAGCCCCTGCAGGGAGCTGGCAGCCCAGGTCTCACCCTGCTGTCTCTCCACAGTCCCGAGAGCCTGCGGAACCGCAGCGACGTGTTCTACCTGCAGCCCGAGCGCTCGTGCATCGCCGAGTCCCCGCTCTGGTACTCGGTGATCCCCATGGACCGCAGCATGCTGGAGAGCATGCTGAACCGCATCCTGGCCGTCAGGGAGATCTACGAGGAGCACAGCCGCCTCAGCAGCCTGGAGGATGATGTGGACTAAGGCAGAGGTGCTGCTGGACTGGCTGCACTCCAGCCCTGGACACCTCATCTTGCTGCTTCCCATTGCAGGGCAGGGTCCATGCAGCATAGGAAGGGATGGTGCTGCAGCAGTGCTGTCCCTGCATCATTACCAGACTTGGACCTCCCATCCTGCTCGTTACAGGCATCCCCTACATGCGTGGCCCCCACACTCAGCTCTGTCTCCAGTTTTGGCTGCTGGGTGAGCCATCTTCCCCAGGGTCTGTTCCCATGGCACAGGAGTGGCAGAGTCCCTGGTGCAGCTCCCCTTGCCCAGCCCTGTCCCTCCCCTACCCCCAGCCCTGCCACTACCCCTCTCTCCCCGTGCCCCACAGCAGGAATTGCACAAAACACATTGTCCCATTGGACCAGTGGCCCCCAAAGCTTTTACTTCCCTCTTCCTTTAGCATTCCCTCACAAGGCTGGAGGTATCAAGGCAGGAACAGCAGCTCTGCTGCTGGGGCAGGATTGTCTTTTCAAGTCAGTGGGCACGGGCCACAGGCAGCCTGAGAGCTGTTGGGTAAGGGGGAGAACTTTTGTCCTGGGGTGGGAGAGATTTGGGTTGGTTGCAGGGAGTGGATGGAGCTTGGACTGGAATTCATGGCCAGAGATCTGGCCTTGCCACAGGGATACCTCCCTTGTGTGCAGCCAGGATGCCTCCCTCTCTTTGGTCAGTGTTTTCTGAGTCTGCTGAAAACTTACGGAGATGGGTCTGTACTAGTGCTGCCCCTCTGTCCCCACTGTTCCCTGTCATGGTGTAAGGACCCTCCCCTGTGCAAGGTGCCATCAGTGGAAACCTCTGCTCCAGCCAGGGGCCCAGGCATTTGCTGGCAGAAGCAGGGAGCCCTGTCTGGCCTCCCTCTCCCTCCCACAGCCACAGGCTGCCACTACCCTGCCCAGGGCAAGTCTGGCTCCAGCTGTGCCATTCCGTGCTGCCTCCTGCCCTTCTCGTGTTCTGGTCGGTTTTCTTGAGCTGTACATGGGTCTCCTGTTGAGCCTGTATATATTGTTCTGGGCCCTGGCCTGGGGCCATCTGTTCTCTGTGTCCATGTGGAGAGTGAGCTGCTCACCAGTCTTGTTGTAGTGATGCCAGGGCAGTAGGACTAACCCTGTGTCTCTGGAAACCATTCATTTCAAATAAAGATGTGGAAAACTTTGGCAGCCCCCTGGTTTTTCCCCCTGGGCAGGGTGAGCATTGTAGGAGAACAGGGCCAGTGTCCCTGTGCTGCTGTGCACCTTGCTCCTGTCCATGCCAGCCTGTGCTCCCTGCACTTCCAACCTTGCCTGGGCCCTGCTGTCCTGCCAGCTCTGCAGTGTGGTGATGGCCTCTGCCCCAATGCCCACTGCCAGCATGGCATGCCCTGCCTGTCCCTGCCCTGCCCTGGGCCCACAGTGCTGCAGCCCCACCCAACCCAGCAGTGGCCCTGCCCTGGCCACGCAGTGTGTCCGTAGGATGGAGCAGCTGGAGAGCAATGCCACAGTGCCTGTGAGCAGAGCAGGAGTCAACTGAGGTGCAGTAAGTGTTTATTTTCTCCCCTTCCCAAGCTCTACTCTCAGCCCTGCTGCTCCCAGGAGTGCCAGGAGCAGCTGAGCAGTGTCCCCAAGGCTGTTCCCAGCTCTCCATGCCTTGGGCCTGGCAGAGACTGGAGACACAATCACCACCGTGACCACCCACGCATTGCCCATCCCTGACCATCCCAGCAGGCCACATTTACACTGCCAGGTCTGCTGTTCGCACGTCCCTGTGGGACCCACCAACCACCCCTAGCCATGCACCTGCCTTCTTCAGCGGTGCCAGGCCATGGGGGGGGCTGCCACCCCTGGGCAGAGTGACATAGGTGCTGCCAGGCCCTACAGGCCCACCAGGAGCGGTCAGGATGCGGGACTTGGGGCCTGGCCCCCGACGGCACTTGGTGAGACCCAGGTGGTAGATCTCCACCAGGTTGAGCAGCAGGGACACGCAGGCCACCCCCAGCATGAAGAGGATGAAGATGGTCTTCTCAGTGGGCCGGGAGATGTAGCAGTTGACCGTGTTGGGGCAGGGCCAGCGGCTGCAGGTGTAGAGGGGCTTCAGCTGGAACCCATACAAGGCATACTGGCCCACAATGAAGCCCACTTCCAGCAGAGCCTTGAAGACGATGTTGCAGATGTAGGTCCTCAGGATGGCCCCCCGCATGCACACCCGTGCCCTCGTGTTCCCTGCAGGGAGCTGGGGCTGCCTGGGGCGCTGCCGCCTGGCCCGTGCTGCCGTTTGCTGCTGTGCCTTCTCCTCCAGATGCGCCAGGTGCAGGATGTGCCCCAGATACACAAGGCTGGGAGTGGAGACAAAGATGATCTGCAGGACCCAGAAGCGGAGGTGGGAGATGGGGAAGGTGCTGTCATAGCAGGCATTTTGGCAGCCGGGCTGCTGCGTGTCACAGGAGAAGCCAGACAGCTCGTCACCCCAGACCCGCTCCGCGGCTGCCCCCAGCACCAGGATGCGGAAGACGAAGAGGACGGTGAGCCAGACCTTCCCCACCACCGTGGAGTGCTCCTGGGCATTCTCCAGCAGCCGGCCCAACAGGCTCCAGTCCCCCATGGCACGTGCTGTGGTGCCCTGCAAGACAGCCACCCTCCAGACACAGCCACCCCACAACCCACCAAAACACCACCCCACTCCCTGGCCAAGCAGGTGTGCACAGACCCAACCCAAGGCTGTCCCTGGAGTGTCCCCATCCTTCGTCCCAGGGAACCCCCTAACCTGTCACAAGGAGAGCAGGGGGAGCAAAGGTCTCCAGCAGAGAGCTGGGAGCACCATGGGAAACAACCGCGGTGGCAGCGTGGGGACCTCTCACCGTAGAGGGTGCGTGGGGCAGAGCCCGGTGCTCCCGCGCTGTCCCTCCTGTCACGGGGGTGATGGGGGACGCTGTGAGGCCCCTTCCCAGCTGCTCCCCAGCTCCTCTGTGGGGTGCGGACAGGTCTGCCTGCTCTGTCTGTCCAGTCACCCAAGGGCAGGCATGGGGTTATTGGGGCATGAGGCAGCTGCGTGCCCCATTGGCTTTCATTGTGACTGACATATCAAACAGCCACTGGGGAAACTTTTTCCCTCTATTTTTGGTCTGGGCACTTTTCTAATTATATTCGGGGCTGCAGGGGCTGGTGCTGGGGGAGCGCAAGCCCTTGGACACTGATCAATGCCACCCAGGGGTCACTGGCCGCTGCCAGGGCAACACAGCCACAGCCCCAGCTCAGCCCTGGCACTGCAGCCCCCACAGCCCCTTGTGGCACCCACCAGGGCTTGGGTGCAGGGATGGACACCCCACACTGGCACCCCAGCTCCCAGCATAACACAGCCAGAGCAGAAAGGAGGGAGGCAGCACCTGAGAATGGAGATTTAATGGCCCAAGATGCCCTCCTGGCCATCTAGGAGGGCCATCCCTCACGCCTGAGGGATGCTATCCTTGGGACAGGGACAGTAACAGGCCCATGGGGGGGCTGTGGGGCCAGTGGCCTCTGCCCCTAGCAGGCAGAGCAGCGGTCACCCTTCTCCTGCAGCCCAGAGTTGCGGCGCAGCATGTCCTTGAGGGAACCGTCCTGCTCTGTCAGCAGCTGGTTGATCTCGTTCTGCTTGTACTCAGAGGAATGCTTGTGCCCATAGAAGGAGCCCTTCGCCGACGAGGGGTTGGAGTGGTGCTGGCTTCGGCGGGCACAGGCCCGCACCACCAGGTAGACCAGCTCTGCCATGTTGAGGATGATGCAGACACTGGAGGTGACCAGCATGAAGACAGTGAAGATGGTCTTCTCAGTGGGCCGGGAGATGAAGCAGTCGACAGTGTTGGGGCAGGGGTAAGCCTCGCACTTTACCAGCCGCATCATCTGGTAGCCTGGGTAGAGCATGTAGAAGATGTACATGAACACGGCCTCGAAGAGCAGCCTGAAGACCACGCTGCAGACATAGGTCCACCACAGCGATCCCGCTATGCGCATCTTGTGCTTCTTGACCTCTTCCATGTGCTTGGCATCCGCGTGCCCTGTCATCACCAGCAGCTTCTTCTCCTGGTGCTGCTGGTAGGCCACGTGCATGGCCACGAGAAGGGCTGGCGTGGTGACGAGGATGAGCTGCAGGGCCCACAGACGGATGTGGGAGATGGGGAAGAAGTGGTCATAGCAGACGCTGTTGCAGCCAGGCTGCTGGGTGTTGCAGGTGAAGGCAGATTTCTCATCCCCCCAGACGCTCTCGGCTGCCACCACTAACACCATTATCCGGAAGATGAAGATGACGGAGAGCCAGATGCGCCCGATGGCGGTGGAGTGGCGGTTCACCCCGCTCAGCACCGTGTACAGCCCGGCCCAATTCATCGTTTCTCACGTCTGCAGGAGAGAGCGGTGAGGGATGCTGTTAGCAGCAGGAAGGACCCCTGGCTGAGAGCCAGCAGGTCCGGGCTCCAGGGGCAGCAGCCCCAGGAGGGACCTGGGAGCAACTGGGTGGCAGCCCTGGTGGGTGGAGAGCAGGATCGACAGACAGGAGGATGGCAGCATGGCTCCTGCTCCTGACACAGCTCCAGGCAGCATTTTGACCAGAGCAGGCAGGAGACAGGCTGCCCCAGCAGTGCCAGATTCTCCAGTCCTTCCACCCCACGCTGGCACAGGGATCCTAACCCACAACTGCCACAGAGAATGGGGGTGAAGCTCCCACACCTTCTCAGGGACCCCCAGTACGCAGTGCTGAGCTCTTTAGCTAGGAATGGTCCCAAGGAGCTTCACGGGCTCCACTGCACCAGTGCCTCCCTTTGTCCTCCCGTTATCTGCAGGAGCCTGGCCAGGGAGCCCTGAGACGGGGGGATCCCCCCGTGCAGCCCTGCACTGCCACCCTCCCAGGGCCATCCTTGCCCGGGGAGCACAGGGCGACCCCACCCCAGGAACAGACCCCTGCCCCACCTGAGCCACCCACGGGCGCTGAGCAGCTCCGGGAGCTGCTTCCCACCCCTGCAGGAGTCTGGGGGGCCGGGACCAGCCACCCCCCAGTGCGGAGGATCCTGGCGACGCGTACCTGCCGGTGAGGAAGGGTCCTCGCAAGCTGCCCCCAGTGGCCCCTCTAAGGTCTCATGCCTCCCGCAGGAGAGCTCTGCTCCGCCTGCCCTCGTCTCTCTCTGCCACTGCCCTGCACTGGAAGTCATATGCTGCTTTATAAACTATTTACATACAATGGGGCCTTTATCGGCCCATGAACAACACACTTTAGCATTCAGATCTAACGCCCTGACTTCCGCCCACCCTGGCCAAACAAAGTGCCTGTGTGCTGCATTCCCGCTGCTCGGCCCTGCACCCACTCCCACCTCCCCACCACGCCCCGCACCGACCACGGACACGGCCCCGGCCCCGCCACCCGCGGGCTGCTCGTGGCTCTGCCCGGCGGGACCCACCCCGCAGACACCGCTGTGCCGGAGAGGCCGCCCAGCGTGTCCGGAGCTCCCTTCCTCGGGAAGCATGGCCGAGCCCAGCTGCGTGCCCATCCCGCATGGACAGCACAGGGGAGCAGGGGTCTGCACTGAGCTGCCGCGGGGCTGGGTGGCCCTGGGTGTGAGTCCTGCCATCCCCTCAAGGCTCTGGTGCCAGCAGCAGCGTCTGTGAGGGCACCGGAGCTGCCTCGCGTGTGCCGTCGGAGACGTGGGAGAAAGGCCGGCCGAGTGACGCTGCTGTGCGCTGGGGCTGCGCTCCTCCCCCGAGAGGGACTCACCGATGGTGTCCTACTGCTCGGACATGCAGCTGGGACAACAATCCCTGTGCTCGCACAGCCCCCGTGCCCCCAAGGCTGGTGTCCCAGCCACACCGTCACACTGTGCCCCATCCCTGCAGGGATGGTGCCGTGTCCCTTGGGTTTTGTCCCCAACCTCAGGTGGGGAGCAGCGTACCCAGTAAACCCTCCCAGCTGGGTGCCTGCAGGCTGGCAGGGCAGTCAATGCCATCCCAAATGCCACCTCCTCCCCTTAGCCCAAGGTGCGAGCAGCCGGAGCTGCGCAAGCGGCGGCGGCCAAAGACCGTCCAGCAAAGCTGTAAGGACGCCGCTTGTGCCCCCACTCCCGCCATGAGGGCCAGCATTGCCGGCTCTCCTCTCCCCTACCAGGTCGAGCCCTGCCTGTGGCCCCCACTCTGGCCCCCCCTGGTGCTCCCCAGCTCGGGGACACGCGGCGACCCCCGGAACGGTGCTGTGCCCGCCAGCTTCTCACCTCAACAGCAGGACAATCAATCAATGCTCTTCGGGATTGCAGCAATCAGTCTACACCGCACCACCCCCCTGGACTTTATACGGCCCTGAAGGCACGTCACCCGCCCCCTCCCAAACAGCCTTGCTCCTTCCACGACTCGCCAAGTAAACACCGCAGGTGTGTCCAGCCAGGCTCACACCCACCCGCACCCACCGCCGCGGCTGAGCATCCCCCGGGGCCAGCCCCCGGGCTACTGCAATCCCGGGGCAGGGCCAGCCCCCCAGGATGGTCCCCGGGGACGTTTCTGGTCCCTGCGGCCCCACTCCCCTGCTGTGAGCATCCTCCCGGCTGCATTCCTTGCAAGCCAGGCATATGCACCGTGGCGGAGCCCTGCTCTCCACCCGGAGGATGACTCTGGGTACCCCGAGCTCTTGGAGCACCTTGATCTGGTGCTTCAGGCTGCCGGCTGGCCCCTGGGGAGCCACCAATACCCAGATTTAATGTGTAAAAGTCCAGCTGGGAAAAGACAAACAGCCGGTCAACGATTAACTCGGCTGGCCCGCTTCAAGGTCCCGCCGCCCAGCACCCCGTGTGGGACACGGCGACCCTGCCGCTCGTCCTGGGCCCCTGGCCGGGCTGCAGGAGCCTGCACGCCATCCCTTGCAGGAGGGTGACAATGCGGTGTGCTCGCATGGGGACAGCAGGGTGGCACTGTGCAGCGGCTGGGGGCAGCTAGGGGTGCCCCCGCAGCGGGGCGGGGGTCGGCGGGCAGTGAGATACCGGCGGTGGCCGGTGGTGCAGGGCTGGCTGGGGCCATCGGGGCCACAATCTCAGTCTCTGATAAACCGCCACACCTGAGTCAGCAGCGCCGGCGAGGAGCGATAGCGGCTGCCCCGCCCTGTCCCGCAACCCGGGCGGGTTCTGGGGGTCAGCGGAGGGCATAGTGGGGGAGCAAGGGGCTACTGGGGCCCGGCTGGAGAGATCGGGCTGGGAGGGGTCACTGGGGACCATCAAGAGGAGGGCAGACTGCTGAGCACTGGGCTGGGCTGAGCTGAGTGGGACGAGGCACAATGGGAGGCTGACATGGGGAGAGGGGTCCCTGGGAGCCAGGACAGGGGTGACTGGGGATTACTGGGAGCCAGGATGGGGGTGACTGAGGGGCGCTGGGAGCCAGGAGAGGGGTGACTGAGGGGCGCTGGGAGCCAGGCGAGGGGTGAATGGGGATTACTGGGAACCAGGATAGGGGTGACTGGGGATTACTGGGACCCAGTCGAGGGGTGGCTGGGGAGCACTGGGAGCCAGTTGAGGGGTGACTGGGGATTACTGGAAGTCCGTTGAAGGGTGAATGGGGATTACTGGGAGCCAGGACAGGGGTGACTGGGGATTACTGGGAGCCAGGATAGGAGTGGCTGGAGGCGCTGGGAGCCAGTTGAGGGGTGACTGGGGATTACTGGGAGCCAGGATAGGAGTGGCTGGAGGCGCTGGGAGCCAGTTGAGGGGTGACTGGGGATTACTGGGAGCCAGCTGAGGGGTCGCCGGGGGCTCGGGCCGTGCGGGGGGTGTCGCCGGCCGTGGCACCAGGTGGCGCTGCGGGGCCGGGCCGGGGGCGGCGGGGCCGCACCTGCCCGCGGCAGCACCGGCCGGGCGCAGCGTGGGAATCCGTCTAAAATGCAGAAAAAATGGAGAAAAAAAACCAGCCGGAAAGAGGAGGAGGAACCCGGCGCGTTGCTGTCCAGCCCGGTGCCCGCCCGCTGTCCTTGCAGGGAGCTGGCTGGGAGGAGCAGAGGTCCCGGGCTGGGCGGGCAGCCCCCTCGCTGCTGGCCCCAGGTCAAACTGCAGGAGCCGTCGGTGAAGGACGGGCTGTACTGAACAGCGGCCGGCGCTGCCCCCAGTACTCAGAAAACTGCCCCGCCCGCGGCCACGCGGGCCAGAAATGCGCTCCTTGTTAATGACGCTAATTGTGAAGGTAATTGGTGTCTGAAGTTGCAGCGGAAGAGTTCAAAGACGTGGGCACGTCTAACGCAGATAAGCTGATGAGATGGGCAGGACTGAGTCAGCATGAGGATGGTGGGACTGGGGTGACGCAGCTGCTGGCATTCTCCTAGGGTCAGAGAACTTGCAGCCCAGCAGTCTGTATGGGTACGATGGACGAAATCAAGCTTGAACCATCACTGAAACATCTCCACAGTCAGGAGGACTGCAGAGGAGGCTTCCAGAGTCCCCTTTCCCCGGCCATTCTGCTCCAGGCGGGGCTGGCCCTGACAATGGCTCAGCCTCGTCACTGGATGGCCACTGCAGTGCAGGGGCTGCTGGGTTCCAGGCTTGGACTGGCAGCAGGACAGGCATCCCTGGATCCAGGCTGCTGTTCTCAGAGAGACAAAACCCTCTGCTCTGAGTCAACTGCCAGGAAGGTCACTGGCAGTGGGTGAGCACAGAAATCCTTTGTGCTGCTGCTGCGCAGGGCAGAGGGGGTTGCAGCCTAAGACTTAACAGCTTGTTCTGCCTGCCTGTGAGTCTGCTCTCCTGTGTCCTGGGTGCATCAGAGGTGTGGGGAGCTGCACCAGGGCACTATCCCAGTGATGCTTCTCTGAAGATGTCCTGGTTTGAGAGGAAGTGAGTTTTTTGGGATGCTGTGATCAACTGAGGTTTCAACTGTGTTTACAGGGGAAAGCCTATGGTACTAGAGGGACTCCTCCCTCCTTGATGAACTGAGAATTGATTATCTAAAGGGTGGTGATGGACTGAGAGTTGGTGATCTGAGGGGTGGATGTATTGGAAATTTGGTTGGGGGAGGAGGAATGTTTTTTGGAAGGTTTTCATTCCGAGTTCTCTGTGTGTTTCTCTTTATATATAGTTGTAGGTTAATAAAGTGTTTTCTTCTTTATTCCTAAGCTGGAGCCTGCTTTGCTCTATTCTTGGTCACATCTCACAGCAGACACCAAGGAGCATATATTTTCATGGGGGTGCTGGCATTGTGCCAGCGTCAAACCGTGACAGAAGAACAGCATCCCTGTCCTCCTGCTGGCTGTGAATCCTCAAGCAGCCAGAGGCCAGCCACAGGTCACTCACTCCCTCCCATGCCAGGGACACCTTTGCAGTTGAGTTCCCTTATGGTTCTCCTTGCCAACAGCCCTAAACATGTCCCCTGAAGCAGAGGATGTGCCACAGTTGTCACGCAGATGTAAACTGTTCATACCCTCTGGGATACAGTGTCCCTTGAGCTTTGCCAGGTCTCCAAAGGAAAACTGTTGATGGTCAAGGACACCCTGGACAGATGGCAGCCTCAGGAGTTTTGCAAAGGCAGTAGCATAATAGCACTGGGTTGTCTGTCACCAGCTTGCCTCGGGGTCCCAGCTGGGTTGGCCATGCTGGCACATGTGGCAGCATGCAGCTGGGGATGTGCAAGGATGAGGAGAGGGGACAGAAGGGCAGGGCAGTTCCCTAATCTGGGGCAGAAAGGCATCACCCCTTCAAAAGGGCACTGGGCACCCTGTGGGATGCCACAATGGGCAGCACCAGGGCTTTTAGGGGCTCCAGCACAGGGTCTGGAGCACGGTGCTGGACAGGGTGACGTGTGCCCGTGGCACTGGAGCTGTGAATGTCTCCTGTGGGGAGAAGGGCAGAGCCCCACACTCAGCTTCCTCACAGCCTGTGCCCCTGCCTGCCCCGGCTCCCCTGGCTCGGGGCCTCGGCCCTGGCTCCAGTGTCTGCATGCTGCCTGGAGGCAATTCAGCCCCCCCACTCCGTTCCTGGTTTCCATGGCAACTCCAGTTGAAATTACATTAAAAAGAAATGAAACCAGCAGCTTTTCTCTTTGGCAAATAGGGGGAGGGGAGCTCAGCTGGGAAAGGCTGGGGAAGGGGTTTGAAGTTCGGGGGGAGGGGGCTGTGAGACAGATGCATTCCCACTTGGGGTCCCAGTGCTGGGGGCAGCAGGGCTGGGGAGACGTGGGGACATGGTGGCACACGGTGTTGGCAGTCCTGGATGCTATGGTGCCAGCTTGCATGTGGGAGTCCAGCACCCTGACATGGGGGGTGATCCCAGGCTCCTCCTGCTGCCTCTGTAGGGGGGTACCAGGGACATGAGGACCAGCACAGGGCACCCCACCCACCCAGCCCGGTAGTCCCAGGGCCCTGCATGCTCCAAGAAGAGGCGAGACACACCGCTATTAAAAATATCACTTCTGTTTTATTTGGAATTTGTTACTCTGCGCGGGTGACAGGGTATAAATACATTCTCCAACGAGCATCCTCACCCTCAGCCCTGTGCGGGGCGGGGGCTGGGCAGGGTGCGGGGCCGTTGCTGTTGTGCTGGCCCCGGGCAGCAGGGCCAGCAGGGCCATCGATGCGCTGGCCCCGGGCAGCAGGGCCAGCCGGCACCGGTGCGTCACGGCCGCCAGCACGGGCAGCGTCTGCCAGCCGGACCGTCTTGCACAGGGACAAGATATGGTGTCCCCACAAGGACCTGTCCCTTTCTCCTGCCCCCCCAGGCCCCAGGTGCTAGTGCTCACCTTGGGGGGCTGAGACTGGGGTACCCCACGTGGGATCCCCTGCAGCTCCTTCTCCATGCCCGACCACACCAAAGCCACTTGCCTAGAGCCACGTGTGGCTCGGTGGCCAGAGCAGATGCCCCAGCCCCAGCACAGGTTGGCTCTCAGCCCCACATAGGCTGCATCACCCCCAGAGTCCCTACCCAGGCATCTGTTCCAGCTGCACATCCTGGGTGCTGGAGCTGGGGTCACCCCACCATGGGGTAGAGGCCCCAGTGGAAGCAACCTGGGAGGCAGAGTAGATGCTGGTGAGCAGCTCACCCTGCTCCTGTCACCCCTCTCCTGCCGCAGGCTGCGAACCCCCCGCTCTGCTTTCGGGCAACAAGCACGGGCAGGGAGGGCACAGCACAGCCCTGGGGCAGTGGTGAAGGGATGTGGGATGCTCCTGGGGGAGCAGGGCAGGATGGGGAGCATGAGGGGCTGTCCTGGGTTCATGGGAGTGAACAGACAGTGCTCGGGGCAGGTGATGCCCACAGGGGCAGTGGGTGGCACTGGCCAGTGGTGGCGGTGAGGGACCGGGGCGGGGGTGCTCGCAGGCAGGCCGTTGGATAGGCTTTTTGGCTGAGATACGTGGGCACGGGTGACAGAGGAGGGAGAATATCAAAAAATACAAAAGAGCGCAGCCCCACAGTGCAGGAGGCACTGCCCTGCCTGGTGCCCACCCACGGCAGGCGGGCGCCATGGGGGGCCGGCACCGTGCGCACACGCTGGCTTCTAACTGGCTTTTTATTTTATATCAAGAACACTTGGTTTTAAAATCTTTACAAAGGACAAAACGCGGCGACTCCGTTAGTGTGTAAAGAACTAAAGATCTGCTTAAAAAACGTCTCTGCAAAGAGAAATGACTGACACAAAAGAGATTCTCTGCAGCGCAAAGAGGGGCAGAGGTGCCAAGTCTCCAGCCCAGGGCCCCGCTCCCAGGGTCCCTGAGCCCCAGCACCAGCCCCAGTGCCCGCATCCAGCACAAGGCCAGGTCCCTGGACTCTGCCCATTCCCTCTGCCTATAGCACCATGGCCTGGGGCCACTTCTCAGCACAGTGAAGGAGCCTTTTCCAGGGCTGCCAAGATGCCTGGGGATGTCTGGGCACCGGCTGAGAGGGATGCCCGGTCCCGCTCCTCGTCAGTCCCAGGGTGCTCGGTGGGCTCAGCACTGGGGATGTGATTGCCCCACTGGGAGGCACAGCCACGGCACCGGGAACCCCGTGGCCACTGACAGCGGGGTACCCCTGCCCACCTGCACGGGTGGGTTGTGCAGGACTACACCGTGTCCCTCCTGCAGCCCACTGGCGTCCTGGGGCAACCCACGGGGCCCTGAGGCCAGGAGAGTCAAAGCACTTCTCAAAAGTTAGATAGGAACAAAAGAAAGCGCCGGGGCCGCTCTGGGACCCCCACAGGTCTCTGGGCTGGGAGCTGCACCGTCCGTGGGCGCTGCCCCTCCGTCGGGGGCTCCGCGTGCCCCGCCGGTCCCTCTGCCAGTGTCTGCTGCGTGTGTGTGCGTGCGTGCATGCGTGTGCGCCGGCGGCGGGCAGCTATACCCTGGTGGTGGAGTGTGAGTGCGGAAGCCCCGTGCTGTTGAAGCCGGCGGTGAAGGTGTTGTAGGGGTGCAGGGTCTGCAGCCCCACCAGCGAGTTGGGGATCATGGTGATGGTGTTGGGGGTCATAAGCGGGATGTCGTCCGGAGAGCGGCGCAAGGTGAGGGTGTAGTCGGGCAGAGCGGCCAGGCGCAGGGTGTCGTGGGATGGCACAGCTTCGCACTCGTGGTGCCCCTGGCTCACCTGCAAGGAGGGCATCTCCTCATCAGGCGCGTGGGCGATGTCGTTGGAGGCGCCGCGCTGCGGGCTGGGCTGCCGGTGCGTGTCCTGCCGGCGCTTGTCCTTGCGGTAGTAGAGGGCGGCGAAGGCCAGCACGTTGAGGAAGAGGAGGGAGGCGCCCACGGCGATGGTGACGCTCAGTTCAGTGGAGTAGTCGCGGGGGCTCTCGAGCAGCGTGCCCGCCTCTTGCTCCGGGCTCCACTTCTCCTTCCCGTTCTCGCTGTTGTAGGCGGGCGAGATGGCAGGGCGCTTGGTGGTCCAGATCTTGCTGTTGGGCCGGCGGGTGATGTGGGAGTTCTGTGTGGTGTCAGGTGGTGGCACTTTGGTGGTGGTGGAGGTGTAGTGGAACATATCGTGCAGGTTGTACAGGTGAGGAACCAGGTGCTTCCAGAAAGCCACCTTGGTGGCCCGGTAGTGGTCGCGTACCCGTGGCTTCAGCCCAATGTGCAGGTACAGCTGGTCACGGGGGTTGTACTTGGACCAGGCCACCTCCTCAAACCGGTTGGCCTTGGTGTGGATGAACTTGGTGTCCTGGGGGACAGGCTTGTTGGGGTCCCTGCGAAACACAGGCAGAACAGAACTAGCACTGGGAAAAGCCAAAGAAACAAAGAGGGAGAGCTGGATGCAGAGACAGAAACTGAGGAGACCTTTGCCCAGTGGTGGCACAGAGTGAGCTGGCAACAGGTCTTGAATGACTGGGCAGCACCCAAGTCTCACCCAAGATAACCAGGGCCAACAAGCCTCCCCACCCCTGCGGCTTGGCTGGGTCCTGTCCCAGGGGCTGGCCATGATCTAAGCTTCTTGCTTTGTGGTTGATGCCATGGCCCCAGTGAAGGTGCAGCACACAGGGACCTCTGGGCACAGGGAGCTCAGTGTCCCACACTGGGCATGATTAACCCCCCCACCACAGCACAGCCCCAGGGAGTACAGCTGCAGTGAGTGCAGACCCCCAAGGCACAGCACCCATCCCCACTCACCCTGTCTTGGCAAAGTTGGTCCAGTAGGTCATCACCACAGCGCTGAGCATGACGTCGTTCTTGGAGAAGTTGCAGGGAAAGAGGTCTGTGGGGCCAATCATGGGGATCCCAAACACGTAAGGCACCTCATCCCCGTGGGCTGCATCGGACCATGCAGGCTTCATCAGGCTCTGGCAGTGGTGGTAGAAGGCGTAGAAGTAGGTGGGGGAGCCGTAGCGGGCGTGCAGGTCGGCTGTCACCACCGAGGGCTCTACCCACTGGTGGTCAGTGAAGAGGGCCACCAGAGTCTTGCGCCGCGTCTCGGGGTTGTCCCGGTCGGCCCAGTCCGTGTACATGAACTTGATGGTCTCCCTCAGGGTGTCCTTGCCCTCAGGGTAGCCGTACAGGTTGTCGACAAAGTTGGAGACTGAGTAGTCAAAGTCACTGCCTGAGACGCCGTCCTCGGGGTCCACCACACCCTCCACAAACTTCAGCCCTTCACCCTGGTTGACCCCCAGCATGATATCATAATTGAGGAACTCGCCCTGCTCCATCAGGATCTCTGGGTCATCCGGGATCACGTCCCCATCAATGACTGGCCCGAAGGCCACGTGGTAGCGGGCTGGCTGGATGTCCTGCTCTACCAGCTCCTTGGCACTCTTCTGCCTCAGGCAGTCCACCATGTCCACGGTGTCCAGCACGTTGCAGCCCACCTTGTCAGCCAGCATGCTGGTGTACTTCACAGGCTGGTAGTTCACTGCCCAGCTGGAGAGCGCGGAGCCGCTCTGGATGATGGCTCTCTGGAAGAGACCTGCAACACAGGCACAGAGTGGAGGGAGCTCTCAGCAGGGTTCCTGCATCCCAGTGCTGCACTGCAGGATGCAGCATGGAGAAGGCATTGATGCTCTTGTACTCCTGCAAGGAGCCAGCACCGCAGCCCACACCCAGCCTTGTCCCTGAGCTGTGCTGCCTGCTGAGCTGGGCTCACACAGGGGGCTCAGCTCAGGGCTGCCGTGGGGATGGCGGGATGACAGCTGGGAATGCAAGTGGGTGCTCCTGGAAGCAACCAAGGGCTGCTGTGCTCCCTGAGGATCCCATTGCAGGGGGTGACCCAGCATCCCTGTCCTGGTGTGGGGAGAAGAGGGGCCACGGTTGCATCACAGCCTGGCCTTGCCAAGCAGCCTGTGCTACCCCAGCCACCCCAAGGATGTGCTACCTGGGCTCAGCACCATCCTCCAGCCCAGGCTGGCACCTGCTTCACTGAGGAGCTGTGGGCTGGCAGCAGTGGGAGGGTTAATGCCTGCTTGGGGACACTTAACCCTGCCGTGTCCCACCCCACCGCTTTGTCAGAGTCCCCCTCCACCCCCTCCCTGCTGCTTCCTGCCCAGCTGGGGCTGCTCAGTGCCAATCCGGCCCTGCAGGAGCACGCTGCCAGATGCACAAAGAGGGCCTTTCTGCCACCAGGAACACAGAGGGAGTGGACTTTCGCCCTGGAAAACGAGGCCACAAAGGCCCTGGCCCAGGCAGAGAAATGCGTGGCTTCGCTCCAGTCCCATGTCAATGGTGCTTGTGCTCAGAATACAAAGGGTGGTGAGGAAGCAGAGCCTCTGGGCCGTGAAAGGCAGCCAGTCCAGGGTGCACCCAGGGGTCCCTGCTCTCTGACCAGCCCTCTTTGCACCCCAAATGCTGCCTGCACCCCTGCCAGACCCCAGCACTTGCTTTCCATGAGGGACTGTTCCAGGTGACCCCTGAACGGTGCTGGCACAGCAGTGTGGTGCCCATGGGGCTGCCCCTGGCACCCTGAAATGCAGAGAACCCCTGTGCAACCAGGGCTGTGCCACTCTGCAGGGAAGCAGAGCAGCACCTTCCTGCAACAGAAGCGTTCAGAGGCTCCTGGCTCCACGCCACCATGTCCATAGCTCTTGTCTGCACGCACAGTCCTCGCTCTGCCAAGTACCTGACGTACAGTCCCATGCACTGGGACAAAGACAAGTCACAAGCTCTGTTTGTCACCTCCTGGTGCCCTAGAAAGCCATACCCAGCCTACAGGCTGGAGACTGGCCATGGCTTTGCTTGCTCTGCGCCATCATCCACGTGCCAAGGAGCCAGGATGGGGTTTCCTGGCTCCCTGGAGATGCTGTCCCAGCAGCAGCTACTGCGCCCTGCCAGCAGCATCACTTCCCAGACAGGCCCACCAGGCTGGGCTCTGGCCCTGCCTACCACTGCCAGGGCAGCTGATGTCACTGTCAGCTGGGCATGTCCCTGATGGAGCCCCTCTGCTATGTCTCTGCATGGCCACAGCCTGACCCAGGACTCTGGGAGAGTCCTGACCCATCACATCCTCCTGCTCCATGCCAGTGCCTGACTGAAGCCTGACAAGCACCTCAGGGAGGCACCAGCACCCTGCACTCCACTCTGCAGCCTGCTGAGGCCCAGCAAGAAGGTGAAGTTCTGCCTTTCCTTCCTGTTCCATTCCATGGTGAGGGTCCCAACACACCCACACACCCAGCCTCCTGCAGGATTGGCTGCCACGGCATGGTGGAGTCAATGGTGGGGCCAGGGCTCTGCCAGAGGGTGGCTGGAGCTGCTGCCAGCGCCTCATTTCCTCTTTGCTTTGCCCAGTAGCTGAGAGTGGAAACACTTCTGGGGGTGTCTGGGCCAAGCCCTGCTCAAAGCAGGGTGCTGGGTGCCTTGTCCAACTGAGATCTGGAGGGCTGGCAGCAAAGGGCAGAAGCCCCCACAGAGAAGGAGATGGGGCAAAGGATGCACTTAAAGTTTGCCTGGCAGAGACTGCTCCTGCCCTGGTATGTCTGGCTGGGGAGAAAAACAGCACTTTGGTCACTGATGAGGAATCAGAGTGACCCTACAAGGCCTGAAGCTGGCAGGGAGCTGTGGATTTCCCCAGCAGCCAGACCCAACACGTGCTGTACCAAGCCTCCAGTGTCTGCCTCTTGCAGCACCTGGCAGAGCAGGCACAAATCAGCAGCTTCATTAATAGCTTGTGATCACTAGAAGTTTTATTTTGATGCAGTAAAAACAAACCCACCTGTTCTGCAGGCTGCAACTTAGCACTGCTCCCACGCAGTGCTCCAGAACCAGCTACCCATCCCTGGGGATGTGGGTGCTCTGGCACAGGGAATTTTTTGAGCTCATTTTACGGCCATTTGGCTTTATGAGACACTGGCTGCAGCACTGAGCACTCCCCTCCTGCCCCACAGCATTGACAGCCAGCAGCAGCTCCCCTGCCCCAGCAGTGAGGGCACCCAGCACCTCTGGGTGCAGGGGGCACGCCAGGGGCACTGGGGCTGCAAGGGGCAGCACAGGATTCACCATGCACATGCAGGGCATTAAGTGCAGCATCACCTGAGAAATGCACATACTGGCAGGACTATTTCTCATGGCTGGAAAGTCACAAGGAGCAGCCCCTCCAATCTGCCCTCAGTCTCTCTCCTTGCTGCTCCAGCCTCGACCCCTGCAAGAGGCTGGGGCCACGTGGGCAGCCAAGCACACACTCCTGCACTCCTGTGATGGAAAGGAGTACCCTTAGAAGCATTGAGAATGCATTACACATAGTGCTCCCTCTCCAGCCTTTCACACTCAATATGGGCAGAGAAAACACTTTTTCTTTCTGCAGGAGCTTTCAGCCTGTAAAAGACTCCCCATCATCAGCCATCAGCCCTGCTGAGGTTCTGGAGGTCTCCATTCCTGTGTGATTCCCAGGCTGTTGAGCAGGGCAGCAGCACTCCAGCTTCGAGTGCAATTTGCTGTGTGTCTCTGAAGGGCAGACTCACACCCGTGTCCACTGCTCACACGTGTCCTTTTCTCCTCAGCACCACACCTGGGGACACAGCACTGGAAGATGGCTGCACCCTCATATAAAGCCCATGAGCAGGTCCCTGGCAGGCTGCTCCCCTGTGGGCCATATCCAGCTCAGGCTTTGCTCCTAGAATTTCCTTTAGGAAATTTATCAAAAACACCTCCAGTCTCACAGTTAATTTTTCTCCCCCTCAGTGCTTGATGTAAATGTCTTTGCAGGTGGTTTACATGATTTGCTCTTATTCCAACACAGTCTTTTAGCATAAATAATTCCCTTCTTTATTTAGAGTAAACACTCTGCTATATTTACAGATATTAATCATATTACTTCCACCTGTGTTTTGCTAGGTGCAGCACTTCCAGTTCTGCCAGTCTCCCAGCACAGGGCCCTCCAGCCCTCCCCAGGCTCAGGAGGGATGTCTGGGGTGCTCTGCCTTCCCCTCTATTCCAGTATAGATACCTTTCCTTCCCCTCTATTCCAGTATAAATACCTTTGCTAGCACTGAGATCCCTGTTCCCAGTGCCCTGCATGATGCCCTGCACCCCCTCCACACCTGCACTAGGAACACCTGAGCACCAGGGCAGGACCCTTCCTGGCCCTGGAAGAAACCAAGGGCTGCTGTGCTCTCTGAGGATCCCGTTGCAGGGGATGACCCAGCATCCCTGTCCTGGTGTGGGGTCCCCACCTCTCCCCATGCCAAGGGGCTGGCCCTGGGCTGCAGCCTTGTGCATGGGAGCACCCACTCCATCCCTGGCTAAACGTGCTCTGCCACTGGCCTCCTTCTGCCCTTGATGAGAAAGTTTTGCCTCCCAGTCCTGGTCCAGGCTCTCACCAGTGAGTGGTTAGAAAGCAGCCCTGACTTTGCTGGGCTGGGCAGCAGCACCCGGGTGGGCTCCCCTCCATGGGTTAGCATGAGCAGGGCGAAGGCTGAGTAGAAGCTTAGGTGGAGGTAGGACATAAAGAAAGTTATAGGGTGGGAGCTATAATTTGTTGAGCTGAAATCAACCGTCTTAGTTGGACTAACTTTTTGTTATTCTGCTCATTCTAATCCACCTTGAATTCATTTGTACACCAGTCCTAAGGTAAGGAGGAAGATAAGTGAGGAGGTTCAGGTTAGGGTGGTGGTAGGAGATTGTGGTTGGGTGGCTCATGGTAGCAGGAGGAGTAGGGTGATTTCTAAGTCGAACAGGAGGAAGAGAGTGGCTACTAGGAAGAAGCGGATTGAGAAGGGGAGTTGAGCAGATCCCAGGGGATCGAATCCGCATTCGTATGGGGATAGTTTTTCTGAGTCGGGGGTTATTTGGGCAAGTCAAAAGTTTAGTGCAGTTAGGAGGATGCTTAGGGTCCGTGATAGGGGCCAGTATGAATAGGATTATGTTTATTACTCTTCTCTGGGTTTAAACCAGATTCTGCAGCTGCAGCAGCCTCAGACAGGGCTGACACCTACCTTCGGAGTGGTGGGACAGGGTGAGCAGGCTGGCACCTACCTTCGGAGTGGTGGGACAGGGTGAGCAGGCTGACACAGGAGGCGCCGATGCCCGAGCCGAACACGGTGATGCGCAGGGGATCCCCCCCGAAGAAGGCGATGTTCTCGCTGACCCAGCGCAGCGCCTGGATCTGGTCCAGCAGCCCGTAATTGCCCTTGGCAGCCTGGTCCCCCGTGCTCAGGAACCCTGAGGGCCAAGGGGAGCCCAGTTAGGGATGAGGAAACAGGGAAAGTCCTGGTTTCCCACGCTCCTTCCCTATACCCAGGGCAGCGGACCCTGCGTTCTGTGGGACCCTATCCCACCACGAGAGTTTTGTGAGTTCTAAGGTGGAGCAGGGACACCACTGAGCTCCCCCACCGTCTGCAGAGCACAGAGGGGTGAAAGGCTGAGAGAGCAGCTGCAAACCTCGGGAAGCCTCTCTGGCCAACAAGCAGGGACAGTGTAAAGAGCACAAAGCTGTGTCCTACCCATCCCACCACCCGAGCTAGAACAGCTCAAGACATGTCACACAAGGCCCAAGAAAAGCTCAGAAAGCATCAGTGGCTGCAGGCAGGGTGAGTGTGAGCACAGCCAATGCTTTCCATGGACCAGTGTGGTCTGGGGGAGGCTCTAAGCGTCAGGAGGTGGGCTGGGCAGAGAGGAACCGACTGCAGCTTAAAACACAAAGGCTCTCAGTGGGGAATAAGGCGAGAAATGCTTTCAATAGCACTGGAAACACCCAAGATAAGTTATCACTCTTTCGTTTGCTTTGACTTTAAGCAGGAAGCCAAAACCTGAGGGGCCCGAGGTAAAATCCAGGCAGGTAACCCCAGCACACAGGGAGTGGCCCCCGGGCTGTGCTGGCACTTTGGAGGGGGTCTGGCTGGGTGTGGTGCACCACCTCAATGGAAATGATGAAGGCACCACTTAAGTCTAATGTCATATTGTGGCTCATGTGTCTTATCTTTGCGCCTATCCATTTTAGGACTTTTAACATTAAAAGGTTTTGAATAGGTTAACTACCATCTTCCACATGAAACTATGGGCTCTGGAAGCCATGAGAGGAATGTGCTGCCCCAGGTACCAGGCAGGAGCCCAAGGAGAGCACCAGGCTAGGCTGGATGGCCAGGAGAGAGCCAGCAGCCTGGCTGGGAAAGGAGCTGTCCCCGAACCTCGACACCCCTTGTTCTGTCGCTGCCAAGGGAAGCAGCAGTGGTGTTCCACACAAGGCTCCTGTGTCTCAGCCCCTGGGGGTTTCTGCTGCTTCAGGCAGGGGACTGCACTGCCTTTTGTCCCTATGTCCTCATTTTGCCTCTCTAAGTCACCAGTGCTTTTGGACACAGGACTGCCACCCTCCTCCGCATGGCACCTGACCCCTTCTGTGGTGCCCAGTGCAGACAGCCACGCCGTGGTGTGTTGCTGAGGGGGTCCCAGCAGCACAAGTGGCTTGGAGGCTGCCTGTGCCCAGGGAGGGAGAGCTGCCAGGTCCCCTGGACAGCCATGCAGCACCCGCTGGCACCTCACCCGTCTGAGCCCTCTCAGGAGGAGATGCTGGGTAAACACATTTATTATTCATTTAACCACAAACCAATATTTGCTTTCAGTTGAGCCAGTTCGTGTACACGAGCCGGGGGGGCCGGTGCCAGGGCCCAGGCCGGGCTGTGCCCGTGTGCTGGGGGCTGTGCCACGTGGCACCGCTGGGCTGCCAGGGCCAGGGCAGTGCCCGCAGCGCATCCCGCCGCCCCCCGCCCCCGCCCGAGCCCGGGCAGGCCCCGGGGCTGTCCCTCAGCCCGCTCATACCGAGCACTCCAACGCGGTAGTTGAGGGTGATGACAATCACGTTCCCGTAGCTGGCCAGGATGCTGCCGTCTATCATGTTCCCCGTGCCCTCCATGTAGGAGCCCCCGTGGATATAGACCATCACCGGCTTGGCCCCGCTGTCCCGGATGTCTGCAAGGAGAGCTGGTCACACACAGCCCCGCAGCCACGGCCGCAGCACCCTGCCCGACAGGCAGACCAAGGACAAGGGCAATGCCAGCTGCCAGGACCACGGAGGGGCTTGGGAGCCAAAGCCAGAGCTCTCCTGGGGGCCACAGCATGGAGCCCCAAAGCCAAACACCACTGAACCAACCCTGCCAGCCCCTCTGCGAGGGGTGGCTGCTGCTGCTCTGTCCCCACACTGCTGTCCCCTCAGGGGTTTGAGCAGGTGAGGGAGGGACGCTGGCTGGACCCTGCTCTCTCCCCCGGAGCTGGGCTCTGGCGTGGTGTGGGAGCCAGATCAGCTCTGCTGTGGGTGGGAGCTGCAGAGTCCAGCCCCAGGATGCAGCCCCATGTCCTGTCTTTGGCTGGACCCAAGCACTCCGTGGGTCCTGGAAGCTGGCATTGCGGAGGGGGGCAGGGATGGGGGTGTGCAGGACCTAGAAGGGGGGGGCCACTGATGTGTGCTCCAGTGTCTTACTCTCCCACTCCCCCTTCCCATCCCCCTGGGAAGGCAGGGACCTGCCTGTCTGGATGTAGTCCCACGGCAGCCCAGTGCCCAGACACAGACATGGCGATGGGACAGACAGTGGATGCGGGTGTGTGTGTCAGGGAGGTGAGCACGAGGACAGGGCATGAGGCATGGAGTGAGGATGGGCAATGGGACCCCGAGGGCCGGGGAGGAAGGACGGTGGGAGCCTGGGGGACAGGGAGCAGCCACGCTCCCTCTCTTGACTTCTCCTGCCCAGGGGACATCCTGTCCCTCCTGCCCCACTGGGTGGTGATCCCTGAGGGAGCCATGGCCACCCACAGGAGAATAACATCCTGGAGCATCCTGCCCATGTCACACGGACGAGGCAGTTGCACCTGCCCTGGAGACGTGGCCAGGTCCCACATGCCTGCACTGCCCAGCCCTGTCCTGGGCTGGCCATCCAGACCCATGGACTTTGTCCTGCCTTGTGCTCACTCACACCCAGCACCGTGCTCAGGTGGGCTGGCAGTGCCTGCTTGGCCTCAGCTGCCCCAGGCAGCTGCTGCTCCCTGCCTGCCTCCCTCAGCAGTGCAGCACAGCCCTGTCCCACCAGGACTGGGGCCCTTGGGGCACAGCCACACCAACGCCAGTGCCCAGCTGGGCTGCTCCTGCTCCCTCACACCCACCTAGCCCCTGCACATGTCCACTCCTCCCTGTGGCCTGCCCATTGCAGGGGCTGCAGGCCAGGCTGACGGGTACCTGTGGCCATTGTCACCTCCAGCTGTGGCCCGTGGCATGGCTGAAGGTGGCCTCCCATACAGAAAATCTCTTCCCTCCAGGAGAATGAGGCTGTGCCAAACCTGAAACCTGTGCTGGCTCTTCTCCTATTGCCAGAATGTAGCCAGACAAATGCACAGACCAGGGGAGCAAAAAGTGCTTGCAGCTCCTCCAGGGCAGATATTGTTTGTGTGGCACAGCTACATCAGGACAATTTTTTCCAGGACCACCTGCTTGAAATGTGAGGGGCAGGAACATCAGTGCCTGTGCCCGTGTCTTCTCCTCCATCCTGCACCCACTCCCTGACATACAAAGGGCCCTCCTCACAGCAGAATGGCAGCAATGTGCAGAGATGTACCAGGAAATAAACAGCTCAGAACTGCTGCAGCACATTTTGGTGTGTGTGGATTGAGCACAGTGGAGTCACTTAGGCTGGACGCCAGTTTACGCCCTGGTACAAGAGATCATGGGGCACAGGTTAGCTGGAGTAAACAACAGGGGTTTAGTACTGCCAAGGAAAAAGGTTTTCATCTATTTTCCAGATCCTAAATGCCATCTGCCAGGCCTTGTTCGAACTGCTCTGGGCCTTCTGCACACCATGAGGCTTTACTGTCCTCAGCACTTTAGGGCTGTAGCCTGGCCAACCCTTCCTCCTACCTCCTCATCACATCTCTGCAGCCAAACACGCTGACTCCATAACCTGCAGACAAACCACCCTGTTTTACTAAAAATAGCCTATTCTGCAGCTTGCTTAGTCCTGGCATACGTCTAGAATCACATCTGCTTGAAAGGCCACTTGCTCTGTCTTGGCTGGTGCTTGCAAGCAAAACCTCACTTCCACGGGGTGAGGAGGGAGAGAAGTTGACAGAAACCAAGTGGACCCTGGGTCTCCTGTGCATGGCCAGATGCCCTTTGGGTGCCAAGTGTTCAGGCTGCTGGCACAGCCACGGCAGGGCCAGGCAAGGGTGGATGGGGAGGCTGCTGGCTCCCAGATGCATGTCACTGATTCTGGAGGGATGAGGCTGGAGGTGGGATGTGACCTGTGGGCTCAGGGTGAAATGGGCCCAGGTGCCCGAGGGCTTCTCTCCTCCCAAGCTGCCATGCTTCCTCCCTGCCCTCGCTCCAACTGAGCAGGAGCAAACTCCTCCTAAAGCGGAAGAACCCCATGAGCTTTCCCCCCATCAGGAGGAGGGGAAGGTGCTGGGTGCCCTGCACAGCCGGCCAGCCTGCCCCCCAACCCGCGCCGCTGCCTGGCACGGCAGACAGACACACACAGGGCTCCCTGGGGGTGGCAGCGGATGGCGGCACACGGAGCTGCTGTGCTTTGCTTTGCGTGTCATGCAGTGGCAGCCTCGAGCACAGAAATACCTTCGTCTTCATCACCGTCATTATCCGCTAAGTCCTCGCCCTGTTTCTTAGCGCTGGCTCCTAGGGACCAAACACGAGGAGACAGAACAAAAAGGAAAACAAAAGGGAAATAAAAACAACAACAAAAAAAAAAAAAAAAAAAAAAGAAAGAAAGAAAGAAAGAAAGAAAAAAAAGAACACAAAAAAAAAAAAAGAGAATTCAAAAATAGCATGATAGCAGAGACAGTGGGGCCACGCCTGTGCCCCACAGCACTGCTGGCTACTCACACTGCACCTCTCCCAGAGCCAGGGCAGTGTTGGGCATGGGCAGCGCTGCCCCAGGAGTGTGCCAGGATGCTGCTTCACCCGGGCCCCTTCCCAGATCCTCCCTGGGGAGGGCTGGGGTGGAGGGAAGACGCGAGTGGGGCTGTGACAGCATCAGCGCTGGTGGTGGATGAGTCTCTCAAAGCACTTGTCAGTCCTCCTGCACCCCAGCCTGGCCCCCACCTGGTCATGCACCCTCAGCTCCAGGCAAGGCTAGCACCCAGCCCTGCTCCCAGCTCTGCTGCCCCTGGGCACAACTGTCCTCTGCAGGGCTCACACCAAGGGCTGCCTTGCATGGCCACCAGGCAGGTTCCTGCCCATCACCCCCACACGGTGTGTGGCTCCTTGTTGTGCCTGGCCACAAACCACTGGTACCACTGCTTGAGACCACCACGGCACGCAGGGATCCCTCATGACATCCGCTCCCCTGAGCTGCCTGGCTGCATCCTGCACCAACTCCCTCCTTACAAGACATGTTCCATGTTTCACTGAGGATTTCAAAGGCACCAAGGCAGAATGCTAAACATATGAGTTTCTGTAACATCCTGAATGCCTTACAGGTGTTCTGTGTCCCTTCACCACCCTGCAGTGCTGGGGCAAGGGCCAGCCCAGCAGCCCCATGTGGAGTGGTGCTGTGGATGGCTTGCAGTGAGCCTGGCACTCCCCAAACTGCAGAGAGGTGGCCTGTGGGCTGGCAGGGAGCAGGGGTGCTGAAAAACCTGTGCCAAAACCGCACTCCTGCAAAGAACTGCATGCCAGTGTAGACACAAAGGCAAGTGGTGCCATCCCTGTGCTCTGGAGCTCTGAATCTCAGGAAGAGGCTGGGTGTTCTCGTCCTCTTAGAGATGCAGACCAATGCCTGCAAGTCCTCTGCTCCCTAATGCCTGCTACAAAAAGTTCCCCAGGTGATGGTGACATCTGGGGAGGGTTTCCCCCAGGCAGGACTCATGCACAGAGAGCCTGCACTGCTCAGGGACCTTCCCCTGAGACAAGGGGCTCTGACACCCTGCCAGGCACCCAGCTGACCCCAGGGTCCTGCTGCCACCACCAACAGCTCCCATTGCCACAGCAAGGGCTTTCACAGCCCCCAGCAAAGCTCCCACCAGCAAGGGACAAGCCTGTGGCTGCATGGAACTACAGGACTAAATGCACAAAACTGGTCAGAAAGACAAAACTGGGGAGCTGTGCTCACTGCCAGTCTGGGAGTGGCATTCTGCAGGTGACACGGGAGGTGCATAACAGAGACAGCAGCATGGACCGGGACAGGATTTGAATTTACAAGGAATCTGTGATGGGGGAGAAGAGATCTGAAATGGCTGTGAGGCAGCTCCATCAGGGTGAGAGGCCTGTAGATTGCCTTTAGCAGCCATGACCTGCAGGAGAAAGTCTGGAGGAGCAGAAACCAGAAACCTCGAAAAATCCAGCAGGCATGAAAAGTTCACAGAAGGCTGGGTCACATGAATGCTGGGAGCAGAGGCACGGTGGGAGCTGCAGCAGCATCCCAACACATGAAAGACTCCTGTGAGGTGGTGAGGTGGAACAGCAAGTCCCTCTCAGGCAGCCCTGGGGCTACAGGAGGCAGGATGAGAAGGAAACCTTTCTGGCAGAAAGGGCAGAGAAGCACTGGAAGAGGCGGCCTGGGGAGGTGTTTAAGACCAGGTGGGACACACTGCCAGAAAGAGGTGAGGGAGAGCTGCTCCTGCCAAGGGCAGGGATGGATCAGCTGTCTCATCTGCTGTTCTGATTTTCCCCACCATGCTCCAGCCCCACCCCTTCACCTCCTGCTTCACCACCCAGCCATCCTCTGAGCATCTCACATCCTTCTCCTCTTTCCACCCATCCCTGTCATCTCTTGCCCCAGCACCTCAGTCCCAGCATCTCCCCCTTCCTGCTGCCTCCTTCCCACACCCTGCCCAGCCCAGCCCCAGCCACACACTTGGCTGGGCATGTGCAGCCACTCAGCCTCTTTGCAGGAGCTGCAAGCTTGACCTACTGTGTCTTCATTAGGAAGAGCTGCAAGCCCAGAAAGCACTTAAATGACGAAGTGCTCATGCAGTGTTTGCTAACCAGTGCTATGCACCAACCTCTTGGTACTTCTAAGGGATAGGGATTTTTCTCTAATGAAGACAACAGCCAGTGATGTGATCCACACTGTGCTTCAGAGTTGAGAAGCAGACCACAGGCAGCTGGAGATCATTTTTCACTGCCAAAGGCCCTGGTGCTGTTAAAGCCCTGGGACTGGCCAGGCTGCAGCCCTCCAGCCTGGTCTCCTTCAGGGGACAAAAGTCAGTGCAGATGAGAATGGAGGAATCAGCTATGAGGACTTGTCAGGCTGTAAAAGAGGGCAGTGGACAACATCTCTGTGACCTGAGCAGCTGTCCTAGCTGAGCAGGGAGGGATCCAGCTGGAGACAGAGCTTTGGGATGGCTGGGACAAGCCTCCAGCAACCTGAGCTTCAGGCACCATGGAAGAGATGGCAGAAAGCAGCACTTGGAAGCTCAGCAAAGCAGGAGTGCAGTGATGCAGGCCAGGGGAAGGGGAACAGCAGTGGCACATGTGTGTGTGGCAGATGCAAAGCACAAGCCTCACCCATCAGCAGGAAGGTGCCAGGGCGGTTATGGCCAACACCACTGTTGTGACCAAGTGGGCTTTTTGCCCCTTGCTGCAGTGCTCACCTCCAGCACAACCCACCAATGCCCCTCAGCTCGTGAGAGCAATCACAGCTTCACTTCCCTCACCCAGTAACACTTTCCACTGGCTCCTGCCATGTCCAGGGACACCCAGCCCAGGAGATCTTCCTCTGCTCTACAAAATGCCACCACACAGAGCCCTGCAGCGCCCACTCTCATGAGGATGGGTTTAAGCCTGTGGATTCACAGCTGGAAAGGGCTCATGGCTCTTATTCTCCTTACCCATCAAAAACACCCTCCACTAACCCAGGAAGTGAATGTCTGTTGTCTGCCACTTCACTTTAAGCTGACTGCAAAGTGACATTGTTCAGGCCGATAGGAAGGATGCAGACGCTCTTATCTGAGCCACTAGGAAGATTTAAGTTCAACTTCAGTAAAAAAAAAAATCACTTTGCCTGAAACAGGGGCATCCATGCTGGATTTATTCTATCTTAAGTAAACCATACCAACAGCACTGACACCAGTGCAAACAGAGATAAAGCAGGGCAAGGAGCCTCAGTTCTCAGAGCCTTCATTCTCACCATGGTATGGATAAGAGAAGAGCAGGAGCCTGAGATGACACCTTTCCAGTTCCAAATGTCTGTTCAGGGCACCCACAGGCAGCTCCAGCACCCTCTCCTCAGTGGGACCTCCCTGGGGCACCCACTCCTGCAAAGCAGCCACGATGCTGCAGGGAGCAGAGCCTCTGATGGCTACATGCACCCAAGGGGACACCTGCTGCCAGCCACAGCATCTCAGCTGCCTCTCTGGGAGTGACAAGGGACAGGGCCAAGAACGGTGCAGCTGTTGAACCTGCTGCTGCACAGCCCCACAGGCAGGGACAGCTCACCTGTGTCATCAGCCCTTGCACCAGGACTGCAGCACACCTCGGAGCTGCCCTGCCCCTCCCTGCCCTGAATGATGCAGAGGAGTTATCTCCATCCCGAGTGGACTCAGTAAAAGCACTGCATCTCCTCACGCTCTGCTGCCCCCGCAGCACAAACACCGACCCTCACCTTCGCAAATCGCTCCCCGCGGTGCAAGCAGAGCCCCAGGGCGGTGGTCTGCCCACAGCCAGCCCTGCAGAGCAGCAGGCTCCGAGGGGGCTGGGAAGAAGCTTCCAGCAAGGAAGCACTGCAGAATTCGTGCAGCTGTAGGGAAGCCTCAGCTGGTACTTAGACAAGTCAGCTTCTTGGAGAGCAGCAGAGAAGCTGCCAAAGAACTTCCTGAGCCCAAGAGCTGCTGGGAGCTCCAGCCACCCTCACACAGCAGAGGAAGATGCTGGACCTGCACATTTGTCTCTGCAATGTCACAGACTCTTCGCAGTCCCAGCCAGAGAGATTTGGGCATTTGCTAATGAGAACCAGGAAGAGCTGCTAAGTGCAGGGCAACCACATTTTTCCCCTCCAAAAATGACATCCACCTCCTCATGCCCTGCAGCAAGGATTGCCCAGGCTGGTGAGGAAGGGAAGGAAAAATCATCTTGGCATCTACCACAGCCAAAAAAAGGCTGGAAGTGTTGGCAGCACAAAGCATGGGGCAGAGCTGCATTTTGCACATAGGTACTGTGCTCTCAGGGTGTGTGTCTGTGTCTGTGTACATGGTCTTTGGGTGGGCAGCACTATTTTTGCAGCAAAATCTGAGCCTCAAATGAGCCTCAGTGCTGTCAGCTCCCCTGGCACCATGCATGGCTAGCTGCTCTCAAAGCACTGCTGCCCTGTACTGCTACCAGAGAAGGGACCAATGTGTATGGAGGAGACTGGCATTTAGAAAATTTCCATAGAGGAAATGACTGTGGACAACTGGGCAGGGAAACAGGGATGTTTTTCTGTCCCAGAGATAAACAAGCATGACTGATAAATTCTCAGTCCTTTGTCTGCTCTGAAATACACAGAGCTTAGGGGTGGCAGAAGTCATGAAAACTCCAGGAAGGTGGGAGCTGAGGCATTTTCACCCACCAAAATACTGTTCTGTGAGAGGAGAGCTTATCACTGCTCGTCTGTGGCCTTAGAAATAGTAGTAATGATTATTCCAGAATGACTCAATGTTCAAATGTTCAACCTGAGGAAATCAGCACTGCAGGTACATTACTCTCTCCCCAAGCATTACTAACCTAGGATACACAATGAGGAGTGTGGGAGCTTCTGTGTTTCATCACAAGTGACTCAATTAATTCAAGCCAACAGCTACCAGAGCCTGGCCAGAGCTGGAGGGAAGTGCCAGTGTCTGGGTGCTTTAATTCTTGGCACGCCCCACCTGGGTGTCCAAATGGCTGGCACTGGGCATCTGCTGGTCCATGAGTCAACAGAGGCCAGTGGGGGCAAAGGGAATGTCCCCCCCCAGCTCCCTGGGAGGTGACCAGAGGCAACAACCGCAGACGGGCTGCAGAGAAACCCTGCCCGTGAGCCGAGCCAGCGGGGAGGGAAACCCAGGAGATGAGCACACCCAAGGTGTTCTGTCACACCTTGTATCAGCCCCTTGTCTGGCAGTAACCTGGAGCTGCTCCCCTGGCTGCAGGGCTGGGGGCGGCGGGGGCTGCCAGCGCTGGCAGCCGGTGGGAGGGCCGGGAGAGGAAGCGCTTTGAAGTGGCTGGTGATCACTGGCACAGCCGGCTCCGGAGGCAGCGTGCACAGACTCCCTAATGCGCCAGCCCTTTCAGGGGCAGCCTTGGCACTCAGAGAGATGGCGTGTGAATAGCCAGGACAGCAACAGGAAAAGCAAAGCAAAGAAACCAAACAACAGAACTGGGGGAAACGGCTGGAAGGAAAGCGCTCCCCAAACCTCCAAGCCCAGCTGCACTGGCCCCGCCAAACCCAGGGGTGCAGGGAGAAGAGGCTGGGATGCAGGGATGCTGCTGCTGCTGCTGCAGGACACCCAGGACAGCAGCCAGTGCCGGGCAGGCGCCCTGTACTGAGCCTTTCAGGAGAGCTTGGCTGCCTGGCCGTCCACACGTTCATCTTGGGATGCACAGAGCAGTCAGCTCTCCCTGTCTGCACGGGGCTGTGTGGAGGGATGGGTGAAGCATTGTGTCTGACACGGGGCTGAGCCAGCTGCCATTTGTACGTCTCTACTGCCTTGTGCATGTCACTGGTTGGGAATACAGGATCATTTAGGGGCAATGGGGGAAGGCCAGTGGAGGCAAGGCAAAGCAGACTTGTCTGAACTGGAGGTGCTCGGCTCCCCATGGGGCTGCTGTGGGCTCAGGGACGCTGCTGTGCCATGGGCTGGAGACTAAATCCTTACTGGCAGGACTGGCACTGGCATGGGGGTGTGAGCAGTGGGGAGCAGCCTTGGCAGGCACAAGGCTCAGGGCAGAGTCTGCAGCATTTACACAGCCAGGAGAGGCTTTATGCTTTTAACCAAGGAGCTCTGGATGCAAAATGATCAGGGATGCAATGGGGGAAAAGCTCAGCCCGGGATGGACTGCAGTCCCCCATCACACAGGTCCTTCCCTGAGCAGGCCCATACACCCCTCAATGGGGTAACCCAACCAAGGGATGTATTTCAGTGCTGCCTGCCATCAGGGGCTACCCCTCATGGCCAGGGACGGGGAGGCTGTCAGTGCCAGTGGGATGAAGGTGGCAGTGCAGGCTCAGCCCAGGAGAAGCTGTTCTGAAAGGCCTGGAGCACCATGAGCATCCTCATGAGCTGACCCCAGAGCTGTGCTCCCAGCTGGCCAGAGCACCCGTGGGGCTGTTCCCAGCGGGAAGCAGGGGGTGGGTGGCAGGGGGGGCTGCTTGGAGGGTCCACAGTCCGGGTGGCAGCACAGAGAGGTGCTGGAGGAGTGCTGCAGGCCGGGGGCCAGCCAGGCACCCTCTCACTCTCTCACTCTCTCTCTCTTTCCTCTCTGTGCCTCTCTGCCGGTCGGCTTGCTACATACCTCCTTTCCTACATATTTTCTTGTTGGGCTTTCGGGTGCATTCCTTGGAAATCCGTTTTACTGTAAAATGAATAAAAGACTACAAAATAACAGGAGGCTCCACTGATGGGAGTGGGCATGCAATCACAACCACGCTGCTACCCTCCCACCGCCCCCGGGACCGCGGGAGGTGGGGAGGGAGCGTCGCCATGGGAGGAAAACTCTGGGCCAGCCGTGCTGGGCGAGAAGGAAGGCATGATGCATTCCGTGGGCCCCAGAGACAGAGGAGTGGAGCCAGGCAGCCTGGGAGAAGCCCCCGACCCGCCAGGCTGCTCTGCTGTGTGCAGCAGACCCGCTGCGGGTCCCTTCTGGCCCGCTGAAAATCCCCGGGGGCTCCTGTTGCGGTGAGGCTGGGGCGGGCTGGGGCGGGCAGGCGCTGCCTCCTCTGCCCTCTACTTACAGTTCAGCTGGGATCCCCTACAAAGGAAAAGGTTAGACGAGGAGGCACCCAGCGCCGCTCAGCCTCACCCCAACAGGAGCGTGCCCCGTGCGTCCCCAGCCCGCCAGGCTCATCGCTCTGCCGCTGTCCCACCGCGCACGGAGGAGCAGCCAAGCGATGTGTCTGCCGGCGCACCCCAGCCTCCCATCCGTACCAGGGCCCAGAAAAGGGCTCTGTGGTCCCTTTCTTGCCGGAGCATCTTCCCAGGGAGAGGCAGAGAGTGTTCCTCCCAGCCGCAGCCCACGCCCACAACTAGCGCATGGACCTGGGGAGGGTGGGAAGCAGGGAGGAAGGACGAACTCGAACCAACTCAAGACAGAACCTGGCACTCGGCGCCTGTGGGGAGCACAAATCAGCTTGTCACTCTGTGGATCTGCGGTCAGAGAGTCGGATTCAGATTTAGCAATACAAGAGAGGAGGAACCCGTGACGATGCCATGGAGGTGGAGGGGTGGGACCGGGAGGCGTGGAGGAGCAGGAGCACGCGAGACAGAGATGGCAGCTGAGGGCAAGAGGGCAAGCTGCGTGGCCAGAGAAAGCTTTCCACAAACAGACAGCATGCTGCGGGGTCCACAACCACATGCTTCAAACACAACACCCAGGTGAGACCAACCACTGCTGGGGAGGGGTGGAGTGACCCCCCCCTCGCTCTCCTGCGGTCACCCCAGTGGGGACTCACCATCCTCCGTGGGGATGTAGATGTTGAGGTACAGACAGTCCTCGTTGGGGTCCTGGATGTACGTGGCCACGATATCCAAATTGGAGGTAAACCAGATGGGCAGCATGATCTCGGGAACGGCGTTGTGGATGTTCTGAGGGCAGACTGGTGAGAAGTGGGTAGCGTTCCTGATGCCCGACCAGGATGGTGGTGGCTCGGGGGGCATGAATCTCTTCTCCCCGACGGGGGGAGCAGCATAAGGAACCCCCAGGTACTGGTCCACGGGCCCCAGGATCTCACTGGGCAGCGGCACGCGCACCCCTCGTAACTTCCCATAGTGCGTGTTGACGGTGGGCGAGTAGACCTGGCCCTCCATCTGCACAACCATCGAGGCAAAGCTCAGCACCCAGAGGGTGAGACGCAGGTCCCAGCTGGCCACCAGCTCAGGCACTTGGAGAACAGGGGGGAAGAGAGGGCTTCTCCAGAGTATCAGCCACATTGTCCGGGAGAAACAGCACCAACATCCAGGCCTGAAGCTCCTGGGGCGAGGTCTCAGAGCAGCCCCATCACACCAAGCCTCCGATTTGCCCACCAGGAACAGAAGGAGCAGAAGAGACAGGAGTGCCCAGCCACACCTTCTGCTGGGTGAGTCAGGAGCACGAACGCAGGGAGAGGTGGCACCAGCTCCTCACAGCCTCCCAGCTGCCTGCTGCTGCCTGCCTGCCAGCGGCCCAGCCCGGAGGTGACTGCTGATACTGTGGAGAGATGGAGGGAATTAACAGCAGACTTGCTCTGGAAGAGTTGAAGACGTGCAGTGCAGAAGGAGCCAGGATCTCTGGCTGAGCCTCCCACCCATGGGTGCTCATTGGCTCTGCCAGCAGCCGGGCAGGTGGCTCTGGGAGCAGGCAAAAGTGGGCAGAACAAGCAGAGCGTGTGCAGACACACACACAGTCTGCCCATGCCTGCAGAGCCTGTCCCCAGTGCTCAGGGGCTGCCCAGAGTTTGGGTGCCAAGATAAGCAGACTGTGCTGTGTCCCCCCCCATAAGGAGCCCGTTGGACACCACTGGTGCCAAGCACAGCCCCTGCACAAGAATCCCCTGGCACCTCTCCTCTCCTGGCTGAGCCAGAGCTGCCTGTGCTCCGTGCCTGGCCTTCAGCACAGCCCTGCTCCCCTGTTAGGGCAGCATACACCGGCAAACTGCACCCACACATCCTAGCCAGGCACCCATCTCGCCCACCAGCACAGTCCCCATCAGCTTCCCCCTCCACTGGGCAAAGCAGGGAGAGCCCAGGCAGACCTGGGTGCTGGGCGGGCAGGAGGGGAACAGCCAGAGCGCTTGTGGGCATCTGTCCTCCTTCCTACCCACTTGTGGGCATCATCTGCCCTCGCTGCCAGCCGCTTGTGGGCATGTGCCCTCGCTGCCAGCCGCTCCGTGCCCCGGCAAGCCCGGGAGGCAGAGCTGCGCTCCCCCGTCCCGCCCGGGCTGGCAGCACCAGGAGGAGCAGCTGTGGCAGCCCCCGCGGGGAAGGGAGGGCACCGCAGATGGGGACCCGGGATGTGTCAGCGAGCAGAGCTCCTGTGCCAGGGAGCCCTCGCTGGAGGCTCTGTGGATCCTCAGCGCTCTGCCCTTCACCTTCCAGCACCGCCTGGCGCATTTCGGGCTTATGTAAGTGCCCCCCGCCCGGGCTCCCCCCGCGGCCCCGCTGCTCCCGGCGGAGCCGGGCACGGGGAGCCCGCCCGGTGCTCCCCGCACCGCAGCAGCAGCCCCGGCTCCGCTCCCGGGCGAGCGGATCTGCAGCCGGGTCCCCGCGGAAAGGCGGCCGTGGCTCGGGGGATGCTCCCAGGTCCTGTCTCAGCCACATGTGCTCACGCTGGGAGAGACGGCGGCGGTGGTGAGTGAGGCACCTCCGCTCTGCCCCAGGGCATCCTGACATGCCCACCCGGCAGATCTCTCCCAGGCTCAGAGGGGAGCAGAGTTGCCTAGAAATTATTGGAGCACAAAATAAGGGCTGTATGCAGATGGGAGTTTGCAGCTCTGGTGGAGGTTCAGTTGGGCAGGGATTCCACAAATAGAGAACACCTCATCCAATGAGGAAAATCCGCAGGAAAAAAACCCTACCACCAAAAAAAAAAAAAATCAACCAAAAAAACCCCAAAAAACCCCCAAATCTCCCAGACAGACAAACAGAAACCCACAAAAAACCCCACCCAAACAAAACACAACCAAAACCCCCCACAGAAGGTGTCTCAAATCTGTACTGCACATGTGCAGGTGACTCACTGCTGGTCATTAAGGGAATGGGCCCATGCTGTGCCTGCCCTCCTGATACACCCAAAGAACTTGGCAGCCTCAGAAATCAGGGTAACACAGTAAATAGAAACATTCATCTTAGAAAATCATGTTACTGCATTCAGCCCACCCAAGCAGCAAGGCCTCGCAGGGCTGGGCATGCAGGCACCTCTCCAGAGCCTGCCAAGCGAATGCAGGTGATGCCAGATAAGGAGGGCAGTACAACTCTGCACCTCACTCCCCTTCACCTCCTCCTGCCCCACCAGACAGCGACAGAAACACCCCAGCAGGAGCACGACACTGCTGTGTTATCCCCCAAACAGACACCAAAGCCTGAGAAATAAAAGCTGAGTCAAGGGCCAGAAAAACAGCTGAGGCACCCAGAGACCCCAGGCTCAGCTCTGCCCACCCCTGCTGGAGCTGCCTCTGCAGCACAGTGCCTTGGCTGCCCTGTTGTGCCTGCAGCTCTGGAAGAAAACCATCACTCATCTCACACTCCCTGCCGCAATGCTCCTCCTTCAGCAGAGAGCTGACCTTTGCCTGACAGCCCCATCCCAGGGGTGCAGGGCTGGCCTGGGACCCCCAGAGCTGTGTTCCCAAGCAGCATCTCAGAGGTGCTTCAGACCCATCACTCTGCCTGACGTTGCTGGAAGGCAAACTGCCCAGTGCAAATCTTCTGCTTAGGTTCCTTCAGGTACCACAGGTTAGGATAAAGCTAATTATTAATGACTGTCATATCTCATTTGTATGACTGGAAGCTACAGGCAGCTTCCAGTCTTTATGATAGTGCATCCAGTGCTCCCTGCAGAGCCATTTCAACTGATCTGTCATCATTTTCTGTCTGCAGGAGCACCACAGCCCTGCCAGGGGTGGTTCACCAGCTGATTTCCCAGCTCCAGAGCTTCCTCATGGCTGCAGCCACATGCTGCCATGGGCACTGCTGCTGCACCAACTCCTCCAGGAAAGCAATTTCATGGCACCAGGGAGTGCCACCACACAGCTGCCCAGCTGGGCTGTGCACACCAGGCACAGGGCTGAATTCACAGCCCACTTTGCATCCGTGGAGCTTCCGCACACCCACTGTAACCATCCTGTCCTGACACAATGAGGAATCTCTCTTTACAAAGCACAGCCAAAAAACTGCTTCTTGCTACAGCTCCTCAGAATTATGCCATGATGATATTCCTCTGGGTTTTTGTTTAATCCTCATCCAGATCTGAAAAAACAAGAAAACCTGAAGACAAAAAAAAACTAAGCTAAGATAGAATTAAGTACACATTCTTAACTTAAAGAAAATGATTCTACAGGACTAAAAACTGTCTCCAATTATGAGCTATACAAATATGAGGCACAGAGATGAGTTGCAAAAGTGATAGCCAAATATGTCCAGATATGGAGATGCACAGTCAAGGCCCAGCAGCCCTAATGTTACTCTGGAGAGCCACGAAGCCTTAACACTCAAATACAGCTCACGGTGTGTCAACATTTGTAATTCCACATTTGGTTCCATCATTCTTAAGGACCCTTTGCCTCCATCTGCACATGTCCCCTCAGCACAGAATAAAGGCACCCAAACAATCTCAGTGACACGCTTCTAAGCCTTCCTATGTTTGTACTTTTTTCAATTACAAACCTGAAAGACGATGCAAACCCTATATCTGAAATTCCCTGGGTTTCAAATGCCTGATTTGGGATAATTACAATACCCCTGTAACACATCTGATACCCTCATATTGCTGTTCTGTGCTCTGTGCTTTCTGATGTAACTTCATGTTAACATAACATTTAGGATGGGAATTTACCCTTAATTTAATGCTGACAGACTGCCATAAAAACCCAGGCTTAATCCCTTCCACTGTGGGTTGTTGCATGTGCCTTGCATTGCTGCCTACTGCCTCAACAGCTCTTGAGCTTCTTGGTCTTTCAAAGCATGAAAAAGAACTGAGAGACCAGAGAAAGGACACTTCGTTCAGGGAAGCAATTCCCTTCACATCCCATGGGAGGTGGGAGCAAAACTTTCCCAGTTTTGCCGCCTCCAGCGCTCTCACTGCTGCCTCCAGCAGGGAAGCCAAACGTGTCCCCCAGCGAAGATGGGCTGCTGCCTGCCAGGAGCTGAGCCTGCCAACCAGAAATGAAACCAGGCTGGGCTGGGCAGGCTCAGCCAAACTGGGAATGCTCACACAGGCACTCAGTGAGAAACTGGGAGCATAAAGACACTGCAGGCATCCCAGGTCGCTCTGCCAGGCCGCTGGTGGGTGAGCAGAGGAAGTGAGGCTGCTAGCTCGTGGGCATGTTATTCATGTGCTTTGCAAAACAAATGCTCTATAGGTATTTCCACGGCCACACTGTCTGCCAGACGCTTCCTCCTCAACAAAGAGACGCTCTCCATGGAAACCTGGGCGGGTGGGATCCTCTGGAAGCCTCTCTGGCAGATGCATATTCAGGCATCTCACACCAGCCAGACAAGCCGGATCCACACCTCCCCTGGCAGGCGGCCGAGGAGCTGCCAGCAGCCAGCCTGCTCTCGTGTTGGACCCTTCACGGGGCCCAGCCTCCTGCCCTGGGGCACCAAGCCCCAGTTCAGCACACTCATGCTGTGGCTCTGTGTCCCATGAGGTTCAGAGCCAGGACAGATGGAGACCTCAAAGCACCCAGCTGGCACGGATGGATGATCTCCTTCCAACAGCCAGCAGACAGGATGTCCCACTGCACCCTCCAGCCTTGTGCAGCTCTGCTCACCATCTGACCCTGCTGTACTTTGCTGAGAGCCAGCCCGTGCACCCCAGAACAAACATGCACCCAGCAAGAGCATGAGAAACTTCTGCCTTCTCTTCTCCAGCTGAGCTCCAAACCTTCCATGCAGCTCAGGCTGGTGCTCAGCCCTCAGGCAGCAGCACCTGCCAAACCCACTCCCCACCTGGCATCTTCTCTCCTCTGCTGGGCAGTAACCCCAGCTCTCACCCAGCCCCATCCCTGCCTACAACACTGCAGAAAGCCACAGGAAACCCTGGGGAGCAGAGAAGCTGCAGCACAACTGGACTGATGTGCTTGTGCAACAAGAGCATCCTTAAACCTGCAGGTCCCCCCCCAGGTTACCCATCCAGGGCACAGGCAGACGTTTCCTGGTCCCACAGCACTGTGGGGGCATTTCCCAGGTCCATCACAGAGCTGGTGAGCAGTGATAGATGGCTCACAGTTACACTGAAAGGGACATGTAGGGTTTCACAAAGGTGTGCCCTGCTGCTGCTGCTGCTCTGCTTTTCCATGAATGACCTAAATGACAGAACAGAGTACGTTTCAAATTCTGCATGTGACACCCCAGCACTTCAGAGGCCAGGATGGGAGCTTGATGTGCTCCTGACAGGCTGGGAAAAGGGCTGGGAGATGATGGGCAGGACTGTAAGGCATTGGGAGGCAAAAAAACTGCACAAAGAGGCCACAAAAGAAGAGACAGCAGCAGTTCTGCCACAAGGGTCACGAGGGCTACAGGTGAGTACAGACTGAACGTGAGCCAGCATATCATTGCCACAAAAAAAGGCAACTACAGCAGGATGTGTGAAAGGCCAGCTTACACATGAAGTAATTACTCCCCTTCCAGCTCATAAAGACACACCAAGTAATTTTACTGTTGTCCAGAGAACCAGTTCATTCCCCAAAAGATTTGGACTAACCGAGAGAGGCCATGGGAGACCAGCAAGATCATCAAAAAGCTTTGGAGAAACATCTGGAAGACTGGGATTAGTCTAGACAAGAAAAGTCACAGGGCACAGTTTTATAACATGCAAAGGCCACTGCAAAAAAGTTCAGAACACTCTGCCCTTTTGTGCTAGGTAGGAGATACATCCATATTGAGAAAGAAAAGTTAAGTGTACACCAGGAAAAGTTAAAGCACTCCATGGCTATCTGCAAAGGGCAGATGGATGGACCAAGGATCCCCAGCAGCCCCTCCAGCCCAGTCTCCCACATTTCTCATTGCCCTGGCTGGCAGCTCTGCCCCTGCCCTCATTCATTCAGCATTTGTCACCATCTGGGCATACACAGCCACCCTGGCCACCAACCCTTCAGCACTGAGGCTGCAGAGCAGAGCACTCAGGAGGCTTCCCAGCACCACGGAGCCCAGAACACCCATTCTCCACTCTGCAGGGGCCTCTCCCAGAGTCCAGTGCTGCCCAGCTCCCTCTCTCCTGAGGCACATCTGCAGCCCCCCTATGGAGGCACCAGTCACCCCAATGGGACAGGAGGAAAAGTTACAAACCTCACCCTCATTTGCACCAGATCTGTCCCTATGCCTGTCCTAGCTCCTACCCACAGCAGCACCAATATTTTAAGCTGAACGTCAGCAGCCTAGGAGACACTCCAGTGCACATCCTTTGCCCTGGGGAGAGGATGAGGCACCACGTGAGAAGTGTCAGTTCAGTTCCTCAATGCTGCGAGAACATATGTGGGACAGAAGCTCTTTGACAACTCCCAGACACATGCCAAGATCCTCGAGAGCTTCCATTCATAACAGAAGAATGTTACTCAAAATCCCTAGAAACAGACAATTTCAAGAGCCACTTCTGCCGTGGTGCCAAAGGCTTCCTGCTGCAATATGGCCTGTCACCATTGGCTCCAGAGCCTTTAATAAGTTCTTCATGAAGGAGCCAAGCCTGCCTTGGGGAGGACACCAGGGGCAAAGCAGACCTTTCCCTTGCCCACATCTCAGCCTTTCCAGACACTTCTGGTGTTGAATGTCAGCACACTGCTCGATGCCTGGCTCCAGAAGACACGCTGCCCAGCAGGTGAGATAACCTGGATCACTTCCAACTCCTGTTTAGCATCAAGAGCTCCAAAAATGCAGGAGGTTTCTCAGTGTCACTGAGCTGTGACTGGTGGTGCTGCTGAAGGACAGCCTGTGAGCACTGCAGCAGGGACAGTGTTGGGGTCAGCACCCAGTACTGCTGATGCAAGAAGAAGGTGACCACTGTAGAGGACCCAAGGACAACTGTGCTTGGAAGCCTGGAGTTTTTTGGAGTGGGCTACATGCTCACCTTGAGTTAGTCTAGATTTTGAATGACCTTCCCACTCACTGCTTCCCAGGAGCCTGGTGGAAAGCTGAGCAGACAGGGCCACATGGCACAGCCCACAGCTGCTGTGTGGGCAGAAGGCTCTGCCAGGACAGGGACAGGGCACGGGCAGCAGCCTCTCGGTGCACTGGCGGCTTCCCACGTGGCTCAGGGATAGCTGCTGCAAGCAGGCTATTTATTGCCACGTTCTGCATAGAAATAATCTGGATTATCTCACATTATGGCTTTCCTGAGCCCAGCACGAAGGCACAGTGGCAGTTTTTCTGTCCCTCACCTTGCTGTTTGCAGTTTACACGTACAAACACTCACCTGCAGGGGCAGAGCTCAGGGAGAAGCACAGCTGAACCCGCACTCGCTCCCCAGCCCGGGCGGCGAGGGAAGCGCCCGCTCAGCCCGGAGGAGCCCCGGGCCCGGCAGCACCGGGACGTGGCACCGCTCTGTGCCGGTGAGGAGGGCCGGGCCGGCGGGACCGGGGCGGCTCCCGGAGCCCCGAGCGCGGCCGGAGCCGCCCGCGGTGCGGGAGCTGTCCCGTCAGCACCGCCCGGGCCCGGCACACCCGGCACGGCGCGACCGCCGCTCCGGGACCGCGGAGGGGACACCTCGGGGCTGCCGAGAGCTTCCCGAGGTGCAGAGGGAGGCGCTGAGCTCTCCCCCCTGGTACCCAGCGAGGGCACACGAGGGAAATGCTCAAAGCTGTGCCGGGGAAGGTTCGCACTGGGCGCTAGGAAGCATTTGTTCAGCCAGAGGGTGGTCAAACGCTGGAACGGGCTTCCTAGAGAGGTGGTCAGTGCCTCAAGCATGTCAGTGTTTAAGAGGCATTTGGACAACGCCCATAACCTCATGCCTTAATTTTGGGTCAGCCCTGAGTGGGCCAGGCAGCTGGCTGGATGATCATTGTAGGTCCCTTCCAACTGAAATTATTCTATTCTATTCTATTCTATTCTATTCTATTCTATTCTATTCTATTCTATTCTATTCTATTCTATTCTATTCTATTCTATTCTATTCTATTCTATTCTATTCTATTCTATTCTATTCTATCCCATCCCATCCCATCCCATCCCATCCCATCCCATCCCATCCCATCCCATCCCATTCCAAGCAGTGCTTCACAAATAAATATTAGGATTGCTCCACCCCTGGCTTTGTGCAGGCAGGTGGCTGATAATGCAGAAGTGCATCCACAGAGCCCTGGAATTTCCAGACGAGTACTCAGGAGTGAGCTGACAGACAATCTGCTTTCAGCAAGCCCTTGGCACCAGCACAGAGTTCATGCCAAGACAACTTGCTCGCTCTCCCACACATCACAAACAAGCATCAGGCACCTACTCCAAGGCAATATAATCTCCCTCAAATCTGTGATCAACACTCCACAGCTAACAGCCCAAGTGCAAATCTCACCCAGCGAAGAGAGAGCTGGCTCCAGCAGCAGCATTCCCCTCACTTCCTTCTCCAGCTTCAGGAAGCCACACACTGACATTATCCCACCTGCTCAGCACCATCCCCCTCACATCTGCCAGAGTGATGCTTCCTCTCCTAAATAATTGCCCTGGAAACTACCATGGCTAACAGGGGCCTTTTTTAAAGTTAACAGGGATCATTAGGACTGAACTGTGTTAGGGAACAATTACATAAGCACAAGGCTCTTATCAATAAGCTTCTGAAAGTCCAAATCCAAACACATTCATATTTCTTAGGTTAGCAAAAGCAGGTTTGAAGTCTAATAAAGAAAGGAGACTTTGGTGACCCAAAGAGGTGGGCTCAGTGACACCCCCATTTCTGAAATGCCTGAAGCTAAGAGGCAAGTATGAAATCAAGCTGCTGAGGCAATGTCCTTGCCCAAAACTCTCTCATACCCAGCCTCTCCAGCTCCCTTCTGGGCACCCAGCCACACAAAGGACAGGAAGGAATGGGCCATAGGCAACTTGCACCATGTCCTACCCATACCTGGGCTAGAACAGCTCCAGACATCTCACACCAGCCCCAAGGGAAGCTCAGGAATCATCAGCGGCTGCAGGCAGGGCGAGTGTGAGCACAGCCAATGCTTTCCGTGGACCAGTGTGGGCTGGGGGAGGCTCTATAAATGTAAGGAGGTGGGCTGGGCAGAGAGGAACCGACTGCAGCTTAAAATACACGGACTTCCTGCAAATGTGATTAGGGAGGGTGGGCAACAAAATCCAAGAGTGTTCTGAATGGGAACAGCTTCATCCAAAATAAGTTGTCAATGTTTCATTTTTCTTGACTGAAAGCAGGAAGCTAAATGCATTAATCAAGGGCTGAAATCCACACAGTGGCTTTGGAGCCTCTGGTTTCAGCAGCAGAGCCAGTAAAGGACTGTTTCTTTTACCAACATCTGCCCCAACCAACCATTTCTGCCTAATATCCACTTTTTATCAGCTCAGAAAGGTTTTCCAGGGCAGAATTGTGAAACAGGTCATGGAAGTAATCTGGGATAAAGGTAATAAAACCCAGGACAAAGAACAAAGATGAAGGAAATAGCTGGAGACAAGCAGGAACTAACTTTTGCACAGAAGCTGAAACATGACATAGCAAGTTTTCTTGTGAAGAGATAGGATTGCAAGTTATGTGGCAGTGTACCCAAACAATCTTTGTGCATGATGTGTCACCACCACCTTGTCTTGTACCATGAAACACCAAGGCTGTGGAGCAAGATGAGTCAATGGGGAGAGCCTGTCCCTGCGCCAGGGCTGATGTGGGCCATCCCAACAGAGCCCCCCAGGAGGTCACAGTGCAGGCAGCAGAGCCTCGTGTGCTCCCTCGGGGCGCAGGAAAGGCCAAGCATTGCAGTCCAGCACTGTTTCCTCACTGCAGGCTCATTGCCCAGGAAAGCCATCCCAGGAGATGTCTGAGCTCATTGTCCACACCACCTCCACCTTGTTACAACAGTCCCCACTGCCAGGTGGACAGCAGAGAGGCCCTGCACAGACACAGGAGCCCAGAGGCTGGGATGCAGGGCTGTGCCCCCCTGCTGCCGAGTTTCCCACAGCTGGGAGAGCTGCAGGTCCTGTCCTCTGCCAGAGATGCCCCAGCTGAACTCCAGCCCATCGCCCTACTGTGTGCCCCAGCACATCCCACCGGACTCTACAGGTGCTGAGTTTTATGTTAGTGTGAGTGGCCCTGACCAAAGGCCAGAGGTGATTTTCTGACCATATTGCAAACGTCCCTTTGAGCCTGCTGGCACCAGCAGTGACCCAGTGCTCCACGACACTGCAGCTTGCCTGGGGGCACAATTAATCCCAGCTCTCTGTGGCTGGCCTGGGAGACCACAATGATCCCCTCCTCACAGCACTGGACTCTTCATCTACAACACAGGGCTGCTCTGTGGGAAGCAGGGAGTGGGATACCCAGCCCTGGGGCAGGAGATGGGGAGCAGTGGCCACTGGTAGCAAAGCACAGCAGGACAGAGCACGGGTCAGTGCAAGCTGCATCTGCTAATGCTGTAATGCACGTTCCCTCTGCTCCCACCAGCGAGCAGCTTTCACTGGAAACATCAGAAAGATCCAGATGTGGGGGCGGGAAAACACCATTGCTGCTGGAAGCACCATGGACTCCTCCATCCACAGCACCTCCCTGCAAGCTGTCCCTGGCAGGGGCCACCAGGTCCCTTTCTCTCCCAGCACACCCCCAGAGGGCAGGGGACAGCATCCCAAGGCAGGGGACAGCATCCCGGGGCAGGGGACACCATCCTGGGGCAGGGGACAGCATCTCAGGGCAGGGAACAGCATCTCAGGGCAGGGAACACCATTCCAGCATAGGGGACAGCATCCTGGGGCAGGGGACACCATCTCGGGGCAGGGGACACCGTCCCAGCATAGGGGACACCATCGCAGCACAGGGGACATTATCTCAGGGCAGGGACACCATGCCGGGGCAGCACCTCCTGGCAGAGCTCCTGCGGAGCCGGGCCCGCACAGGCAGAGCCAAGATGACACAGCTGAAGGCGGCACATCCTGCAGCAGCCACCGCTGCTCCGGGCTGACGTCAGCCTCCGCAAGAGCTGGCAGGCAGGACACGCCGTGCACGCCGGCCCGACACCGCCCGGCCCCGGCACACACCGTGCCCTGCGCTCCCCACCAGCCTCCACTCGGCTACAAATTGAATTTCACACCCGCACGCCCCAGAGGAAGGCACAGGCGCAGGAGAAGCCCCCTCCCCTCTCCACATCTGCCTCGCCGCCCGCCCCACCCCGCTGCCGGGCACGGCTGGGGCTCCGGGGCCGGGCACGGGCGGCAGCACCGGCTCCCCGAGGGCAGCCCTGGCACAAGGGCCGCCCCCGTGCGCTGCTGGCACACACAGCGCCCAAACCCGCCCAGCTGCAGCTGAACCAGAGAAAAGCCCATCCCGGAGTTATTGGTTTCCCCAGAAACCCTACAGGCTTTCCCAGGAATTCTGGAGACGCACAGATTTGGTACGTGCTCCAGTAAGCACCTAAGGAGTTCATACAGCTGTCACAGCCAGGGACCACCACCAGCACGGGCTGTGTGCAGGACAGATGTGTCTGTCACCTCGGAGGGACTCAGAGAGCCCGGGGTAGGGGCAGCCCACGGTGCAGCCCAAGCCCACGGCAGCCTCTACCCTCCTGAAGCAGGGGAGCCTGCCCTCAACAAGGCCCTCAGCTGCTCATGTTCCCACACCAAACCCAAAGCTGGCGTGACTAAGCAGAAGACCATGGAAGCACCCTGGACTGGAGCCTGCAGCCACAGCAGCTCCACAAAGTCCTGCTCATGCAGCCAGGGCTCACTAGAGACTGACTGTAGGTCAGGCAAGCCAGCAGCTAGAAAGGAAACCCATTCAAATTTAATCCAAAATGTATTTTCTATTTTCCCTTGTAAATTTATCCTCCCATATTTTCTATCTTCGAGCACAAAAAAGCAGAAAGCCTAAAACCTCTGGCAAAAAATCCTTTAATGTGTTTTACTGCAAATACCACCTCGTGTCAAGAAATAAGCTGGACCGGAGCAAATCAGGCAGCCTGGGGATGCCCTGTCTCTCCAGAGGGAGCAGACCAGAATGAAGCAGGACAGACAGGCGTGCTGCAAGGACCAACAATGCCAAGGAAAGTCAAGTCCAAGTGCCAAGAGAGCTCTCATGCTCCCTGCTGCTCCTCAGAGTCCCTTTGCACAGCTCTGCCCCAGCAGGTGCCCACTTGGAAGCATCACTCCCGGTGGACACAGGAGGAGTTTTTGGTTACAAAGAGTAGGAAACCAATTGGGTTCTCTTACAGCAGCTCCCTGCCCAAATCTGCAATCTCAGATTCTCATCCAGAGACCCCAGTGGCAACAGAGACCAAAAAGACAGGACAGGAACAGAGATTGTTTCTTTCTTGAGGCACAGGACAGCTGCTATCCAAGGGAAATTTTGGGTTGTGGTTGCAAGGACACCTTTGTGCTGCTGGCTGGACACTTCCCTCACTGCTCCTGGAATTAATAAGGATGAGAAACAGCATCCTCTTCATAAGCTACAGCCTCACTTGACCTCATACTGCTGCCTGCCAGCCAAACCCCACAGGGGACTGCTGGACCCCAGCTCATCCCTGCACCCTCCTCTCTGAGTCCACTTCTCCCACAAGAAGCCAACTGCTCCCAAGCCAAGGCTCCATCTCCCTGGTGTCCTTGCATGTCTCTGGACCGCTCAGGAGCTGGGGAACAGCCTTTTGGCATCCCACATTCCCCAAGGCAAGGCTGAACTGGACCCTCATGGGCAGCAGGACATGAGTCTTTTCTCATCCAGGATAAAACCAGGACTGACACTGATGTGTATGAGAACAGGCAGGGACAGGGGACTGGAGGAGGGGGAGATGAAGATCAGATCCCAGGTGATCCCACAGTGCCTATCATGTGCAGCAAGCACCAGGGAACTGGGACAGCTCTGAGACTCCAGCCCTGCTGCCAGCGTGTCCCTGTGCCCAGGGAACCAGAGCTGTCAGGGAACAGGCAGGAGGGGATATTGCCATTCCTTTTCAAACCAGCTGGATTAGCACCTGATCAGTGGACAACAGCCTGTTGGAGGTCTCCAGCAAAGGGTCCTGTGAAGCCAAGGCTGGGTGCTTAGCACAGCTCCTGTATCCCCCAGCAGATGCACCTCACCATGTGGGGAAAGCATCCCATGCTCCCAGTGAGGGAGCAGGACTGGGCATGCATCTACCACCCTGTGCCAAGCAACAGAACTGGGTGGGGATAAACCCATCCCTCTTCACCAAAGCCCAGTGCTCCCTCCTGGCTCCACATTCTCTGGGGGGCAGAATGTTATGAAAATAACAGAGCAGACCAAAAGTTCACCTTGCTCTTGCAGACCAAAAGTCCACCTTGTGTACTTGCAAGCAGTCAGAAGCACAAGCAATTCACAGCTCAGCAGCTGCCCAGGCCATAGGTGGATCTCAGTGTATTTATTAGTTCTGAGGGAACCTCTTGTCCTTCTTGATATCATCCCATTTCTCCTGAAACTAATGCAAGGTTTTGCTGCTCATGACACCTTGTCCTGAGGACTTTTGTGATTTGATAACACATCTGCAAGAGGCAATGCCTCTCCTCCTGTTTGGCACCTCCTGAGAGCTTAATTTGATGTGACCTTGTACTTGTATGAAAATAAACAATGCACAGTTAACCTCTATCGCTTCTCTCCTGGCCTCCTGTAGACACATCTTATCCATCTTCTGTTGTTTCTTTTCCAGCCTGAAGAACCCTGCCTTATTTAGCCATTTTTTTTGCAGAGAGGCCACCAGACCTCTGACCAACTCTGCTGCAACTTCCAGGCATTTGACTCCACAATGATCTCAACACCCACACATCTCTCCTGAGCTCCCCGTGGGCAGCTCTAGAGACAGAGACACAGAGCAACCCCTGTCCCCTTCCCCTCCATCACTGTCCCACGAGTCCTCAGGTTGCTCAGCGGTGCCTGGAGTTATGTGAGGGCAGAAAAAAGACACAAAGACAGCTGGGCTCACACATTCACCTTCACAGCTCCTGTAGCACTGGAGGCCAGCAGCAGGACACAGACAGGAACACCTCCACAGGGAGTGCCACATAGATATTTTGGCCATGTTACAGACTTGGGAGTCTTCTCCCACTCCTTTAGAGCAGCATCAATGCTCAAGGCCAAGTCCCTGCAGCCCCTGCTCATCACAGAAGGGCATTCCCAGCAGGGCCTGCCCCAAGCCCATCTCAGAAGCCTCCTCACCAAGCTTTTCCCAGCCGTCCTTGCCCTCAGCAGCCCAGGCCCAGACCCAAACAAGGCTCATGCCCTGTGCAAGCCCTGTAACATGCTCTCTCTGCAACCTTTCCCAAACTTTGCCACCTGTTCTGCTGGCACGGCCAGAGCATCTGGCCACCAGGCAAAGTTTCAACTCTGCTTGCCAGGCACCTTACAGGATATGCTTGCACTGAGGTGCAGCTTGAAAATAACAGATGTTACTCCTCTGTTCTGCACTTTGCAGCGTCAGGAACAAGGCTTCTTTACCAACAATCCTCTGAGCTCCTTGCCAAGGTGCTCTCATCCCAAACAGCATTCCCCAGCACAAAACCCTGCCCACAGACAGCCCCTGCCACATGCTGTCCCTGCTGCCAGCAGACAACACGGCAAAAGGAATGCACTGCACAAGCAGAGGTTCCACACACAACTTCAAGACTTAGCAGGAGCACAGGTTTCACCATGGACTGCAATGTCAAATGACCACTGAGCCCAGACAAGCCTCCAAACTGCACATAACCTCCCAGCCAGGGAAAACTTCCAGGAGCTACACAAACCAGACAGGACCCGGCAGCTGCAGCCAGAAGCACCCATGTCTTTGCACTGCTCCCTCTTCATCCCCATTTCCTCTCAGTCAGACTCGCTCCAGGGTCTGAATGATGTGGGTTCAAACTGGCAGCTCTGGCAATTGCAGGACCATTTATTCATTCCCCTCACACCCACAGCAGAATCCTGCTGAGGCCAGCAGCACACAGTGCTGGTCACAGCCTGCTCCCTGCCCCCAGCTCTGGGGAGTACCACGCTAGGAGACCACCAGAGCATTCAGCCCCCCATCCAGCACCATCCAGCTCAGCTCAGCTCAGCTCAGTCCTCAGACCCAGCTCTCCCCGAGTGCCCTGGCACCAGGATCCAACCTGAATCCAACCTGCCTCCTGCTGCTGAGGTGCCCTGTGCTGCCTGTGACCACCTCCCCTCCACAACGCCCTTGGCTGCCTTTCAAAGCTCTGTCAGTGGCAGCCAATAACCACAGACCACCAGCAGAGCAATCCCTGTCTGGGATCCACAGGGAGCCGGGAGTTCCAAGGACAGAGCCAAGGACCCTGCCCCATCCCTCTGCACGTGGGGCACAGCCCCAGCATGGCAGATACACAGCCCCTCTGTGCTCTGAGATCCCACAGGCTCCTCTGCAGCTCCACAACTTGTTGCACAGACACGCTCCATGTCCCCATCCCTGCCACTGCCCACCATCCTTCCACCCTGCCACTGTTACTGGATCCCTCCAGCTGCCCCCAGGGCAGCATGGACACCTCCACACTGCTCTGTCTGAGGCCACAATAGCTCCTGGACAGACAGGAGAGCTTCCTTTCTCCCCTGCCTGCTGCAAAGAAATAGCTTCTAGAAGGAAGGATACAGGAAGATGGCAGCAAATTGCTTGGCAGGCAGCAGACTCGCTGTGGCTGGGGGGGTTTAGGAGCTGGCTGAGCTGATGCTGTTTGGGAATTGTTTAGATGGAGCTTAGAGGCTTGATGACCTCGAGGTCCCTTTCTTATCAGCTGTCCTAAAACACCTCTTTCCTTGACACAAAGGCCAACGTGGACCTGCCAGAGGATTTTGGCAGTCACCATCTCCTTGCTTTTGCACGCGGACGTGATCCTGATCAAAAGAACACCTGGAACAAATCCCTGTCTGTGCTGGATGTGAGCACCCAGAGCAGCCCCCACAGAGAGCCAGGACAGACACAGCCACCACATCTGGAGCCTCAGCACAGTGCCCTGCCAATTCCCACGCTGCCTCCTGAGGCTTTGGCAGGCCCCTGTCCCTGGGCAGCTGCTCAGGAGCTCCACTCATGACTGCCAGGTTCTGGCTGCCCTCACCACCCTGCTCTCGAGCACCTTCCCTCCAGCCCTTTGGGACAAAAGCCTCTACACGGGCTCTGGAAAAGAAACAGCCCCAGATGAAAAGGGCAGGGCAAACCCCTTGGCACAGGCTCAATCCTCCTCTCTGACAAGGCTGCCCTAGATGCTCACTGCTGTTGAGTGTGGGCAGTTGGAGGCTGGGCAAGGCAGCACCAAGCAGACCCTGCCAAGACGGGCTCTGCAGCTCCCATTCCCTCAGCACAGAGCTGTGCAGGGCCCTCACACCCCTGCCCAAGGGCTGTCCTGCACCTTGGCAGCTTCTGCTGGTGCTCTGGAGGTTGAGAGCTGCGTGTTTGCAGGTGTCCAACCAAACCCCACATCCCGACTGCACACGTAACCATGGCAACTGCACATGCGAGTGGCAAAGCCTCGAGCCCGGCTAACTGCAAATGCAAATGAAGCAAACACATGCACAGTGCTAAAAGTGTGACCTCTAAATGTCAGCCTTTAACCATTTTGCAGACACCAGCTCTGGTGGCGGCCACCTGCAGCCTGCAGAGCAGGCAGAGCTCTGGTTCCAGTGGGGACCTCTGGGTGCCCAGCCCTGCAGCAGGGGCTGCCATGGGTGCTGGGGTGCACGCCTGGCACAGGCATTTCCCAGAGCTGAGAGTGACTCCTGCCTTGTCAACCAGCAGCTCCCTCTCTGAGGACACATCCACTCCTTACCCAGCTGGCAGATGCTCCCAGTTCCCCTGGTTTGCTGAGGAAGGAAGGTCCCACCAGGCTGACACAAAGCGTGGCCAGCACAGGGGCTTGTGGGGAGCTGGCTCTGCCATCACCTGGGGCTGAGCCAGCAGCAGCATCAGATGAGGCACTCTCAAAAGATGGAAGGAAAATCCCAGCCTTTCAGGGATGTCATGTCAGAGCCACCTCCCTAAGGGAGGTCTGTGGCCTTGGGAAAGGCTGCTGGTAGAGGCATAAGGAGGTGTCACCATTTGGGAGAGTGTGGTCCAGAAACTGACTGGCTGGACAAAGGTCTCAGGTCCCTCACCATTTCTCTCCCTTGCTGCTGACAGCACTGCATGCAGACAGACCCCAGAAGTGACCAGCACCCACCACCCTGTCCTGCTCCATGGCTTTGAGCACGAGGGAGTCAAGCTCAGGTGAGCAGTGCCAACTCCAGCCACAGCCCCTGCACCCAGCACCCTGCTCAGGGACGGATGGGTGGATGGATGAGTGGACATCTGGCCTGCTGCCCCGCTCAGGGATGAGTATGGCCAGCTGTCTGACAGCAAGCCTGCCTCCAATGAGATCCCTGGCCCAAGAGGGAAACAGGGAATGTCCTTTCACTCCAGGAGCCCGATGGCTAATGTCATTCCTAATGCTATGCCAAATAAACTGAGCCAAGGGGATCTCCTGCCTGCCCTTGACCCAGGGATGCTCACACCAGCAGCCTCATGCCTGTCAGCACCAGGAGCATCCTTGCACCCCAAATAACCCACCCTCAGTACCCACACCGCACCACAGACACCCCAGAGCCCCGGGGAGGATCCCAATTCCCTGGAGCGAGGCGCTCCAGCCCGGCGAGCCGCGCTGCCCGCTCCGTGCCGGGCGTGCCGGGCCGGGCCGAGCGGTGCCCGGCGGATGCGGGGCGGGGGCCGGGATGCGGGCCGCGCAGCTGAGGCGGGCGCACAATCCCCCTTTCAGCACGTCGCCATGGCAACCCGCCGGCTCGCCGCGGCCGCTCATCCGGCCCCGTTAACCCTCGCCGTTACCCGCCGCCGCCGCCGCGCTCGGCCCCACCCGTTAACCCCTGCCCCGCCGCGCCCCGCTCCGACGCCCGGCTCCGGGACCGCGACCCGAACCGGGACCACCCCGCGCCCCGAGAGCCCCGCGGCCGGAGCGGCGGCCACCCCCAGCCCGCGCCGCGGGGCCGGTCCGGTCCCGTCCGGCCGCCCTCCCCATCGCGAGCGGCCGCGGGCCGTGCCGTGCCGGTCCGTGCGGGGCGGGGCGGGGCGGGCGCACTCACCGTCGGGGGCGGCGGCGCGGCTGGGCCATGCCGGTGGCGGCGGCGGCTGCCCCGCGCTCCGCTCAGTCCGGCCCGACCCCGCACCGGGAGCGCGCGGCGCGTGCACGGCGGAGGCGGGCTGGGGAGGGGCTGCTCCGCTGCACCCCTTCATTGCCGCCGCGCTGCCCGCCACGGCCGCCCGAAACCGGCACCGGCACCGCGACCGCCCCGATCGGACATCCCGCGGCCCCGCCGGCCGGGCCCGGCACCGCGCGGCCCGGCACCCGCACCGTCCCGGTCCCCGCGCCGAGGGGATGCCGCGCCCGCCGAGCGCCGCGCAGTCCGGTACCGCGCCCTCCGGGTACCGACAGCAGCCGCACCTGCACCCCGGTGTCCCCCCAGGCCCCCCAGACCTGCCCTGCTCACGGCACCGGCACCGCCCTGCTATCGGCCGTGGGCGGAGGGGTCACCCCCACCTTCCCGGCCGGGACACCCGCACAGCCCCGGGCCACCCCGCACCGCCCCAGTGAACGACCCCATCTGTGGGGGCATCCCGGCACGGCCCCGGGCACCCTGCACGGTCCTGTGCATACAGAACCCTGCCCCAGTGCAGCCCGTGCCTGCCCCAGCCACGCTGCAAGGGTCCCTTTCCCCCCGTGCCGTGCTGCCCCGGCACACCCCACGGCAGCTGGAGCCCCCTTCGGCCTCGGCACATCTCCCCACAGCCGGGGGAGCGGTCCCCGCCTCTCGCACTGCCCCGCAGTGCCCAGCGGGTCTGGGGAGCATTCAGCAGGTGCTCAGTGTGGGGTGCCCCACCCCAGCCTCAGCCTTGGGGACCGGCCCAGCCCTGCCACGCACCGGGCTTCAGTCTCAGCAGCCACCCAAAGGCTCCCAGCAGCACCGCGCAGCGAGACCCAGCACCTCTGTCATTCCCCCTCCCAGCATGGGGGTATTTTCTCCTCCCACTCATGGCCTCCTGGCAGGAGCCGCCTCTCCTACAGCCCGCCGCTGCCCATAGCGATGTTTCAGTCTTGCCTGATGGGATTACAGAAATCATTTGAAGCAGGGCATGGATTTGGGTCTTGATGGATGTATCTGATTGCTGCCTCCCTCTGCCATTGCCAAGGTAGCATCAGCTGCGATGCCTCCACAGAGCAGGCACCGTTTCCTGTTTAAGATGTTTGCATGGCAGAATCTGAAGGGCAGCAATTAATTTCAACTCTCCCACACACCTCTGGCACCTGCAGTGAATCTGTGAATGTGCAGTGGCAGAGAGATCCCTGCACCCCAGTGCATGTTGGGCTTCACCCGCCCCAGTGCCTTCCAGCTGCTGCTGCAGGGCAGGGCAGAGCTTCCCTGCTTCTCCTGCCCTGCTACCTCTCCCAGGGACTGCTTATGGGTGGTCAGCAGCTTGACTGATTTTGTTGCTGGCCTGTTACCCACAGGATGTATATAGGGCATACCAATATAGCTCACCCTATTTTACATATATATATATATATATATATATATAATGCATAGAGGGTGAGCTGCAAGCTGCCACCCACTATGCTGTTGAGCCCGCAACGTGGTCCAGCACTGCCTGGGATGGCTGCACAACCCTGCCCTGTGCTTACCAGGGCTCACTGGCTCTCAGCAGCATCTTGAGGGGGGCCTTGGACCGATGCTGAGCTGCCCTGCAGCAGGCAGGGTATCAGGCATAGCTCGCTGTGTCCTGCTCCCCAACAAAACCAGTCCAGGATGGGATCATGGAGCACAGCTGCAGTGGTGCCTGCAGGAGAGCTGGGTACTCGCACAGCTGCTCCACGCCCAGCCTCAGTTGCTTGACTGAGCAGTGATCGATTTTCTTGCACAACACCAGTTCTGACAGTGCCTGACAAGCCACCTTTGCCCAGGCTATGGTCCATGAGGACCCTCCGTGCCAGGCTGCTGGGTGGGGTGGGTGTGTAGGGCAGAGCCTCCTCAGCCCATCCATCCCCCACAATGCATCAAGATTTGTTGCAATCTCGGGTTTCTCCTCAGCTGCTGGGCACAGCCCGTGTGGCATCGCCTTGAGGGAGCCCAGCATCAAACGGGCTCACCCCGCACCGCCCCCTCCCTGCACTGGTGGCCGCAGCAGGGCAGCTGTGTGCGCTGCTCAATGGGCAGCGTGTATGAAAATGCCCCCGGTTGCCTCTGGCTCTGTCACAAGCAGCGTTTAGCCACGACTCGGAGAAGGAGCAGAAGGGCTGGAAGCTGTCAGCCCTGCTTAAAACGGCCGCGGCTCAGTGCTAATGTGCAGCACAGCAGCTGCGAGGCACGCAGCCAGGCCAGGCATAGCCCTGTGTGCTGTGACCAGCTCCTGCACCGGTCCCCACTTCCCCCCGGAACCTCCTGCACCCGCTGGGAACCTCTGGGCAGCCACCGAGGGATGTGTGGGATCTTGGACACTGTGTCAGCCCGGCGTCTGTCACCACAGCAGAGCTCTGGAGTGCTGCTCATCCCACTCAGACCTGGCCTGCCAAGCAGCTGGCACAGCTGGGGGAAGCCTTTTGCCAGAGGAACAGCAGGGCCGTGCAATAAAGGGTCCCGTGGCAGCAGGCGCTTGGCCACAGGAAGGGACAAGTCGTCCCTTTCTCCCCGGAGGGCAGGGTGGCTCCTGGGGTGTTGGATCCTCCCATCACAGCTCACAGCAGCTCAGCACCCGCTCTGGCACCGCAGCACTGCCGTGTCACCACAGCTGCACTCCCGTGTCACCACAGCTGCCGTGCAAGGCCAGCCACTCCCCGCACCCCTGTCGGGCCCCCCGGCCGCGCTGCTCCCGGCCCGCTCCGGCTGCTGCAGAGCCGCCCCCTCCCACCTCCGGCGCGGCAGCGATGCAGAAGGAGCATCCAAGATGCCGCTTGGCGCAGGCTCAGCTGCCGCCCAGGGCCGGCAGAGGAGGGGGTGTCGGCCATGACCGTGCACACCAGGAAGAGGGGCACGATGTGGGCAGGGACAGTGCCCAGTGGCCCCGGGCAGCGGCCCCTCCGTGTCCCGGCAGCATGAGGGGAACAGAGCGCTCCTGCCGCAGCCACGGCTCCCTCCGGGCAGGGGCGGCCTGACACAGCTTCCAGCTCGGGGTCACCCAGCACGGGCTGCCGGCAAGCTGAGTCCTGGCCAGGGCAGCCTGGGGGCAGGGGGAAGACCACAGGGAACGCAACAGCCGGCTCAGGGTGATGGCGTGGAAGGGGACAAGCAGGGATGCACAGAGGGAGCAACCCCCTGTCCTCATGAACAACCGAATCCCTTCCATCAGGCCTGGGCAGCAACACTGTCCAATGGTCCTGCAGCCACGTGGCAAGAACCTGGCATAGGTGCAGGTGTTTGGGGACAAGCAGGGCAGAGAGGGTGTAGTGACAAGCAAGTCCCAGAGAGCAGCTTCACCGGTGCTCACAAGGAGGAAAGTTCTTGGGACAGCAGACATCAGCCCATCAACAAGGACAAGGGGCACAGCTCTCAGTTCCCTGAGCTTGCCTTCATGCAGGGGCCCACCCTCCAGAACTATTTGCCCTCAGATGAAGATCAGGTGCAGCTCCTTGCTGAGTCCTTGTGGCCTCACCCTGTCCCACACACAGGGGGACAGAAGGACGAGGCTGTTCTAGCAAAGCTACCACAGGGAACACAGGCCCAACTGCTGAGGAAGAGAGGTGCTCGAGGCTTCCAGCTTCAACAGACAGCAGGAGTAGCAAGCACCAAGATCAGAGCTCATGCCAGCAGGCTGCACTAAGCAGGGCACAAGTTCAGAATGCACATTTCCCATGCAGAGAAAGCACCCTGGCAGTCAGGAAGGAGCTAACAAAGGAGCCTTGGTGCTTATCAGCCAAACCTTGCTGTGGTGAGAAGCAGCACTGTGAGTGCACTCAGTCTGCAGCTCCTCCTAGACTGCAGAGGTAAGGAGCTTGAGCATCTCTGTAAGTGCTGTGGTGGGGGAAGCTGGGCTGGTTAGAGCTCAGAATTACCCTGCAATAGAAGTCCCTCTTTGCTTTATCCCACTGTCCTGGAGGAACATGCAACAGGACTACCAGTAAGGCCCTTAATCAACATAAAAATCCTACAAAGCTTGCACAAACCTTTTCAAGTGTGTGAACACCAGCTTATGAAATAAACTGGGAAGAGCTTTCCTTCCCAAACGAAATTGTTTAGCCTTCACAAAAGCTAAAAATGCAGACATTAGTTCTATTGAGGAAGAGATGAAGACCATGTGTGGAGGGTGCTGCTGGGCTGTACTGGGAGGAGTGCTGAGGAGGAAAGGCAGGCTCTGAATACACACTCAGTTTGCAAAGTAAGCTCTCTGTATTCATCTGAGAATGTCTGCAGTATGGAGTTCATCTGGTATAAATAAAGTACAAAATTTTACAATGTCTTAATCATTATTTTAACAAAAATACTAAAAACTGAGTAAAAACTGAAACCAAAGTGGGAAGGGAGACTATCAGCCACAAGGGATCTCCATAAACATTTGTAGAAATTGGATAGTAAAAACACTTTCTCTGTACAATAAAATGCTCCTCCTGGCATCTCCCTGTGGGACAGACAGCAGCAGCACTGGGGGACACAAGGACACAGGGTGGGGGCTGCCCCAGAGAGTGGGCCAGGCTGAAGAGGCTGTATCCATCCACAGTGATGTCTCCCTCCTGAATCAGGCTGAAGTGCCACAGGTCAGTAGCGTCCAAATGGGTTGTTGTTCTGCTGTGTCTGTGTATCTGTTGAGGTCAAGACAGAGTTAAACAGTCACAAGGTCTAGTTCAGAAAAGAGATTCCCCTCCCCACATCACCAGGGCAGTATGAGGAGTGTCACAGGCTATGAGAAGGAAAATATAACCAGTATAAAATATAACCACTATGGTATTCCCTGTGCTGCAGATCTGCCTGAGCCTTTGAGCAGCAGCACAGCCAGGATCCCACATTCTTTCAGGAAGAGAGAGATATATTCTAGTCCTGATCCTGAAGTTTCCAGGAAAAATCTCTCCATCCCTCATGGTGGAATTGGAAAACCATAGCAAAGCCCTGAAAGGTGGAAAGTAGCTGGGAGGATGAGTTTATGGATTAATTATTTCTGATTTTGAAAGAAAGTCAGCTCTATAAAATTAGACAATTTCTGCAGCCATACAAGCTGCTGAGCTAGCTAGTGTCACTCATCCTAAAGCACTCCCAGAAACCAAAGGTTTCAAAGAAAATATCCCTATCAGTATCTCCATACAGGCCCAAAGGACTTCCAGAAGGCACAAAGGCAGGAAACATGGTAAAGTTACATTCAAGAACCTCAAGAACTTCCAAACTGCTGGGACTGCTGTTTAGTGATTTACAGTATATATGACTACTGTCCAATACCTAAAATTATGTTGTTCTTTCTCCTGAACATCCACATCACCATGTGTGACCCTAAGCCACTAAAGTAAAAGGAGATGAGTGTAACCTGGCTGGCCTGCTGCCTTCTCAACTCTTCTGGACGTTTCAGGGATACCCTGGAGCCTCCTAAGGCAACCTACCCTGGGTCCAGAACACCCTGGTCCCCCTCCTGTGCAGGCTGGTCTTGGTTTATCTTCCTGCTTTCCACTCCATCCCTGACACTACAAATGAGAACTCCAGATGCTTCCAGGGGGAGGTGATGCAAACCCAAGGAGGCAGCATGGAAGCTGAATGGTTCCATGGGAGGCTGCATGGGACCCACACATCTACTGCAGATACAACAGCTCCATTTGCTGTACAGAAAGGCTACAAAAATATGGCTATTTTGCTGTATTCAGATTCTTATACAAGGTCTTCCTATATTTGAATGTCCCAGCTGAGAGCCTTTGGCACAGACTTATCATTTGTGAATCAGGCTAGTGGGAAGCTCAGCACATTAAAACCTGGTTTGGGGAGGTTTTTGGCCACAAGGACCAAGAATTTTCCATCAGGGAACAAGTATAAGCACAGTTTCCAAGTCCCCCACTCCACACATTACCAGATCTGGCACAGTCTCACTCTCAGTGCAAAATAAAACAAAAAAACTATCAACCGTGCTGTCCATTTCTGAGCATTTTCATAGCATTTCTGCCATTTTTACAGCAGAAAAGCCAGTAAGGTGACAGAAGACAATGACAGCAGGCAATTCAGAAGGAACAGCATAGCACCTGAATTCTATATTGTGATCCTCCAACCAGTGATTCAATACAGATTACAGGAATACAGTGCCAGACTGAAAAACATCTATGCCATTACCCTGCTGTGACCACCACAAACACAGCAAGTGTGCAGCTACACTTTCTAGAGTACTCCTCCTGCCTCCAAGAAGTCTTGTCTGGCTCACAACATGACCACAGTGTCTCTGGGTCATCCACCAAGTGACTGCTCCAGGATTACAGCCTCCCTGTGCCCCTCAGAGGTCACCTGCAGCAGAGAAAATACCCCCAGATGATTTTAAAGCTGCACACTGGATCCCTTCAGGAAAGCTGTGTGGTAATCCCTACAAAGGCTCAGCTCCCTTGTCCCTCTGCAGGCAGCAGGAGGAAGGTCTGGAAGGTTGTTCACAACCTGGCAAGCACTGCCCTCCCTGCTGCTGTGCCCCCTTGGGCTGGTAGCTCTAAGTCCTGATGCCACCTCCCTGCCAGCATAATTTATGTCCTCAGACAGACAGCCTGGCTCAGCCTCGCTTCTCTACAACCAGAGTACCTGCAATAGAAAACAGCAGGGAGGAGACTAGCAACAGGATCAAGAACACTCAGGCTTACTGGAAAGCTGCTGCTGAAGCTGTCGAACCAGAGCAGCTGTTTGCTGCTGCTGCTGTGTCTGCTGAAGGCCCTGGCGCTGGAACTGTGAAGAGAGAAATACAGTTATAGCCAGAGCACCTGGCTGGCAGGCTCAGCATTCACACAGCCCCTGGCAAGCGCAGGGAGGGAGAAAGGGGGGATGCAGGAGGAGCACTGCTGGATGTGTGCTGGACTGTCCCATCCCTGTGCCTGAGGGAACACTCACAATGGGCTGCTGGGGGGGCAGAGCCTGCATCCCCAGCCCCGGGGGCTGGCCCTGCGCCTGGGGCTGAGGCACTGTGGACACCTGGGGCTGCTGCTGGGGCTGGGGCTGCGGTGCCTGGGGCTGCTGCTGCTGCTGTTGCTGCTGCTGCTGTTGTTGCTGCTGCTGTTGCTGCTGCTGCTGTGAAGACAAAAGAGAAGGGACCATCAGGGCAACGCACATGGCACCGGGGCACACTGAGGGCTTAAGAAGAAATGTTCCATGTGTTCCATGGAGTGAAACACCTCATGCACCATTTTCCTTACAGGTCCCTAAATTACTCAAATTTCACCAGGACTCCACCCCAGGCTGAGAAATGGCAAGAAGTATAGGGACAGCAACAAAGTTTTCTGCAGGATGAGGTATTCACAGATGACAGGAAGAGAACTCCGAGTCTACTGGTCATTACTAGGAGCAAACCAGGTGCAAGAATAGAAAACTCAGGACTCAAAAGGCTGGCTGCTTCATCTTTTGCCTCCTGGTTAAGATCAGCAATAATGAATAATGAGTATTTGCCTGACTCATTCTCAGATTCTTTTCAGAGGTAGCAACAGAGCTCCTATAATCTACTTACACAATCCACTCCAGGTCAGCTCCTACTACTGGAGTTTTCCCTAATCTCTACTCTGAATTTCACATGTTGTGTTTTAAGGCCATTTCTGGTCCTACAGCCTAGAGATAAAAAGAGATAAGGGTTTTTTTTTTCCTTTATTTTTAAGATAAAAAAATATGGAGACTTATCTCTCCTGTTGTCTTTGTCTCTCTAATGCAACACATCCAGATATTTCAGACTTTCCTTCTCAGTCATGTCCCCCAACTCTTCAATCTATCTTGCTGTCCTTCCCTGCCACTCATGACAGCTGGTGTTACACTTCAATAAAAGGATGTGGATAAAACTGGATTCAGTGCTCAAAACCAAATGTTTACAGAATTAGTTATGCTGAGAAGAATATTCAGTGTGTTGGAGTCAGAACATACCCAGAAATCTCAAGGTTTTTCATTTCTCTTAATTTCCAGACAATTCTCCCATCTGTCAAAGCAGTTTTTAACTCTCTAGATAAAAAAAAATCCTAGCAGAAATAAAAAAATACTAATGTTATCATAAGAAACCCGATGTGGTGATGGTAGGTACAGTTCCAGTCACTGGCTCAAAAGGACAAGGTTCACACCTTGAGTAGACCCAGAGAACAAACAAAAATACAATCAGGAGAAGGAACAGTGTCTTATGAAAGAAGGTTAGAAAACTCTGACCTTTGGAAGCTGCAAGTGCTCCCTAGGAATGTATACTGGGCAAATAACAGTGAGAAAGAACAGCCAGTAAACAGGACACAGTGGACAATAGTAATTCATACAAGAACCAGTCATGAACACAGTGGATCAAGAATTCAGTGGATCAAAGATTCAAATTCAAAGGGAGGAAGTTTCTAGAACAGCCTTCCAACTTATACAAGCTTGGTCACAGGTTCCTGACATGGGTGCTGCAATCTGGGTACACAAGAAAGCAGATGACTGACTAAATGGGCCAAGATACCAATTTCATGTCCTACCTTCTTGCAGCAGCTCTGTACCAACCCACATTAGACAAATCAAAAGGCCACCCATCCTTTCCACAAGCCACTGCATCATGAAAGTCAGCACCAGGCATACCTCAGGTAACAAAGCAGGAGTCACAGTCATGGGATAGCTTGGGCACTCCACCTTTGTGGGTTTTATAAGCATCCAAGCAAAGTCAGCTAAAAGCTGAAGGAATACATGAAGTTACTGAGCTAGGAGAAGTGTTAGCAATTTGTCTGAGGCATGTTCTTCTAAATATGAGTGATGGAGAATGCTAAAAGAAACTCAAAGTGAATAGTCAGGGGGTGCTACTTATCAAAAGGACTAAAAGCTGCTGACCATGCCAGAGGCAGTTCTCTTGTCCAGTGCAAAGCAGCAATTCTCAGATACTGCTGACTGCAGCTCTCTGCAGGAACCACTGTCTCACTCAGGCCACTCTCTGAACAAAAAGACTCAGCACTCTGTGCCATGTAAAGTCTCCCCATATTCCACAGGTCTGCTAGGCCTTGTCATAAGGCATTGGATTCACCAAATAAACTATCTGTTTCTCTGACTATAATTTCTATAATTCTGTAATTCCTAGAAATGTATCTTTATTTCATGTAAGAATTTAATGTTCCTAAGATCAAAATGCAAATCCATGGAATACTCATGTCTGTTGACTCATGGTTTGTGATCTTCTTTGAACCTAGAGAGCTGGGTCTAACAGTTGGCTTTGGATCAGTTTTTCACCATCTGCTGTAAGAAATGGAGTATATGGACTGATTCATGCCAGATTTTTTGCCAGTGGAAACTAACGAATGCTTATTTTGATCTTGAGAAATGCAGATATGCCCCTAAAGATGATCTTGAACAACTTTCCTGCTCTTTCATGGACAGGGAGCTTTTCACTTCCTTTCTAGCTCCTGCCACACTTGTACAACAGCTAACTTTCTGCACAATCTACTGGCTCAGCTGGAGCAGGAAGAGGTGGGACACAGGCCAGAGGACTGAACAGACTTTTAGCTCATGCTGGGTGGCTGGCACAAGGCAGTGCAGCAGGAATCTCCATCAGGAGTGGCTAGCTCTAAGGAGGGAAACATGCTAGCAAATTACCACAGCCAGCCTCCAACAGTGTGACATGCTTCCTGACACAGAAGGGCAGAGGTAAGCAGCACTGGGCAAACCTCCTCCAGCTCCAGCAGCCTTCCTCCTGTCAGCAATCACTCACCCTCAGCATCTGTTGTTGCTGCTGCTGCCTCAGGTACTGCTGCTGCTGTTGGTCAGGAAGGATCTGGCTGGGTCGAATTCCTGAGGGGACTCCCTGTGGACCCAAATGGTTCATCCCACTCATCATGGGGGTCTGCTGTATTGACTGATGAGGAAACCTGCAGGAGGAAAGGACAAGCTCACGGAGTAAAGGATTCACAGGCAGCCAACTTTCTTTAATCCAAACACACCTTCTGACATCAACAGACAGCCCAAACAGCCCCCTGCAATCCATGCTGTCTCTGCAGAAAGGTGAGGGACACAAGGGCCTCTCAAGGGTTTAATACAACCTGTTTTTCTAGAAGCCCTAAGTAACAGTCATCATCCCCTGTTCTGCATGGCTTTCCTGCTGCATTTATGTCTGCTCAGGAACAATGGAAATCTCAGATTTAGCCCTTTGATGGTGATTTGCTGGTTAGATTTAAAACCAAAACTATGACTTTCCCAGGTAATTTTTCCTCATACTTTTCTATACCATCTTTCTCTGGCTAATAACACAGTCTCCTGCCTACAATCAGCATTTCCAAATTTCATCCCATCTCTCTGTTTCTTCCCTGGACAGAAAGCTGGATAAAGATGTTTCTCTGAGGAAGCAAAGTACGGCACGGAGAACAGGGTTTTCACAGTTTGCTGTTAGAGTTGTGCAAGCAGAGCAGGGAAACACTTAACAAAACAGAGATAATTAACATCCCATAGAGCAGGAGGTACCTCTGTGTGTTGCCCAAGGTGTGTCCATAGCCAGGGGCCTGCTGGTGCACGTAGCCACTTGGTCTCTGCTGCATCTGTCTAACAGGATCCACTAGAGCAGGATTAGAGCTGGGGTGGGAATTCTGATAGGGCTGACCAGAATAGGTAGGAGGTACCATCGTGCCTGACTGGGAGGGGTGCTGCTGAAGGCCTATGTGGGAGACATAAGGAGTGTAACCCTGAAATGAAACAAAAAAGCCTTTTTTAGTCATGAGGTGAAAAGGAATACAGAACATCAGCCTCCTGTAAATACTGTCACAGGGAAGCTCATTAGGGAGAAGAGCCAAGAGCTTTCAGGCTTTAGCAGCTGCAACAAAGCTGCTGCCCTGTGCTGGGGCCCTACCTGCAGTCACTGTCACTTACCTGGGAGGGCTGCAGTGCTCCATAAGACGGGGTTGGAGCCATTTGGCGCACGGGCTGCTGGCCCATTATGCCCTGGCCCTGCTGGAAGGCAAGAGAGAAGTGCTTTTTCCAACATCTGCAAAGGGCAGGAACACTGCTGCTCTCTTCTCAGCAGCTCCCACTAAACCAGACAAGTGGTTTCACTGCTTAACTTACGAGATTGCTGCACAGCAGGCACATGTCCATGACTTGTTTTACCCTGACCTGGGACAAACAGGCCACTAAAAAACCTGCCACTCCCAGGCAGGACATGCCCTTCTCACTCCCCAGAGGCCACCCCGTGACAACCTCCTCCAACTGTTTGTGACATGGGCCCACAAAGCAGGTGGTTCCAGAGGAACAGACATGAGAAACAACATATTTCCAGAGCAGACACAGAGTTGGGCAGTTCTGGCTAAAAAGGACAGCACCAAACAGCCTAGCCATGCTGTACTGTGGAGTCAGCAACAGCAAGAGCACAGCTCTGACTTACCAACTTTGCTTGCAGCTGCTGCCTCAGGATCTGTCCTTGGGACACTGGAGGCTGCTGCCTGTACACTGCTGGCTTGTAGGAGGGGTCAATGCCCATCATGCTGCCCATCCCTGGAGGCAGCACACCACTGTAGGGAGGGCGACTCTGAACCAGTTTTCCCAGCGGCATGCGTACTGGTCTGTAGGATGTATCCAGGCGAGGGCCACCTGCACGAGAAGAGAAACAGGCAGAGCAGTCACAGCTACTGCTGCACCTCATAGCTCCAGAATGACTGCTCATCACTGTAGCTAGACATGTCAGGCAAAAGGAGAAAGTGCAGAGACCTGCACAGGACCATCTCACAGAAAAGGTTCTCAAAGAGGTGAAATATTTTTGACTCTCTGGTGCACCTACCTGCTGGAAGAGGCTGATTCTGGGCATAGAGACCCACTGGAGACTGCCCATATGCCAGCCTTGACATGGTGCTTCCTGACTGGTGATGCAAGAGATCTGTAGGCATGCCAACTCCATATGCAACCCCTCGGCTAGGGCCCAACACAAAGTCCTGCAAAGACAAAGCAGTAAGAAAGATCAATGTGCACTGGGAATTCATGCATGGAGGAAGACTATTAAAGGGTTGAAAAGTCCACAGGAGGAAGCCAAGGATGTTATCTGAGCTGGGCAGACTCCTCCCATCAGGAATGAAGAAAGTGTTTGCCTTGCCCCAAGCTAGAGAGAGCAGGATAAAAGCTCCAGTACTCCCAGCTGAGAGGAAACACATCACATCTTCACCATATCACCACTCTCAAGCTCCTCAGGAAGCCTAGGGAGTGTTCTGTGACTAGGAGTGGTGGACATGGGACACCCAGAGCTGCTGGACACTCCATTACCTCAGTTTTGCTGGCAGATTGGTTGCGTTTCTTGGTTTTGCTCTGTTTTTTCTTGCGTTCCTCAGTGGAGGCAGCAGGATTGGAGCTTGTTTTATCAGCCTTGGCTGGTTCTGCAGTTTTCTTCTCTGGCTCTAAAGCCACAGGTGTAGGAGGCTCTTCCTCTTCGGGGGGCAGTGGCAAAGGCTCCAGGTAGTAACTGCGGGGTTTGGGTTTCAGGTGTGTGTGATACAGGAGAAGCCTCTGCTGCTCCTCAAACCTGGACACCTTGCGATCCACCCGGACTGTCCCAAACCATCCCCAGGAGAGCGGGGCTGAGTGCTTCAAACCCTCAAAAAGATCCCAAGGAGAAATCTTCTGCTTTGTAGAGACTTGCAAACCCTTTAAAGCAAAAGAGATAAGAACCATCAAGTCCCTGTTGTTGCTCCTATGAGGGTACAGGTAATTGTCCTTTCTTCAGGCTCTAATCCAGATCTCTCAGTAAACAGTCTGAGCCCTTGCTAATGGTCCCTGCTCCTCCAGGTGGCAAAGCAGTCATTTCTAAAAGTGTTCATCAACAACTGTCTAGTCTCCTTCATTCCATCTCTGCCAGCCTCCTGCACACTGGCTCTGCCATTAACTTATGTGACAGGGATTACGTGTTTCTCTTTACACTTCATATAACCATAAATACAACCCCCAAATTTAGTTAACATCTCAGGTCACAGCAGCATGCTATCACCAAGCATTAACAGCCCAGCTTTGCCCTTTTTGGACATGGTTATGTGCCAGCTTGTCTGCGTGCAGCCAGCCTCTTCAGGCTCGTCAGGGAATGAGGCACTGCATACAGATGCCTCCCAAGCTGTGCAGACTTAAGGCATCAGAGGACAAGGTGACACCTGCACTCAGGAGCTGTGATAGAGACAAAAATGCTTCACTTACCTCCTTCTTGAAGATGGAATCAAAGCCAGCTATTTTATTGCCCTTAGTGTCAATGAGGGATCCCTGAGGTTCACAGGTGATGACATCTCGGGTCTGCTTGGGAAGTGGCAGTAGCTGTCTCACCTTCTCCAGGCTGTCAGACTGACGGTCCCCCAGCTCCTTCTGCACAAGTGGAACAAAGAGGACTTGAAGAATTTTTCAGGAAAAACCATCCAAAGCCCACCCATGCCTCTTCTAGCTTTGGCCTCCATCCCTGCAGTACTTCTCACCATTGCACCCTTCAGGCCTACAGAGTCATAGGGGCCACCCTCACTACTTCATCTAAACAGCAGGAAAAGGACAGGCATTGTTCATGAGACACAGGTAAATCTGCATAGCTGAACAACCACAACACAGCACGCTCTGGTCCCCATACAGGGCCTGGTGTCCCTCACCCTGAGTTTCTTGACAAGATTCATGTATGCCCGCTTGTTCTCCTCCATGCTGCCCTGAGAGATGCTGGACATATCAGCAGCCAGGGTGCCATTGATGAGAACACTCAGCATGTCCAGCACGGTGGTGAAGAGCTCACTGTAGGTCAGAGCAGAAAGGTCAGTCACCTGAAAAACTGATAAAAAGCTTCTGCCATCATTGCAACACCAAACACTATTAAGTTGTCAAGACTTCCCCCACATTCTGAAGTGTCAGTCTTCAGAATAACCTCCCACACTAATCTTCCTTTTCCTTATACACCACACTTGAGTTTTACTCCCACTTGAATTAGGTGCAGTATCACAGATTAAGACTGGACTCCTCTGTATCCATTCAGCACCTCTGAAAAACAGACTCAGTTCTCCCCTGCGCATCTCTCTGCATTGGAAAGCCAAGTTTGGTCTGAATATGGCACTCAGTGTGCACTCAGAGTGCACTCAGCTATCAGGACCTAAGTTGTAGCCTGCTATTACTCTGAAGTCTCTTTCAGCAGTCACTTCTGACAGATAAACAGCCAGCTCACATGAGAAACAGGGCCATGCTAACTGCCTTCCTTGGGAAATGTATAGACCAGAAGTCAGACTGCAAGTTACTTGTTTGACTGCATGTCCACAGTGCCACTGCTGATGATGTCCAGGAGAAGCACGGCCCATTCAGTTGTCTGTTGTGTGCTGCGTTGGACTGTGTCAAACATTCCTCCCACCTGGCAGAGAAAGGGAGTTCAGTCACAAGGACACCGAGAAACACTAAGATTTCGAAGTGAGAAAGGAGCTTAAACCAGGGTTTAAAGGAGCTTAATTCCTACTGAGAGCTGAGGGAGACTGCTGTCAGCAGCCAAACCTCAGATGCAAGTAGTAGTGCTGTGGGCTGCAAAGGCATTCAAAGGGGAAGGCACATCTACAAAAGAGACCAAGTCTGGATTTCATCCTGATGAAACAGAGCAAGGGAGTTTATTCATGCACCCTGTCCTACTCAGGGCCCAAGACCTAGAAGCAGCACAAGTGTCTCTCCTACTTCCTTGCCTCAGGACATATATAGACCCTCCAGTGTGTGCTTGTTCCAAAGGAAAAAAAAGGCAGACAACTCTTCACCCCAGATGGTTAAGCTCTTTTTCTGCAACTGCTCACCAAATTCAGCCGCAGTTTCAAGGCCTCATGCATCAGCTGCTTGGCTTTGCAGTCATCTTGGTACTGATCTTCTCGCCAATTTGTAACAATCTAAGAAATACAGAAGAGAGGACAGACCTCACCAGCTGTATGCTGAAGCTTAGAGAGAGCAGCTTGTACCATTCACTGTCTGGTGACTCAGAAATGGTCAGCTCAAGCTCCCTATATCAAACAGGGTAAGACAAGCAACATCCTGAGGCTGTGCTCCAGAGCCTGTCTGCTGGAGGGGCAAGCTCCTGAGGAAAGTAAGGGGAGAAACAAGACCCCTACCTGCTGGACCTGACTGTACAGAGAGGTGAGGAGGCCTTCCCGCTGCTCATCCTGACCTTTCAAGCATGTCAGCACCAGTGACAGAAATGGCTGCTGGCTCAGGAGGGACATACTGTGAGAGAACAGAGAAGGAGCTGTACTGCCAGCCTGGGATCAGCAGGGCAAACACTGCCTGCCTTTCCCTTGGACTCACCTCTTCTGCTTCTGGCGGTCCCGCTCTTTGCGGGATGATGACCCTAAATGCTGTCCTTTCTCCAGCTCTTCTCCAGCAGCTTTCAGCACGTGGCCCTGCACTGATGTTGGAAGCTTGGCAATCAGAGGGGCCACCAGCCATACTCCTGATCTCTCCAGGGAGCTGTGACAAAACAGGAGAGGAAAGCTGTTTGCAATGCAATTTAACATTCAGGCTTGTCTACAAGAGAGTTGCATGCTGTCCCTACACCTACCTGAGGATGGGTTTGGATTTGTTGCTGGCAGGTGTAGCACTTGTTGAGCTACTGATATTGTTGACTCCATTTCCAGTACAGCTAGCAGAGCTGGTCTCTGCTGACTGCTGGAATACCTCAATGGTGGCCTTGGCTATGTTTTCTAACAAGGAGTTCATCTCCTGGAAGTAGGGAAGAAAAAGATAGGCAAGTCCTTCTCTGAGAGCACCTATAGCTTCCATATTTCAACTCGGTACAAAGTCAGTTTGCCAACTTCCCCATGGCTGTTGCTCCTGAGTCTGAGGTCTCAGACTCATTGCTTCCTTCTCGTGCTTGGTGTTCACAGGCCTGATTCCCTCACCGTTTACTTTCTCCCTACCCCCATTTCTACCAGGCCACCTCCCCACTAACTCACAAGCAGCCACTTCATCCTCCCCTGTATGATCCCTTCTGAGCAGAAACTCACATTGCTTGCTGTCTGTTTAATCATGAGCTGCAGCTCCAGCGAGGACTGCCTCATGGTCCACTGGTCCAAATTCTGTAACACACACACAATACACACTTCACATAATGCCTTATCTCAGTTCAGACTACACCAACCCACACCCTCAAGGTCCCACCATAATGAGTGTCAGACTCCTCAGAGGGCTGCAATTACATGAGGCAATTAGTAGGACACTCAGATTCTGCCAGCAGCTGCACCTGTAAGATGCGTTTAATCCTCTGCCGCTGAGGATTTTCTCCCTCCTCATTGTCCAGGAGCCGGTGTGGGTAACAAATCAGCTGCATCAGCCTCTGGGCCTGGGTGCTGCTCAGGACAGGATCCTGCAAGTCATTGCTGTCTTCACAGAGGGACTTCAGACATCGCTCTCCTACCCACTCCTGCAAGACGAAGGCAGAGTCAGCACAGTCAAACTGATGTCTGATTCCAAACCAACGCCCCTGCTTTCAGTCTCAGAGAGATGCATGGAACACATCAAAATCATAAAAGCCTTATTAGTATGCAGTTATGCCTGATAATCATTTCTCTTCATGAACTGTACTATCCTGATTCAGCAGGCGTCAGGCACAGCACAGTTATCAGAACAGAGGAAACAAACTTTGACAAGTCAGCAGTAATGAAATACAGTAGTTGCTCTTTCTTTTGAGAAAATATTGGTGTGATTTAACAGTACTCAGTCACTACCATGTCCAGGCTGCCTCGACACAGGCACTTGGGCTCAGAAGATCAGAAGGGATCACTTAAAATTGTTTGGTCTATTTCCAGCACAACAAAGCTCTGGAGCTGCCCTAAGTTAGGTTACTCAGGGTTGCAGCTAGCACTAAACCAGAACACGTCTTGGGGAAAAGCACACACCTTAATTCTCAAATAGTAATGCAAAACACACTGCCAAACTTAGTAAAAACCAATTACTTTACTTCTCAGACTCTGGAAAGAAAAATGACTGACTGGATGCAAGCCCCTTAAAAAATAACATATTATGAGAAGGTAGACAGAAAACTGTTATTGTCAGCCTCTTGATTTCAGTTGATGCTCCCTAAATATATGATGATAATAAGGGCAGCAGTTTCCAAACATGAGGTAGGTACTTCACTCAATTTACAGTTAACCTGCAGCATTTGTTAGTGCAGAAATTTTTCCTACTTAAAATTAGGCACATTCATTGAATTAAAATCAACAGAGGACTGCTATATAAGCACTTCTGCATCTGCAGAGGAAGCCTGATCAGAGCATTGTTCCACTGAGAAGTGACAACAAAAGAAGAGATGAGGATCCAGTTCATTATGCACAGGTGCTGATGCTATGCCTAGAAAGCTGGAAAGACCCTTCAGTGGGTAGCAAACTAAGCACTGAAGCACAAAGGCTGAAAAGGTCAAAACTCTGGTTTGAACTCCTTGTGAAACCACAGCCTACATCATTATGTTCATTCCAGATGAAGTTTGCACATGAGATGTGGTGACCTCTCCACTGCCTATTACATTTCCCCCTCCAGTGTTGCTACATCACAATGTCTTGATAATAATCTTCTTTTTCTTGCCTAGGTAATACACATTTCCTTGGGAAGACTCTTTTTAACATTTGCTCAGCTTCTTACAAGAACTCAGACTTCATTTCCAATCCACTTTATTGGTATAAAGACGAACGAAAGACATGCTGGAGGGAAGGGATGACATCCAGAGGGACTTGGACAGGTTTGAGAGGTGGGCACTGGAACAGGTTGCCCAGAGAACCTGTGGATGCCCCATCCCTCAGAGTGTTTAGGATAAGTTGGATAGGGCCCTGAGCAACTTGGAATAGTGAAGGTGGCCCTGCTTATGATTTTTAAGGTCCATTCCAACCCAAACAGTTCTAGGAGTCTATGAAAAAAACCTTTAAATTAATTATAATCTGCTCCTTTTCCTAATCCTCTCACAATGAAGTCTATTATAAAATATACACCTGAAACTGAGACTGAGAAATCACAACCTACAATTTAAGGTATTGATAGTGCAAGTTCACTGCTCACAGAAGAGGAGCTAATATTAAACACAGCATTTTACCTGCCCTTTACAGCTGCAGGAAGCCTGCAGGAGCTCTGGCACAAATTGGTGGTAACTCATGGGTGTCTGCTGGAATGTTCACTTCCACATAACCAGCACTGCCAACAACTGGTATGAGCAGGGATACCTGACACTGCTACTCCTGTGCACAACCACCTCTACTTGCTTTGAGTCCTTCCTATATAGACTTTGATCAGCAAGGGAGTATCTACTTCTGTAAATGCTACAGTCAGGTTTCAGTGACAACAAGAAGGTTGAATTTATATTTAAAAATAGGTGGTTCCAATTCCTTTTTGGTAAGGTGGTAACATTGCTATGCCGTCAGCCAATTAATAAACAATAGCATGAGGACAACACACAGCACTAATGGTGGGTGTACACATTAGTAATACAGGTTTCAGATTTTAACACCACATCTTTCCTACTGAAAGAATAAACTTATAACTGAGGCTAAGGATACCTTTCAACATCCATTTTCATACAGCGTGGCCACTCTACTCTCCAACATTATTAGCCAGGTTTCAGCTCCTCAGGTGTCAATTTTTCACAAAGGAATAGAAATACTGGTGCTGTCAGATTAGGCTAAGTAAAAGGCCTTTGTTGTCATTGTTTTAATTAACTAAACAGGGCAATGCAAAGCCCAGGGATACATTAACAGCCTAGCTGCAAGCAACACTCAGGCTGCATCCTGAAAGACACCATTTATCATTTTAATAAACCATCTGTCTGTCTTTCTCGTGCTGATCTTCTTTGCCTTCAGCACATATCTCAGCTTACCACTCCAGCACTCCCCTCCTTGGACAGGAGCCCTGTGCTGTTGCCAAAGCAAAGGGGATGCAGTCCCTGCACACTGCAACACCTAATTCCTGAGCATTGCTTCTCTCTGTGTTTTGCTAACAGTGAGCAATCCTCAGTACTGTCACATGACAGAAACATTGCAGGTTCTTCACTGATCTTTCAAAGAAATACGTGCCAAACCCAACCTGAAGAAAGGCATGTGAGATATATCTATCTGTATGCAGAAGGGATAAGGACACACCTAGAGATGGGACAGACTCACCTGTTGACATATACTCCTCAGTACATACTTGGCATAAATATCCAAGCTGGCTGTTTCTACAGTGACTACCCGACCACCAGCCTTCCTGGTGCCCAGCTCATCATCCATAAGATCATCAACACCTCCCGGGTGGGAAAAGCCAGAGCCTTTCAGTTCTGCATCTCCTAAAAGGAAAGCACAAGTGTCAGACAACAACTCTAACCACAAAGCCTGACTCAAAAAACATCCTGAGATTCTGTAAACTCTCCCTGTGATCAGTGACCTCTCTGCAGCTAACAGACTCAAAGCATGTTTACAGCTACAGACACGCCACATATTCAACAGAACAGATCTCCTCTGGCCTTCTGCACAGCCAACATGAACAATACAGTGCCTTTCTCCCACTCCCCTGAAAAACATGGTTATAGGTTCAGGCTAACACAGGTACCCACCCAGAACAAAGACAGCCTTCAGCACTGCAAAGACTGCTCCATCCACAATACGATTCTGGGAAGCTGCCAGCAAGTGACGGTCACAGGAAGAGCGGATTCCCACAGTGGGTTTGTCTGCAAAGAGGACAAAGGGGAAAGGCAATACTCAGCAGACAGAAAGGCATGGGCTCCAGAGCTGCCTGAATTATGTGCCAGCAAGTACCATAAAATCCAGCTCAGAGAATCCCAAGGCCAGTTCCTTTCCTAACTGCAACATGGGGCCCATTTAATTAAGTTTCAAGAAGCATAATGCCAATCACATTGTGACAACTGAACCATGAAATCCAAATGGGGTGCAGAGCCTATGTCATGAACTCCAAGCTCCAACAGTACCCTAGACCTAAAATACTAGCTGGATTTAGAAATCTGAGCTATCAGGATACTGGTGAGAAGCCAAGAACAGAGCTTCCTGGAATGTTTCCATCATCACACAAAAAAGGAGGGCTGTAAAACAGCAGCTTCTGGCACCAAGTTAAGAGGCTATACAAAGCTCAGGACACAAAAGAAGAAGTGATCATTACTCTAATGGCTTAGTGACAGCAAGGCCACCTCTACTGGCTGGTTTCCTGCCTCCAAAAACCTTCTCCCCAATGCCTGGCTACCAGGGAGTGACATAAATGGAAGGACACTGTTCTTTGTCCTATGAAGAAAGTGCATCAGGCTTTGCCTGCTTTATTCAAAGCAAGCAGGTTATGATCTCTAACCATAAGGTCTCATATCTCTCTTCTTGGAGTGCAAGAACCTTAGTACTTCCACAATAAAGAAAGGCTTTAAGTTCATTCACTTACTGCCATCTTGCTGGCATGGGTTCAGCTGTGGAGTCTTAAACAGATGGAGTAAAATCCGGCAGGTCAGACGTGCTCCTGGTTCTGAGTCCTGTTCACTGCAGGCTATGTAAAGAAAAGAGACAACTGAGATTTCTTAAGCACCAGGACAGCTGACTCTCAATCCAAAAGCTATTCACAGTGCACTTCCCTGAAGCAGACAGCTGAGAAGCTGCAGCCGCCTTATTGTATTTACAAATATGGAGCATGTGCAGCAATTAACATGCAAGCAAGCAAATCCTTCACTGTTATCTCCAGTGACATGCACTGCTTTCTGCTTGCTCCATGTTTCCAACTTCACCCTGTCAGGAGTCTGGATGCTGCAATCCCCAGAGCAGAGATAGGAAGGCTGGTAGCAGAGTAAGGCAGTGGCACAGGTGCTGTAAGCCCAGCTGGGCTGCTCTAGCCAAAATGCTAAGCTGAACATTATTATCAGTGGGAGGCACACTGCTGGAGTTCAGAGCCGAGTACAATGGTCACACAGTGAGGCTGATAACAGCTCCCCATGTTTACTTCAGCTCGCACACAAACTGGAGGGAGCAGGGCAGTGAAAAACCTTAGCACAACCAGTTTTTGATAGAAATCAAAAGCCCCAAATTTCTCTAAAGCACCATATTCAGTTATTAAGTATAAAAGAAGTATTAGAGGCATGTTTCACAACTACAGAGCTCACCAAGTATGCAATAAGCACAGGCCTTTGGGCCAGAACAGAGTCACTCAGGGTTGTGCAGGGATGCACTTACCAGCATTGAGGAGTGAGGGGATAGCAGCACAGCGAATCAGGTCCTCCAGCAGCAGGCACTGCCGGGCAATGAGAATGGCAACAAAGGTGGCCAAGGAATCATGGAAAGATAAGTCACTGACCTGAAAGAGGAGATCAGCTAGTGATCCAAACAGCCTCTACCTCATTCCCTCTGTCAGCAATTCCTAGGAGTTGGGTGGCAGAAGGGCCCATAACCCCTGGTCAATGTCCACAGTCTGCCCAGGCTGCAACAAACACCAACAGCAGCCCCTGGTATTCAAAGCCTTTTCCCTGCCCTCAGAAGACAAAGCCTCCATCCCTTGTTCACTTTAGATTCTCCCAAGGGATCCCTCCACTCCTGCTTCAATTCCTTTTCCCCTTTTGAATGTTTGCACTTGCATCAACATTGCAGAGGAGATCATTGAAGCCACAGGTCCCATTATTGGAGGAGCAGCACAAAGCTTTGAGCACACCCAGCCACTCGGCACTTAGAGACTTGCAGTAGCCAGTTAGCTCAGCACACAGGATAGCAATGTCGTTCACCCTGTTAAATAAATAATGAAAAAAGCAGAGGGTCAGCTTTGCTACTCATGCATGCCATCAGGTCAGTGATTTTCTAAGGGACCCCAGCCTTGGCTCCTCCTTCTTCACACCCCAAGACAGCCAAGATATGGCCACTGGTTTCCTTACCCTCACCTAAAGAATTTACTTTCTCAGTAGAACCATGAAAGCTCTGCCTCTCACCTGTCAGGATCGTGGTGTCCCACACACACATGCATCAGTGCATTACAGACAAAACTGTAGCGATTGGCTGGGTTCTCATTGAGGCTCTTGCCCAGGTTGGTGTATGTAAAGTTATGTGCAGATGGATTTTCAATAGTGTCAATCATGAACTCTGGTTCCCATAGCATGTTGGAGTCAGATGGCTCAACATTGCAATAGATTGTGTTCTTCACCTTGGAGCAGAAGTCACTAAACAGGACAGAAAAGCAATTAGGAACACGAAAATATACAGGGCCACTGGATTCTGGTGAACAAAGGCAAACCCTCTCTGGGAAAGAACATGTTGAAACTCAGGATCATTGTGTATCAATAAAGACCAATAAATTCGTTATTTTCTATTCATTCCTTTCTGTGCTTGCATTCTAAGACATGTTGAACATTCAGTTTATTTTCCACATCAACTAGAACTTTACAAAATTTCTATCAGTACTCCTCTTCTGTAGGGAGGAGACTCAGTTCCTCATAAATCATCTGAAACCTCTGGTAATTTATCCACTCACCCACCTTTGGGCCTAAATCCACTATACACTTTTTAGAGTTTCCTGCCCCAAACCACAAGGCACAGTTGTTCCATGACATAAATAGGGACCGAATGATGCTCTTTGCTCTGTTCTCCATTCCCTTCCAAACAAAGGAATTTCTCAGGAGCAATCCCATCAAACAAGATCAAAAGCAAAGTTTAAGTCAAGATGCTATAGTGGGCAGCACCCACTGCACCTCAGCTGCATCAGACTCACCTAAAGAGCTCCCCAAATTTACTTTTGAGGTGACTGCAGGAGGTATACAGGTCGTAGAGATAGGCCAGGATACAGCGCTCTGCTGAGGAGCCATCCGAGCGGTTCATGCCATGTTTCACCACCCCACACAGACTGCAGAGAGACAAAACACAGTGAGCTGAACCCCCAGGCACCAAGCAGTTGCCTTGTAGGAAGGACACAGATGTCCATGCCCCTTATGAACCCCCAGCATATATATTTTCTTACACAGAGAGGGGAGAGGCCCTTACCCTTCGAAGACCTGAGCCATCTGGTCCTGGTTCAGGATAAGGCAGGAGTGGTAGTGCCGCAGCACAGCCACGATGCACAGGCACAAGCTGGTGGTATAGCTGCCAACAAGGTCGGAGGATTTCAACAGCAGTTCTGCCTCCACCACGCTCAGTTCATTCAGCAACTGCACCCAATGACAGAAAAACCCTTCAACAGCCACAGGGGTAAGGTATGGTCAGAAAGGGAGGAGGCACACCAAACCCACAGCCTATAGGATCTGCCAGGAAAGGCACTGCCAGGCACATTCTGCTTAGGGATGCGCCCCAGAACAGCTGGCAAAATGTCTCAGGCAAGGCTTGGGTATCAGAGGGTAATTGTAATATGGCCACAGGCAGTTTTAAGCAGCTTGTTTGGTAGTTCTATTCTGCATTAAGTTTCACTCTGATCTTTTCCAGGCTAACAGCCACAATTCCATCAGCTAGGCTTCAAGAGACACCTGGTACAGGCTGCAGAAACAGCAACAGGATTTTAGCAGGATCCAGAAGGCAGCTTGAGCTGCCATGTGCCAAGGATCTTTCCAGGAGAGCAAGGCAGGCAAGGTGCCAGGGACTGACAATCCCCTTCTCACTCAGAACAAGGCCCTGCTGCAACCAGGGACAGAGATGCGAGTCCTTTGGAAACAAGCCTAAAGCCTTTGGAAGAATAATCCTCAGAACAGAACATGCAAGACTATCTGCCACAGACAACCTTTTCCTGACAGCTGCAGCCCAGAAGCATCACAATGATCACATAATCTGACACCTCCACGACACAGGTCAGAGGGTCCCCAGTGATGACCAGAGCAGGCCAACTATCACAGCACAGATCTGCTGCCTCTCAGGTGGACAAACCCCTCCCCAGGGAGCACCTGAGCACACTGCCCTTACCTGGATGGCAAAGTCGATCAGACCACTGATATTGAGTGAATACTCCATCAAGTCAAATATGAACTGCACATGCTGCACCAGAGGCAGGTGGTAGGACATTCCCAAAGCAAAGCTGGTGATCTGTTCCAAGACATTACGAGATACCTGCAAGTGCAAGACAACACAAAGTCCCTCAGCAGGCTCATCTCCTTCCAGGAAGCTGCTCTCACCAATACAAAGAAATTCAGTCAGGGCCCAAGAAGGACAGCAGTCTTCAAATTTTCATACCTGAGATGTGACTTGGTGCTGATCAAAGTGAGAAAGGTGCTGGAACTTTGCAAAGATATCTTCAGCTGTTGGGAATGCTTCTGGCTTGCTCTTTTTCCTCTTCTGGCCTTCCTCCCCACCTACCAAAGTTGAAAACAGCAGAAAACAGAATTAGGCTGCTTTCCTCACCAGAAGATTAAACATCAGCCATCAGCTTCTGACAGTTCCCCAGCAAGATCAGCCCCTGTCATGAAGCACAGGCAAAAGGCCTGAGTCCTAGACCTTAGGTTGATTAAGGACTATAAAAAAAAAAAAAAAAAAGCAGTTAAGGAATCCCTAACCTAAGAATGGCAGTAGGGCAAACACCAAGTTTATCCCAAATGGAAGTACTCCTTGGAGAATCCTTCTGTCTTGATTTGGAAATATACCTATTCTCTGATGAGAACAGGCATTCTGGACTGGAGATACTCAGCCACAAAAGTTTCTTTGTCAGAGTACTCCATATTTTAAAGCATCATCTTTTCACTACATTTGAAGTTGCCTTTAAGGCATCACACTAAGAAAGAAAAATTGCAGCCAGGTTCTCAGCTGTTGGACATCACACACTTTCTGTTGATTTTGACCCAGTTATCCAAATTTCCTATCCTACACATTTAGCACATGCCTGAAGTGTAACAGAATGATACATTTAGTGAAGTCTTTGCCAAATATGCATTGGCAAAGTCTTTTCTGCTTCTTGTACAAGGATCTGAATGCAAGAGTAAATAAAATAAAATATGAAAAGCCAAAGTTTTGGCCAGGGTCTCACTCTGAACATTGTATGACTCAATTATTTTCTGAAGACAAGTTAATTAAACATATTACAGGCAGGAAACCAATTGTCTTACTTGCTGGTTAGTATGTATGTTTGAAAACAGAGCACCATTCCAAACTCATTCACCAGTACCTCTTACCAGACACTGTAGATTGAGTAAAATCCTTTCACAGTGAGACTCCAGACAAGGGAATCAGCCAACTGGAAAGATGCTCTTACTTCTAAAAGGAGTATCTGCAGCTCTACTGACCTGTCTCTGCAGTGCTCTTTCTGTTTAAGACTTTTAGAATGTCTTTGGTTATTTTCTTGATGGTATGCCGAGCATCGTCCCGTTGTTTTCCAACCCCAAAAAGAACCACCAGCCTTTGGTTACACTCATGACTGCATGACTCCTCCTGGGGAACCAAAAGAGACAACTGCATTAGCAACTACAAGGCTGAATGCTTTAATCTTGTTTCAAATCTGCATCTCTGAAAGAAAAAGAAAACCTTTCTCAGAAGCTTCTCTGGGAGTAAGCAAGGAGCCATCCAGAAAAGCAGGACTGCTCCTCAGCCAGCCACAGCAGGGAGAGACAGCAGCCTCATGACAAGGCAACAGCAGGGGAGCAGTTAGGAGCAGGTCCTGTACCTGAGGAATAGGGAAGTGTGTTGCATACTGGATGTGCCGAGGCTGGTCATACAGGGATGCTAGCATTCCTTCCACAGACTTATCCTTCAGCAGAGTCTTTCCTTCCTTTTCAGGATCTGGCTTTTCAGGGGAAGGGCTGGCTTTAGATTCACAATGCATTGGTGGAGAAAACATCTGGGGAGACATAAGAAAAAGAAAATGTAGTTAGGAAACATGGTCATGCAACAGTAAAGATTGCTGAAGGAATGTACTTCTGCTCAGGAAACATGGTCATGCAACAGTAAAGATTGCTGAAGGAATGTACTTCTGCTCAGGCCTAAAGAGGAGTAGGAAAAGGAAGGGTTGGAAAACCAGCAAGGTCTTAAGGCAAAAACCAAAGTAATGTGCCAAGAGACTGTTTCTATTTTTGCTTCTGGTCCATGTTGTATATTAGGTTAAACACAACAGGAAATAACACAATAGGAGTAATAAATTAATGGCTTACAGCCCCTTCCACAGAAGTGAGATCCTGGGAAAGCACGTAACTTTACATCACACTTAGCTGACATGTACCTGGAAAGGTCAGAGATGGCTAGATAGATGTAGGTACTCAGGAATTTTTCAAGCACCATGAGTTAATTTTACTGCTAAAGTGCTTCAAAGTGCTCTGTTACCACGAACCATGCCCACAGATATGAAGAACTGTAACCCTGAAGTAGCAATGAAGGCCACACAGTAGGATGAAAGCAGAGCAGTGCCTTCTCCCAGGATCAAGAAAACCTCTGCAACTGGTCACTTCCAATCTGAGGCCATCATGGCCATTCATTTCCCATCCACTTCCAAGCAGCCCATTTCCTACCCTGCCCAAACACCAGGTTGGCAGTAGCCAGAGCATGAGAAGTTCCAGGAACAACTGGGACTCACTCTGCCCTGATGAACACCAAGCTACATAAATAGGTGATATGGGCCTTTTGCAATGTGAACTGCCTTAGAACCCAGCCACTTCCAGCAGATACACAAACGCAAGGGCACGTGCTGCTCCTGGGCTCACTACAACACGCCGAGCCTACTTACTGAGTAACAGGAAATGCTGGAACGTACCGAAAAGTCTGTCTTTTCCATGTCATCAAAGAGCATGCTGGGGTTGTGGTCAATGTCCATGGGCTCTGAAAGGCCTGTGTCCTGGGAACAGACAGAGCAGTTTTACATCTCAGTGATGCATCAGGGAATGAGAGAATATTTGTTGACTACACTGATGTTCATGCTGGACAGTGACAGCAGTATGCCACCACACCCATGGTGCCTGGCAAGCTGGAGCCTGATACACCTCATGATATGCTGCTCTGTATCAAGCCATGCAAGATTCTCCTATCTACCCTTCTGCAATCTGCAGGTCCTTTCCAGTCACTTAGAACATAATTTTAAATTGAAATGCTAAGGAAATAAGTTGAGGGAAGGAAGAGCAGGAGTCAGTGGTACATTCTCCAGCAGGCAACAGCAAGGAGGCTGCAAAGCTGGTAAAAACAGGCAAGCACAACACAGATGTACAGGAGGGCCATGTGCTCATGCTCTCACCTCCAGCTTGATGCCACTGCTTCCCTCTGTCTCTTTCCTGTCATGTTCCTCAGCAGGGTCATCAAAGGGTGAGGGAGGGCGAGGCCCATGAGAATCCATGGCGAGATCACCCCGGGAGATGAGCGTGCACATGTAGATGTTGTGGGAGAAGACATCATGTCGGATCAGCTCACAGAACAGCAGCACCAGATTAAAGAACTCCACCTTCTCGTTTTCCTTCCCAGGATCAGCTGAAAGGACAACACAGATAGTCAGGGCTATCAGAGTAGTTCTGCACCACTATAAGCAACACCAGACACCTAACCGAGGGCAAGGGAAAGCATTTCCTGAGATGTCAACACAGTGACAGATATTCTGAGATTTACAGCAGGGACTAAAAGCAGAAAGTCCAGTTTCAAAAATTAGCAATTAAGTAAGTCAAAAGCTCTCCAGTGTCACAGCCCAGAGCCACTGGACTTAAGTGCTATTCCTGGGTGTACAAACAGCTGCCTTCATCATTTCAGACCTGTTATCCTATCCCCTTTAACCTGTTTGCAGCACTTCCCATCAGAGCCAGAGCTTTGTCACCAGTTAAAAACCTCCCTTAAGTTCTCAGCCTGAAGTAATTCCGATTAAACTCGTTTATCCTTGGCCAATGCTCTGTTAAAAGAAATGCCTCCGTACCATCTTTCCGTCATCTGGCCCTGCAAGTTGCTTTTCCTCCTTCACCAAGATAAGCTCTGAATTGTAAGGAAGCCAGATAGAAAATTTAGATACAACCCATACTTACACACGAGAGAACTCCACACAAATTCAAAGTTTGTAGGAGAGGGAAAGCTCTTACAAACTGGGAAACTGGGAGACCATAAATTCTTATTACATACTTAGCATAGGAGCTTGAGTGTCAAGGAACTGCATAAGGACATCCTGAAAGACAGGAGCACTGGCTGCTGACAGAGAGCCCGAGGAGATGGAGCCCTTCTCATCCACGACTTCAGAGTCCCCACATCTCTGTAGAAACAGAAAAAGTACCAATTGCTGACACAGAGGAGAAACTTCCTATCCATATATCTCAAAAAAGAAGCCTTCAAGAGAATTTTTCTATCTTGCTCTTGTAAGCAAGCCACCACACAGGTTTCTGTAAGCTACTGCACAGTCTCCAAGTATGTCAGTGTTTTTGCACTGCAATCAGCTGTCCTCAAATGCATCCAAGAAATGGGATATGCACCATCCCACAGGTTCACTTATGACCTACATTGGGTCAGATGGAGCAAATGCCATAATTAGCAGCACCAGTGACAAGAGGCACTGTGCTGATCAGCCTTTGCCTGTCGGTGTAACAGGAGTTAGGTAATTTCAGCTCTCCTTTACTGCTCCCAGCCTTCCAGGAATAACGACCTACCTCAGCCTCGATCTCTGCTTGACGCTTCTCCAGGAGTTTGGCCACGACCATGGCCCTGTGGCGCCCCGAGCGTTTGTAGCTGACAGCCCACTCACACAGCAAGGCCACCACTGCGTCATCATCTGGAGAGATCTGGGGGGACAGAAGCACTGCAGTGAGAACCTGAGCCAAGCAGAAGAGGGGAGCAGATATAACAGTGGGTCTGCTCTCCATAGAACAGGGACTGAACACTGCTACATTCCCCTCCTCCTAACAGGAAGGACACATGTCAAGCTAGAGCCCTCCTGTTTTGACTGCATTTTGCAATGTGAGGTCCACAGCCCCTGACAAACCTCCAGACTGATTCTGCTTCAGAAAATCATCTCTCTAATCACAGCACTGAGTAAAACACAACCTCTCAACACCCTCATACAAAGTATATGAACAGCCAGCCCTGCCCTCTTCTAGGAACCACTGCAGTAGTGGATGCACTATGGTCCTACACACCATAAATACAGCAACTCTCAGGCTAAAAGGAACCTGAACTGTGAGCTCCCAGGAATCAGCAGCCAGCCCAAAATGTGACCAGGCTGGTACTGACATAACCAGTCTTTAGCACCAATCTGGTATGCAGACTGACATCCTTCATCAGTGAATTCTCTCAAGCTTACATGTATTTGTTGGACTTTCTAGAGCACAGACCCTCCCTTCTCATTTTAGTACCTCCCTAACAGAGCTGCATGCAATCCTTTTCAATGGAGGTCATGTCTCTTGGCCAAAGGCCACTATCTAGTCATCTCTCTGCAGACACAGGACAATAACAGTGTGGTTATAAACAAGAACACAGCCACATCCAAGACCAGGGCCCAGCAGCCAAGTCCCAGAGCACCTCATGACTGTCTTTGGTTGGACCCAGCCCAAATATCCTGTTATACAAGGAATCCAAAGAGTTGCTGAAGTCAGATCTTTCAAAGCTGTGACTGTCCAGAACTTCTAAGGTATGCAAGACACGGCCAATTGTGAAACCTAGAAGAAAACAAAGAAGACAAATGTGTATTTGGCACCTGGTACAAAAGACTCTAGAGCAACAAGGTCAGCTAAGATCAGAAAGGCCTACACCTTGTATCAAGACCAGTTCCACAATGAAGAAAAGATGGGCTGTAGCTGTAGCTGATTCTCTTCTAAGTGGAAGAGAGGGTTTGGACCCTTTATCCAAATGCCAGATGGATCCTTCTCTAAGGGAAGCCTGACACATTCCTGGTGCCCAGGCTAAGGACATGAAACCACAAAACTTCCTAGCCTGGTCCAGCCCTCAGACTTTACTGGTCTCCCCTACAGAAGGAGATGAAGTCACAAGTGTAGTCCAAAGATAATCAAAAGGGACTTCAGGACCTTGGGACCGACCATTAGAAAGGGATTCTGGAACAGATATTATTTTCTCTTCTATCCTTCCAGTCACAGGCAATGACATTGGAAGAAACAGATGGGCCCAGTCTATTAATACATGGCTCCATGGCTGGTGGTGCCACCAAAATACTGTTTTATTCTGACAATGGGAGGGTCTACACAGCACCAGGCATGCTGGACTGTTCAGTGTATGAGCAACTGGTTGGACAGTCACATCCAGATGGCAGTAGTCAAAGGCTCAGAGTCCCAATGGACATCAGTGATGAGTGGTGACAGACACAGATCAAGGGCACCCACAGCAAGTGTGTGGATGACACCAAGCAGAGTGGTTTGGTTCACAGTCCTGAAGGATGGATGACATCCACAGGGACCTGGACAAGCTCCAGCAGTGGCCCATGGGAATCTCATGGGGTTCAACAAGGCCAAGTACAAGGTGCTGTACCTGGGGCAGGGCAACCCCAGTATTGATCCAGGATGGGGGATGGACAGATGGGGAGCAGCCCGGCAGAGAAGGACTCGGCGATGCTGTGGGATGAGAGGCTGGACAGGCATGTGCACTCACAGCCCAGAAAGCCAAGAGTGTCCTGGGCTGCCCAAAGAGCAGCAGGACCAGCAGGTCAAGGGAGAGGATTCTGCCCCTCTGCTCCACTCTGGTCAGACCCCACCTGCAGTGCTGCCTCCAGCTCTGGGCTCCTCAGCACAAGAAGGACATGGAGCTGTTGGAGCGAGTCCAGAGGAGGCCACCAAGTTGATTAGAGGGATGGAACACCTCTCCTAGGAGGAAAGGCTGGAAGAGTTGGGATTGTTCAGCCTGAAGAAAAGGCTCTAGGGTGACCTAACTGTCACCTATCACACTAAGGCAGACTTACAAGAAATCTTGAGAGAAACTTTTTACAAGGGCAGGACAAAGGGGAATGGTTTTAAACTGAAAGAGGATAGACTCAGACTAGATGTTTAGAAGAAATTCTTCCCTGTGAGGGTGTGGTACAGGTTGCCCAGAGAGGTTGTGGATGCTCCAGTCCTGGAAGTGTTCAAGGCCAGGCTGCATTGGTCCTGAGCAACCAGATCTAGGGGAAGGTATCCCTGCCCATGGCAGGAGAATTGAGACCACTTCATTTTTAAGGTTCTTTCCAACCCAGACCATTCTATGATTCTATAAGAAGTTTCTCTGAGCTCATTGCTTGGGCTCACTACCCAAGGAAAGCTGTACCAGTCAGGCAGGGTCCACCCAGCTTAATATTCTGACTCTCACTGTGGCAAACAGCAGATTTTAGGGAGAAGCATCAGAGCATGGCACACAGACAAGAGTATAGTTCCCTGGTAAATATTTCCAGCTCCTACTAACAGAAACTCCCCCTATACCTGGAGAAATGGACCCTTGTAAGATTTTGCTCTGGAAATAAAAAGAGCCATGTCTTACTGCTGACAGTAAATACAAACAGTAGTTTGTATTTAATAGGAAAAAAATGAAAAATAATAGCCAGACAGGAGTTTTGTCAGAGTAGCACATGGATCAGGGGGAAAGAACTTTAGCCTACAGCAAGTTACCTGCTGTGGTTTCTTGGCACTTGTCAAATGACCAGCGAACCTCCACAGCCTGGCCACGCTCCTTTATCTGCTGCTCAATCTCACGCAGCTTTGCCCGAACCTAGAAACAATGGACTTGTGTAAACACACAAAAGGATGCCTTAGAAGTCCTGTGAACAAAATTATTAGAAAACAAAGAGACTGACAGCAATTCTACTTAAAGTTAGATTTTGCCTGTCTTCCAAGGACATCACTAGCTGGCTTACAGCAGAATGAGAGCACTTAATTCGTAGGGATTGAGACAGCACCTCCAGATCTGCTTATCACACAACACGAAAAGAAAATTCTGAAAGAGCTAAGATACAGCTGTTATCCCAAACCACAAGAGCTCCCTTCTCTGAAGCTCACCTGCTGTGTAAAGGCTGAATTCCCCCCTGGCATGGGCAAGTTGGATGGGGCTATAGGCAGGTGGTCCAATGGAGAGCCAGTCTTTATCCTGCTATCAGTCAAGGAATAATGCCACACAAGGGCACTCGGGCAACACAAAATTATACTCTGCAACAGACAGAAAAGTCAGTATCACTAAGCAAATTAAGGTCAAAACAATTAAGTTACGTTTCTACAGAGCTAACCACTACTTTATCCTATTACCAAGGCACTCATCCTCTACACAGCATATTTACTATCTGGGTGGGTTGGTTTTGTTGTTTGTTTTTTTTGTTTTGGTTTGGTTTTTTTTTTTTGTTTTTTGTTTTTTGTTTTTTTTGTTTTTTGTTTGTTTGTTTGTTTTTTGTTTTTTTTTTTTAAGCTCTGAAAACCCCTTTGGATCATAGAAACTCACACCCCCAATGCACAATCCAACCCTCACGGTCCAGAAGCAGCATTTACATTAGTGACTTACAACTGTCATCAAGTGTAAAGTCTGAGAAGAAATATCAGGTAATAGACCTAAATTAATGAAACCATTTTGTTTGATAATCACAAGTCTGATTATTATAGTAACAATACCATGGTATATGCATTCTCATTCTTTTATGATCTTGTACATTCACATAAACACAGACAAAACTTCACTGAACAATTCCTATGAAACTCCCCTACATTTTTTGGCTCACAAAGCTGTTTTAGACCCTCAAACCAAAGAATTTGCTTATCTTGAGAACATTTCAGCAAAGGTTAATTATGCACATTCTTAGAATTATGGAAATTCTTAGAAATGCACCTGTTTCCACTGAGACACACTAAAGATCAGACTATCATTTACCAACGTCAACTTTTTAAGCAGGTTGTGTCTGAACTCCAAATCAGACAAACCTTTGATGTGTATATGCTCATCTATTTTCATTAAAGCAACTCCCCAAGTACAGCATTTTTATATTAGAGACATGTTTTATCACATAGAAAATAGAAAAAAACCCCAACAAACCCTCTAAACGTCTTGACCAGAAAGCAAACATGACTTAATAAGAATGCAAAATGTTTATTTATAACCCTACATTGCTCTCTAACCCTTGCTTCCAGAAAAGTCCTTACTTCTAGCCAACTGTACTACAGAAATTTTCTTTTCCTCTTTTTCTCTGAGAGCTGGCTGGCTGCTTCTTGATCCTGCCAGGGCTCCTTCCTCTCAAGTTCCTCTCTGAGCAGCAGATTCCCAAGCTTTGTGCCCTCTTCCTCTCCAACTCCTGCTCCATTCTGCACTCTCTGGAACCTTCTCTGCTTTAACAAGTCTTTTCTCCCCTGGAAGAAACAATCTCCACTCCTGCATGGACCCACCTCACCTAGTCCCTCTCCTCTTGAAGGAGAAAAACACAATCATGAATGAATGCACACACTGAACAGAAATTGCCTCCCTCTGACACAAGGACAGTAAGAACTGAATCCCAGTGTCACAACAGCACCAGTTCTTTGAACATCTATCAGTAAGACTTTGGCAACTTTGCCCTTTTATTGCAATGTAACGTTTAATCAATCCCACCTACAAAGATTATGAGTTTAGAGTAGTTCCTTTTCACAGCTTGCTACCACTCCTAAATCACCATATTCTTCCATAAAGTAGGAGGGGCTGTGTTTCTTGTGTGTGCTGTTTGGTTGTGGCTGGTTTTTTTTTTGTTGTTCTGCAGGAACTTTTTTTCTGATGAGGGAGATGTTTGTTTTTAAGAGTTGACAAAATTACAAAGCACTTTCATTTCTAGCATAATTTCCTCTCCTGGATGAAAACCTACTATTGATATACACATGGGAAATAACCCTTTCTTTGTTCCTCATCCCTTCTTCTGTAAAGCTTTCCCAGCCATGTGAGGCACCTGTGAGTAGAGCAAAAGGCTCTATTCCAAACCATTTTTCTTATGCAAGTCAGTCAAGGGCACTGCTACAGCACTGTCTGACAAAAGCTCTGTAACACATCAGCAGAGATAATCATGATTTGATATTTCTGTACTTACAAAGCTGCTGACTCAGACTGTAATGATTTTTCTGTGATGGCACCCAGACTGTCCCTGCTGACCCCAGAATCACCATCACTGAAACGTACCTGAAGGATGCAGCTGAGCCCATACACCACTGGTCGGTGCTGGGGGCACAGCAATAAGTCGCTGAAAGGGCTGGGAGGAGGATTCCCTGCAGCTGGCTGAGGGGTGGGAGTTGAAGGAAGAGCATTCCCTGTCTGGGCAGACAGGATGTGTGGTGGGTGCCCACCAGCACCATCCAGCTGCATGGCAAGCCTGCGGGTGCAGAAGTAGGCCAGACGTCTGGACAGGTACGCAGACTGCACAAACTCTCCAGAGTACTGCAGGGAACATGGAAGGAGGGGCAAACATCCTTGTCACAGGGAATACAAGAAAAAACCCTGACCTTCCCACTGTACTACACTATGTGACACTGCCTTGAAGAGGCAGTTTCTTTTTACAGAGAGCTCCTTAGCATCACGGGTCACCCACTGGCTACTAAGCATCAGAAAAAGCCTTGAAATGTTCTCAGGCAATGACTTAATGTGCAAAAATGTACCCACATCCAGCCTTCCCAGAGATTCAAAGGTTTGCCCAGAATCTATTGCAAGAGAAAGAAAGCAAAAAGCAGTTTCCACGTACTGGTGCACAACCAGTGGAACTATCACAGCTGTGGCATGGGCAGGGATTACCAAGTCCAGTGCAGGGAAAAAGGATAAAGGAGAAAAAAAACTGGAAAAGAACAGCACTAAAAAGACATCCTTGCATGAGCTAGAAGGATGCTCACAGGGACAATCCCTGGTGTTCTTGGTGCAAAATAACTCATTATCCCCTTATCCAATATGAATGGGATGGCCAAAGCAGAAGTGAGCACTCTCCTAAAGCAAGCTGAGAGTGTATTTCTCACCCGCAGCAGCAAAGGAAGGAGCATTTTCAGAAATTCATCCTCTCCTGACCGTATCTTCTCAAAGCACTCGAGGACCCACGTCAGGAATTCGTGCCGGTCCAACATGCCATCCTGCACACAGATAAAAGCAGAGTAAATGGGTGAAAGTTGAAATAACCTCCATTAAGGTAAGGCAGAGCAGCAGCAGCTTATACTCCAACAGTGGAAATAACTCTGGAAGTTTTCACAGTTCTGTGCTATCCCTGTCCTATTACTGAGCTCAAAACTGCATCTGGTCCTAGTGGTCTATTCACTAGGTAAGAGAGCATCTTGCAGAAATAGATCATGTGGCATCCACTACCCCTGCCCTCCTCTGCTCACACCGACCCAGCAGCTCCCACCAGCCCCTCACCTGGAACATGAACATAGCCAGTTTCTCATTGTAGTCCCACTGCTTCAAAGCCTGTTCCACCTCTTGGGGCATTGGTCCCGATGGTGAACCACAGCCTTGCCCTGGGAGCTGTCTGTAGAACTCTGCAATTTTCTGCAGCTGCTCTGACAGGTACTTGGTGATGATCTGTGTCCATTCTGGAGAAAAGAGGTTAGCAGTGAGCACTGTGGCAAAGAGGAGCAGGAAAGAACCAGGATGGTGCAGAGGTAGAAAGCCAAAAAAAACCGGAACACAGTCAGGGGAACTCTTTTAGACCACAGCAATCTGGAGCAGGCCAGGATGCAAAGGATGTTGGATCCAGTAACGTTTAATAGAATTGAGAACACAGACAGGGAGTAACATACCAAAATTCTCTGGGAAACGTACATACTCACTTGGGAAGCAGCTAATCAGTCATCACTAAATTGCAACTTTACAATCATTGTATGGAAGAAAAAAACAGGTAAGGCAGCAAAGGAGCTCAGGGAGCTTAACAGGGAGAAAGAAAAGTAAGGCTTCCATAGCTGCTAAGACTTTTTTTTCAGTGTACTTTCACAGGTGGCCCTGTTACTCACAGTTACTTACATCAGAATCCAAGGACTTATCAGCAGGAAACAAGTTTATTTAGATTTCCAGGCAACCTCTTACTAAGCAAGAGCAGGCTTAGAAGGAAACAGCTGCGCTGGACAAAGCCAGTGGTGCACACAGAGTGCTTACCAATGAAGGGATCAATGACATGACGCTTTTTCACCTTCGTTTCTGTGATGGCAGCATAATAGGCACAGGTCATTTTGATGAGCCATGCTGCTCTCATTACTGGAACAGTGTATTTGGCCAAATAACCAAAGACCTCTTCTTTCTTGCTAAAGATGGGCACCTGTAATGAAATGAAGAGGGAAAACTGAACCAATCACTTGGAATAAGAACTGAGCAGCTAAAGCAGCTATACCTGCTACAGGTATGAAAAAGGTAAAAAGGGAACAGAGCAACACAGTACCTCTACCTCAAAAAAACCTGCTGCCAAAATTCACTTGTGGTCAGAAAGCAACAGTACCAGAGCTGCATTTCAGTATAAACAGAAACAAAACAAACTGAAAGAAGACAGAACATATAATTACGTCCCTGTAAATCCATGCCCTGAATCCTGCAAACATCTTGGAGGTTATCCTCCAGAGAGCACATAAAGAGCTACGGAAGATACAGACTGAGTCAGTAACAGAGTATCTCCCATGCAGAGTGAAGACAGGACTCTTCACTTTGTATACAAAATCGAGTGGTTACAGAAGTCTCACAATATCACAAGTACTCAACAGAAAACTGTGAGAAACTGGGAACTGAGTGCGTAGCAGGAAAGAATTCATTAATCCAAGATTCAAAATTCAAGATACAATATAGGAGGATACCAGTAAAATCATCAGGCTGCAGGACTATAAATCAGGAAGCAATAACATATATCAGGGAAAAGTACAGCTGTGGGGCCATTTCCACACAATACTCTGGAGAGCAAAAGTATGTGTGTTTTCACAGAGGAATGAAAGAAATTCACAAGAAACAGGTCCATTTGACAGGTATCTTCAAGATCCTGAACTACTGATGTTTATTTACCTGCTATGTTTCCTACATTCTTCCCAATTACTCTCTGATGCCTCAAAGTCAGACTACTTGGCTACTGACAGTCACTCTTCCACATCTAAGTTCACGAAAATGGATGGAGCTTATAGCAGGAAAACAGGGGAAAACCTTGAAAGGTTCAAGCTTTTACCATGACCTCAGGAAACTGACAGTCAAAACACAAAGAAAGACTAAGCTTATAAAGAGTCAGATACTGGGAAAATCTGATTACTTTATTTTCCCCCCAGGAAAATAAAGTTCCATTCTGCAACTGGGAGTTATGATTTTTCCACAGTGCATTACCACATTCACAAGCACCTTGTTTGTAGGCTTCCCCTGAGAGAGAGCTATCTCCCTTGCTATCAGGCTTGATAAAATGCCAGAGTAAGACCCTTCTTTCATACTCTACAGAATTCACAGCTCTAAGGCGAATATCTACCCCTACACTCCAGGGCACAGAAATACTGTAGCCTGGCCAAGACCACATGTACTCCCCTCTGCTGAAAAGCAGAAACACCTCACTGCAACAGAAGTCTGGGAAGTCATTTAGGTGATTATTTTCAGTAATTCTCACTATGACTTTTGAGAACTTAAGAAACCCTCCACAACAGAAATGTCCTAATCTAAACAACAGACCAAAGGCAACAGTGGCAGCTCTTCTGAAAAACAACGGAACCTTAAAATAAATCAGTCATGTCCTACAAGCCAAAAGGCAAAGCTGAACACACCTCAAAATAACAGCCAAGAGACCACATCTCAAAGTGTGGATGACTACAGTCAGGGCACTACAAATCCTACATCCACTCTGCAAGCTTAAAGCTCCACAAGATGTATAGATAAGGAACTTCTGCAAACAGTAAAGACCTTCAGAAAACCTCGAGAAACAAGCACAGATTAAACTCTCTGCCCTGCCAGGCTGCCTCTCCTGTAACATACCTTCTTAGCAAGGTGAGTGAGGGGCTTAGTTCCAGCCAGATCTGTGAACCAGTTGTTTATGGCACTCTGAGAACGTGCTGTCACCAGCCAAAAGTTATCCTTCTGATTGACCTGGGGCTTTCGTCTGCCTGTGTCAGGCAGGGTGTTGCACCGTAGCTTTTCTGCAATAATACTGCTAAAATTGGAGCTGATCTGGAGGAGAGGAAAAAAAAAAGGATTCATTACATTTCAGAGGTCAAAGACCTGATCAGTGTGCTTAAAATTTATCACTAATTTATCACTTCTACCAGAAGTATCACCAGTATCAACTTCTGAAACACAAAGTAACTGCCAATAACTCCTTTGTTATACTGGCAGAGATTAATGTGTCTAGACAACTCACACAATAATCAAGCAGGGACTCAAGTTGAGATGGACACAACCCTTTAAAAAAATACCTGTCAAACCAGACATAAGGCTCCTCAGACAGAAGTCAGCCAAGAAAAACAAATATCCTGTGCTTATTGATTGCCTTCCAACCCAGGTCATTACTAGTTGTTTTGTCAGGAAGTCAACATCTTGATTTCAGAGACTGGAAAATGGAGTTGAAGCCTATTATATAACTCCCATTTTTAAACTTCCAGATGTTCCACGAAATTGTACTTTGCTTTTACTATGGCAATCATGTAACCAAACCAATAAGGAGTTTCTCTCTCCGACTATCATAGTCTTGGGCTTTAATAACAGAATTGAAGGAGGCCTAGATGCTGGCTTAACGAATACTGTAGACATAGACCGGCCCCTAAGATGTACTGAACTAGACAAGAACCCGCTCTCTCAGAGGTGGGACACAGTTCTAAATGAATGCAGAACTTGGATTCTACAGAAACGGAGGGTCAAGTCTTAAAAACACCCACACAAAAGGGGAAGATCTCGTAGTTCTCGACACACGGAAGGAACGAGACCCAGGACTGTGCAAGATCCAACCGCCTGCCCTGCCAAACCCGCCCTCGACCGTCGGGACGTCTCTCACCTTCGCCGGGTTGAAATTGACATTTTTGGCACTGCCGTGCTCGTCCCCAGAGACCGCCGGTTGGTTATTGAAGCCTTGCTTGACATTCAGCGCAGTCAGCTCATCCTGCGGGGGAAGGACGGTCAGCAGGGCCCGGCCCGGCCCCTCCGCGCCCACCGCCGCAGCCTCCGTCCCCACGGCGGGGGCTGAACCAGGCGAGGCCCGGCTGCTTCCCCGACCTCCCCCAGCCCCGGCTACCAGGCACCGCCCAGAGCAGTGCCGGGACACGGGACCGGGGCTCTCCCGGCCCGGCCGGTGCCCCCCACCCGCGGGGTCCCGGTGGGACGGCGCCCCCTCGCCCAGCTCCCGGCCCCGCGCCGCTAACCCGGCGCTGCCTCAGCTCCGGCCCCGCCACAGCGGTCCTGCACCCCGGGTCCCCCCAGCACGGCTGGCCCCCGCACCTCCTTCTGCTTGGGGTCCTGCGGGTACACGTCAGGCGGGCCGAGACGCGGGCGCTTGAGCGGGCGGTGCTCGTAGCTGAGGACGCCGAAGGCCGCCATGGCGGGCCGGCCGGGCGGGGGCGGCCGGGCCACAACAAGGGCCGCCGGGGCCGCCCGCGCCTGCGCGCTGCGCGCTGCGCCGGGGCAGGTGGGCGCCGCCGAAGCCGAGCCGAAGGAGCACGGGGAGTCCCGAGCGCCGCCGAAGAGACACGAGTGTTGCCGAAGAATGCCGAAAATTGACGGAGAAACCCGAGTACTACTGTGACAGGACCGAGGATAGACGAAGAGCACCGAGCTCAGCCGGAGAGATCCGAGAGTGAACGGAGAGAGCCGAGCGTCCCCGAAGCGGGGACGAGCGTGGACAAAAAGCCCTGAGCGCCGCAGGAGAGTCCCGAGCAGTGCCGGGATGGCCCGAACCCGCTCCGAGCGAAGTCGGAAAGTGTCGAAGAGAAACGGGGCAGCCCGAGCGGCGCGCGCGCGCCCCCCGGCGGAGGCGCCGCGCCGGTGCTTTGTCCGGAGAGGATCACGTGACACCCCCCTCGCCCCCGGTACCGGGGCAGCCCCGGACCCCGGGCACCAACGCCCCGTGCGGCCATCACCGCACCAGCAGCAGCCCCGCGGACACCGGCCGTACTGTCACACACACCAAGCCCCGCTGTGAGTCCCTCCTGCAGGCGCCCCCTCCGACTGCCTCGGTGCCTCCCCGTGATGCTGCCAGTGATGCTGCCAGAGATCCGGGCGGGCTGGGCGCTGGGATCCCCTTCGCAGCCATGCTCCTGGGGCCGCCCAGAGGCGGTGAGCCCTACAGCATGAGCCACGGGAACACGGCAGGATGAAATGGGGGGGTCCAAGAGGTGTGAGGCGTGGGAACTGATCAGGGAGGGTGACACCGTCCCGGTGGGACGAGCCAGTGGAATGTGCTGTGGGGTCCCAGTGGGTTAGCTGTGGTATCCTAGGGACTGCTAAAAACGAGAGCAGGCTCCCGGTGCTAAAGTGATTTCAGCATTTATTATAATAAAAGAAAGGCCTAAAGCAGGGGGCCCCGGGCCGAGCAGGAGCGTTCCCATCGAGGATGGAGCAGCGCCGGCGCTGGGGCTGCTCAGCAGCGATGGCCCCGATGTCCCAGATGGAGCAGCACAGATTCAGTGGGTCAGAAGCCCCTTTTGATCCTGTTTTTTGTCCCTTTGGATTGGTTTCTTTTGGATCCTTCATTTGCATGCAGGTTTAAGGCGCTCGATTGGCCCATGACAGTTCTGTCCAGGCTGGCCCGTGGTGCACTGTACTGAGGTGTGTTATGGTACCTTGAGTACCTGATTTCTCATAAATACCCTTTTAACCTCTTTTACAATATAATAACCAAACTAACAGTACATGCTTAATGACCTATCAACTATTTTACAACAGTTTCTAAGCTATTTTTAACAGGATGAGCCATGGCGTTCCACTGGGATGAGCCATGGGATCCCACTGGGATGAGCCATGGAGTGCCAGTGGGTTGAGCTATGGGACCCCACTGGGATGAGCTATGGGGTCACAGTGGGTTGAGCTGTGGGATCCCACTGGGATGAGCTGTGATGTCCCAGTGGGATGAGCCGCGGGGCTGCAGTGGGATGAGCTGTGGGGCTGCAGTGGGATGAGCAGTGCCCCATAAGGCAGCCCTTGGGGCACGCAGGGTGCCGGCTGCAGGCGGTGCCGTGGGCAGGAAGCAGAGTGCTGCGGAAGCTGGCAGCCCTGACCGAGGCTGCTCGCACACGTCCCCGCTCAGCAGCCCCCATGGCGGCTCCTGGCGCCTTCCTCGTGCCTGTCCTCCTCCTCCTCCTCTGTGGGCCGGGTCCCTACCCGGCTGCTGCTGACAGCCAGCCAGGTAAGGGGGCACAAGGGAAGGCCACGGGCCCCTTTTGTGGTTGGGGCTGGGGACTGGAGCTCCCCAGTGATGGCGGGCGAGGACAGGATGTGGGGCTGTGGGGGCTGGCGCGCTGTTGTGGCACACACCAGGGACCCTGCGACCCCTGATGTGTCCCAGGACCTGTGGCACCTGTACAGCCCCTGGCAGTGGGGCTGCCAGGAGGGTCAGGCTGTACCAGGGAGCCCTGTTGGAGTGTCCTTGTACCCACTGCAGTGCTGGAGCATTTCTGACCCCACCAGCCCCCTGGGAGTGCTCTTGCCCCATCACTCTACTGGCAGATCCTATTGGTCTGTGCTATGTGTGGATGCTGGCCAGGATGGTCCGTGGATCTGCACCAGCTGCCCTTTCCTTCCTGGTCCCCTCAATAGTGCTGTGCACAGGAAGGGGACAGGACACAGAGGCGTTTCTTTCCACCTGGCTCTCTCATCCCAGCCACTGTTTTCTGAGAAAAAATGCACTCCTTGCCTGGCTGTCAGTAAAACAACAGCTTTCTGTGGAAAAAACCCCTCTATATCCCTGGACCTCCTGGGCTGGCAGGAAGGTGCCCTCCATCTCCAGCAGGGCAGCCTGTTTGCTCCATTGTGTTACATTACGACCCAGGAAAGCTCAACTCTGGCTTTCTCCTGCCCCTGCAGTGCTGGCTGATGAGCTTGTTTGGTTCATACAGAGGGAGGCTCATAGGGATACCTGGGGATCTGGCATGTGCCATATCTCTGCAGTGCACCCCTGGGCCTTGGCACAGCCACCCACCAGTGCCATAAACAGCAGTGTCTGTTGCTTGCAGGAGTGGAGTGTGTCCTCTTCAACGAGGAGTACATGAACTGCACGTGGGGGAACAAAGAGATGCCCACAGTCAACTACTCCCTCTTCTACTGGTAGGTGCCCCTGCCCCATGGCCAGTCCTACAGCAGAGTGTCCAGCAGTGGGTCCCTGTGCAGGGAGGCTGCTGCCAGCATTGCTGGTCCATCAGGCCTCTCCTGCTCCCCAGGCCCAGGGTGGGGCAGGCTCTGTCTCCAGGGCAAGCAGGGTGGGTTGTGCTGGGGAGAGGGCTGGAGCATGTGAGGCCTTGGGGAGTCCTGGTAACCCACTGTGGCACAGGTACAAGAACACGTCTGACAAGGCGGTGGAGTGCAAGCACTACCTGCTGCACCAGGGTGTCAGGGTCGGCTGCTACTTCAAGAAGAACGAGCTCATCCAGTTCCAGACTTTCCATGTTCTCATCAATGCCAGCGTTGGAGGCAAGACCCTGGAGATCCCCAGCAAGCACATGGAGCTGCAGGACCTGGGTACAGAGTGGTGGGGGGACCCCCCTGTGGGTTCTCAGAGCTCCCCTGGGGGCTCCCAGCTGGGAGCAGGGCCCTGGCCATGGGGCCAGCCCTCACTGGGCATCACCTGTCCCTCGCAGTGAAACCAGAGGCGCCTGTCAACCTGACCATCCGCAACATGAGCAACAACCAGCTGCAGCTGACCTGGGCCTCCCCCTACCCCAGAAACAGGTGCCTGGAGCACGCTGTCAAGTACAAGAGCAACAAGGACACCAGCTGGACGGTGAGAGCCCTGGGCACGGCACCCTTGTGGCTGTGCCTGGCGTGAGCTGAGCACCAGCCTCCAAGGTGGTCCCAGCCAGCAGCTCAGGGCTCGTGTCTCTGCAGGAACTCTCGGTGAATGGAGATGTGTTCTCCTTACCCAGCGTGGACTATGAGAAGTCCTACACATTCTACGTGCGCAGCAAGATCAACAAATTCTGTGGCAGAACCCAGTTCTGGAGCGAGTGGAGCGTTCCTGCCATCTGGGGCAGCAACTCCACCAGCAAGGGTATGTTCTGAGGGCTGCAGTGGGGTAGGATGGACTGGAGCATGGCAGGGCTCACAGGTGAGAGATGGCCAAGCAAGTAGAGAATGGCCTGAGGCATCAGCTGTAGGGACAAAACCCATCTGGGCATGAGGGGTGCTGGCAGCAGCATCCTTTGTACTTCTGGAAGCAAAACACACCCCACCAGTGGGACCTGCTGAATTTGCCAGGGGATTTATAGCACTGGAGGGCATGGCTGAGCCAGGACAGGGTGACCCGCTAGTTATGGTGACAGGATGGCAGCGTTTGGGGACAGGCCCCTTCTCCATGCTCTGTTCCCAGCTGAGCCCTACCATGAGCAATGCCGTGGCCACCCACGCAGGGCCACCTGCAGGCCCACCCCACTGCCATGGTGGTGTGCTTGTTGTCTGGGGATCAGTGTCACCCCACTCTTTCCAGGCACGGTGGAGGAGCTGTACTGGTTTGGGATCCGCACGGTCTTGGTCCCCATTGCCTCCTGCCTGCTGCTGCTGGTCCTTGTCATCCTGCTGGTGCGCATGGAGAGGTGAGTGTGGGGAGCTGCCTGGGGGCAGCAGCACTGGGGCTCTTCCCTCTAACACACCTCTCCTGCACAGGGTATGGGTCATCCTGATGCCCCGAATTCCCAACCCCAGCAAGAATTTTGATGAGCTGTTCATCACCCACAACGGCAATTTCCAGGTAAGGTGGTGCAGGCAGCCCTGCCCTGGGCTCACCCTGGCTGTGGGGGCTGGGGTTGGGGCTGGGCTGGGTGGTGGCTCCTCTCACCCTGCTCTGCTCCCTGGAGGAATGGACTGGAGTCCCCAAAGATGTTGTGGAGAGCTTCAAGCCCAACTACAGCGAGAACATCTGCTATGTGACTGAGCTGCCACCCAAGGACAGCCACGAGCCCCTCTGGGACAGCAGCAACCATGCACCACCTCCAATGCCTGGGCCCCCAGCCACCTCCAGTGAGCACAGCCACTACCAGAACAGCTATGGGAGGCTGTGACACACTCCTGCACCCTTGCATGCCCCATTCTCCAGAGCTTTGCTGCCCAAACCTTACTGCTCCTGCCATTTCTCTGCCAAATGCCCTGGACCCCCGGTCTTGCTTCCTGCCAAGTGCCCTCCCTGCTCCCAGGTGCCCACAAGCACACCCAGGGACGTGTCCTGGTGAGTGGGCAGCTGCAGCTAAGCAGGCAGGGGCCACTAGCCAAGTGATGGGGACACACAGGATGAGGAATCCCGGGGGGGCCAAGTGTGGAAAAATAAGGAAAGATAGGCAAGAAAGATTGTAAACATGCTCAAGTGCCTTGCAGCTGATGTAGGGAAAACACATATACCATACTCGTGTTGTTTAGCTTTGTGTATTCAGTAAGTAGAACTTGTGTGTTTAGATAACACAGGCCTGTGATAGACTTAGTGGCACCTTATTTAACATGCTTGAGATTCCTGGCCTGCTGTGGGAAAGATCAAATCACAGTGGTAAACCACAACTGCACAAATCCTTGATAAACAGGCAAAAACAGCAGGTTCAATGATCCTCTAGGATAGACCAAGATCCACAGTGCCTGCATCCCTGCTTATGTGCCTCTGCCTGGGTGCTGCTTGGGGGGGTCCTGCAGTGGGTGAGGTAATGAAAATAAAATTCCTCTTTGCCTTTAATCCGTGGTTTTGTGGTTGTTCCTGGGTCCTGCCTGTGCTGGCTCAGCCGCCAGCCCCTGTGTCATCCTGGCAGTTCCCCCAGGCCTCGCTGCTCCTTCCCCTGTGTCCCCAGTTCTGGTGGCACTAAAGCTCTGCCCACCAGGGGATTGCCCAGGCTCGTCCTGCAGGGTCTGGGGAAAGCACCACTGGAGCCCCAGCTCTGAGCACCTCTGACCTCTCACACACAGTGAGGCAGGGGCCAGTCCTGCTGTCCCAGGCTCACAGTGGCAGTGTGTTCATCAATCGACATCAAGCACATGGGTGGGTCCCCTCCTGGCTGTCTCACAGGGCTCCCTGCACTCGGGTGATGTGCTGTGACCTCACTGGGCAATGGGCTCTGCTCTGGGCTCTTCAACCACTTCTGGGGCCACCTGCAGCCCTCAGCCACTGCTGCAGATGAGCAGATGTTTCTGGCCAACACTGACTGCAGCCCCCTGCAGCTGCTCTTACAGAATCCCAGATTCAATTGTGTTGGAGAAGACGTTGGAGATCATTGAGTCCAACCTCTGTCCAAACACCACCATGTCAACCAGACCACAGCACCGAGTGCCATGTCCAGTCTTTCCTTAAACACCTCCAAGGGCAGTGACTCCCCCACCTATCTGAGCAGTCTAATCCAATGTCTGATTGCCCTTTCTGGGAAGAAATTCCTCCTGATGTCCAACCTCAACCTTCCCTGGCAGAGGCACATAAGAGCACACCCTCCCATCCTATCACTGCTTGCTTGGGAGAAGAGTGGGACCCTCAGCTGGGCCCTGGCACAGCCGGACCCTGGCACAGCTGGACCCTGGCACAGCCAGGCCTTCGGACAGACGGACCCTCAGACAGCTGGACCCTGGCACAGCCAGACCCTGGCACACCCGGACCATGGCACAGCTGGGCCCAGGTCCTGGCATAGCCAGACCATGGCACAGCCAGACCTTGGCACAACTGGAGCATGGCACAGCCGGGCCCTGACACAGCTGGGCCCTGGCACAGCTGGGCCCTCAGACAGCTGGGCCTTGATGCAGCCAGACCTTGGCACAGCCAGGCCCTTGGACAGCTGGACACTGGCACAGCCAGACTCTGACACAGCCGAGCCCTCCGACAGCCGGGCCCTGGCACAGCCAGGCCCTGGCACAGTCGAGCCCTAGGACAGCCGGGCCCTGTCACAGCCCGGCTCTGTCACAGCCGGGCCCGGGATGGGGTCCCGGCCTTGTTCCCCGCCCGTCCCGCTGTGCCCAGGCGAGGCGGCAGCGCCCCCCAGCGGCGGGGCCACCCCGCGCCCCGCCCACCCCGCTGGGGGCGGGGCCTGCGCGCCCGGCCCCGGTAACTTTCCAGCCCTGCCCACGTGGTGCGGCGGCGGCCGCCCCTGGCGGCGGCGATTGGCGCAGGCGGGCCCGCCCCCTGCCTGCCGCGGTGCCGGCTCTGCGCTGCCGGCGGCCGCACCGGGCGGGGGCACCGGCACAGGCACCGGCACGGGCACCGGGCACCGGGCACCGGGCACCGGGACTGCGCTCGGCACGGCACTCGGCACGGCACGGCACAGGCTCACCATGATCGTGTGTCCCCAGAGCGTGGAGCACCCCCGAGGAAGCCGATGCCAGCGGCTGCCGGGGCAGGTAGGACCCGCCCCGCCGCCACCACCGGAGCCCGTACAGGAGCACCGGGCTTAGCCCTGCTCGCCGCCACCGGGCCGGCACGGCTAGGGCACCAGCAGGCCGGGGCATGCCCGCTGGCGGTGCGCGGGACCGGCGAGGCTATGCTCTCGGGATGCCGCGAGCGGCGGCTCGGTCTTGGTCCTGGTCCTACTCCCGGTGCCGGTGCTGGTGCCGGTCCCGGTGCAGCGGTGGCGTCCCCGTCCCCTTTGTGCGGGATGCGGGAGGCGCCGTGGCTCCATCACTGCCAATCAAACTTGTTTTTCTCTCTCCGCCTGCACTGCCCGCGCCGCTCACCGGGGGCGCTGCCGCCGCCGCTGCCCGCACAATGGGGCCCCGGGTACCGGACCCGGGTACCGGCCGCCGGCACCGCCGGAGGGGTCCCTGCCGCAGGCACTCGTACTTCCCCCGTCCTCTCGAATACCCAGGCACAAGGGCTGGGCGAGAGGTGCTGCCGCAGCACCGTCTCCAGAGAACGTTACCGGAGGAGCCACCGGTACCGGCGGAGCCGGGCGAAGGGATGAGCTCCGGCCGGGCGGGGAGCGCGGCGGGGTCCGCCGGCCCCTCTCCCGCACATTCCGGCGCTGTCCGAGCTCCTTCAATCCCCTGCCTTCTTTATGTGCTCCCGGCTGCCGGCCGGGAGCGCCGGGGCACCGTTCCCCCGGGTCCGCCGGGCGGGAAGGGGACGAGGTCGGTGGTGGGTACGGTGGGTACGCATTTGAGGTGCCTGTTAAGAGTTCGGGGGGCTCGGACACACGAAGGTTCCCCTGGGGAGGGAGGCGATGCTCCCACAGCTCAGGATGTACTCCGGGAGGAGGAGGAGGGCTGTGGCCGAGGAGGATGAGGAAGGTGGCACTGGGGTCAAGCGAGAGGCTGGGGAGGCAGGACTGCGGGAATGTGGCAGGCGGTGCCGGTAGGAGACACCATGGGCTGAGCTGGTGCCTCTTTGGGAGTGGGCAGTTTAGCCTGGCCAGGGGCTGAGAGCCGAGGAGGTGGCTGTTCTGCACCTTCATCCCCTCCCCTTCCTTCATCACCTCCTTCCAAGACATATCTGCCTGGTTGCTTGCTCCACCATCACCTGGACAAGCGGAGTGAGGAGAGCTGGCAGCACCAAAGGCTGAGCCATGGTTGCACAGCTCCTTACTGGGACCACCTTTCCCTGAGGGAGTGGAAGGGCCCTTGGCTCCTCCACCTCAGCCCTCCAGGACAATACCAGGGCTGTAGCCCCTTGGGTGTCCTCACAACATCTCATTTCCCAGGCAGAGGGACTTGGTAGGGGGCTTTTGCAGGTCACTTCTGGCTTTCATCTTCTCCTGTCGATCAGAGAAGCTGGTGCTTTTCATCTTTTCATTTTAATATGAGTTTTGGGGTTTTGTGGACCCCTTTTACCAGAGGAAGTGAAGAGGACACTCTAAATGTCAAGTAAACCTCTTGTTACTTGAGCGATGGTGTTTTCACCAGAAGTGCAGGATGGTGGAAAATAGCCTGAGCTGCTTCCTGCACTGCCTGGAAGTGTGGGTGCAACTGCTCTGTGCTGCCACACAACTCACCCCTGCTCTGTCTGCCCCTCACCCCTGGCTGCTCTGCAATGCACTCTGTAGTTTTGGTGGTTTGCAGAAGTGCTCCTGGTTTTCTCCATTGTTCCCATGCTCCAGTCACCAGCCAGCCTTTGGGTGACTGCACTGGAGAGACAGGTGGAAGGAACAAGACAGGGCCAGAATTTCCCAGGAGAGATTTCAGTTCAAGGCTGGAAGAAGAGATGAATCCTTTGCATCCAGGGGTGCTGCTGGGCTCCTACATGTGAGCAGGAGCTGTGGCTTCCTGTGTGACAAGGGTAGCACCTGCTGTACCTGTACCCTGGGGTGGGCAGGCTGCAGGTGCAGACCATGCTGTCGGCCGGGAATTGTGGCAACACAGTCCTTGGAGCACGGCAGCTGCCTGGGCATCTTTCCAACATCCCTGCCCCCTGTTCCCACCACCCTCTCAGGAGGGGTTAGAGCTGTGCTGGACCCTGGTGCAAGGCTGGTGTGGGCGTTGCTGGGGGTGTCTGTGTCTTGCCGAGCTGCCTACCTGTGTTTTCTCTGGTGGGCATAGAGCTGTGCTCTGTGCTGCAGGACCCACTCCCATGCTGTCTGCTTGGGCAACATGTGGGGAGCTCTTCTGTGTGCTCCTGATCACATGGAAGGTACCAGGACATGGTTTGCCTCTTGGCTTACCAGGGCAGGAGGCTGGGTGCCCCTCTGCCATTTCCACAGCTCTCTCACATCTTGGTACTGGGCAGGAGGGCTCCGTGCTGGCAGATGGGCTGCTCCATTCTGGAATGTATTTTGTGTTGTGTTTCTCCTGGTCTGGCCTTGCACCACTACAAGGATCATTCCTGGTTTGCCCTTTGCTTCCGTTCACCACGCAGAGCCTTCTCCCAGACCAACCTGTGTGTCTTGCTACCTGTGTCACTGAGCAGTGCTCTGCCTGATGGCTGTGAGTGTCCCTCTGGTAGCACCAAGCTGGGAGAGGGATCTCTGCCTCTTGCAGAGCCTGGGCTTAGCTGGGGTGTGCTGCTGCAGCAGGGGCTGCTCTGGGAAGAGCTAAGCAGAGCGTGTTTCCTGCAGGTAGTGAAGATGTCCAGCAGCGACCCTGAGTGCCCCCAGTTCCTCTTTGTGAAGGTGCTGGCAAGCCGAGGGCGGCTGGAGGCGGTGACCCAGCAGATGGGATACCACCCCCAGTACCTGGACAGCTTCCTCAAGATGCAGCACTACCTGATGCACATGGACGGCCCTCTGCCCTTTGACTGCCGGCACTACATCGCCATCATGGTGAGCCCTGCTGGGACCTGCCAGAGGGGACGGGGGCTCTGGGCTCTGCTCAGCCCGGTGGGGCTCTCCTTAACCTCCAGCAGACAGCCTGTGCTGTGGGCCTCTCGTCAGGGGCCAAAATCACAATGTCCTGGAGGTTGAGTGAGAGGTGGGTGTGGGAGCCTGTCCTGCTGGGGCAGTGATGATGATGTGCTGCTCTTGCAGGCAGCAGCCCGGCACCAGTGCCGCTACCTGGTGAACCTGCACGTGCTGCAGTTCCTGCGGGCAGGGGGGGACCCTCAGTGGCTGCGCGGCCTCGAATTCATCCCCCCCAAACTCCGCAACCTCAACGAGATCAACAAGATCCTGGCACACCGGCCGTGGCTCATCACCAAGGAGCACATTGAGGTACTGGGAAGGGCTCTCAGCCAGGGACCAGGATGGCAGTGGGGACAGCAGCGTCCCCAGGGGCTGCCAGCACCCTGCTTATGTGTCACATTGCTGGTGTGTCCATGTTCTGCAGAAGCTGCTGAAGATCAGCGAGTGGAGCTGGTCACTGGCAGAGCTGGTGCACGCCGTCGTCCTCCTGGCACACTGCCACGCACTTGCCAGCTTTGTCTTCGGCTGTGGCTGCGAGCAGGACGAGGGGCTGGGGGGCCGAGGCTCACTGAAGCCACTGTCACTCGGGAACCAGTGCTTCTGTGAGGCCACTGCCAGCAACAGCTACGGCCAGGAGCTGCTGCGCATCAACCGCAAGCGGGTGAGCCCCGAGGGTGGCTGTGCAGGGGTGGGGGGACAGGGTGGCTGTGCAGGGGATGGGGGATGCCCCTGGGAGCGCTGCCCTCACCCCCAGGCCTGTGTCTGTGCAGTCCCTGGACTCCTGCATGGAGCTGGATTCCCTCCGGGAACGCATGCAGCGGATCCATGTGGAGACTGAGGGCAGGGATGAGATGAGGCTGCTGCAGCAGGACCGAGAGGAAGGTGAGGGGCAGGGAGCAGGGTGGGTGTGTAGGGTGGGAGTTCATATGGCACCCCTGTGTGTCTGTTGCCCCTCTATGCCTTACATTTTCCATGATGTGTCGTTCAGAGGGGCTCATGGGATGCATGTGGGGCAGAACAGGGGCTGGTTGATGTGGCTGGGAACAGGGCAGCTGAGCATTGCTCTGACCCAGCTGCAGGGCTCTCCCCTCTTGCAGACACTGATGGGGAAGTCACCGGTGCCACCAACCTTGCATGCTACATGCAGGACCCTGACTTCGGATACCAAGACTTTGCCCGGCGTGACGAGGATCAGACGCAGGTGTTCAGAGTCCAGGTAAGAGTCCTGCTCTCTGGGTGGGCAACAGCTTAGGCTGCCCCTCCCCTCCTTTCCCCTGCCCTCCCATAAATAGTGGCAGAGTTGCCCTTGCAGACTAGCCCAGCCCCACCAGGGTTGGGAAGAGGGAGGTGACTTCTGTCCCCAAGGGTTGATGATTTTTTTCACATGGCCCTCATGGAGGCAAGGGTAAAAGTAATTCAAAAGCTGTTTGATAAGGGATGTGGTTTGGGCAGAGCTACCTCCAGAGCATATTCACTGAATTCTTCTGCTTCCCGAGGTTTCCAGCCCTTCTTACTGGGAACATGCTCCAGTTTTTGCAATTGCAAAATCCTCTTGCTGTGCTCAACAGGATTACTCCTGGGAAGACCATGGCTTCTCACTGGTCAACCGGCTGTACTCTGACATTGGGCATCTGCTGGATGAGAAGTTTAGGATGGTGGATGGTCTGCAGAGCAGTGCCATGGCCAAGCGGCAGGGCTGTGAACCCTCTGTTTTCAAGCGGGGCATCTGGAACTACATCCACTGCATGTTTGGCATTAGGTAGGGAAACCAACCTCATGGTCCAGGGGAGAAAACTGAGCTGACTCAGGCGGGAGGGGAGGGCACTCAGTCTGTCATCCACATGAGCATGGAGAAGGGACAGAGATGAATCCCCTGCCTGGATGTTGAGACAGGCAGGCAACAGATCCTGAACTGCTCTGGCCAGGGCAGGGGGCTTTGGGGCAGGTTTTGGTGCCTGCTGGCTGTTGCCATGTGCACCCTGCCCTGTGGCTGTGCCATGCCCCAGGCAGGCCACAGGCAAGGTGCTGGCCATGACTCCCCCTGTGCTCCCCACAGGTACGATGATTATGACTATGCAGAAGTGAATCAGCTCCTGGAGCGAATGCTCAAAGTTTACATTAAAACTGTAACCTGCTACCCAGAGAAGACAAACTCAGAAATGTTTGACAGGTTCTGGAAGCAGTTCAAGCACAGTGAAAAGGTGGGATAGCTGGCCCCTGGCTCTGACTGCTTGGGGCTGGGAGCGGGCAGGGGCTGCAAGCTGGGGTGCTTTGGGGGTGTATGGGAGGTTTTTGAGCCACCAAACCAGTCTGAGGCAGGTGGGGGGAATGGAAACTGGCTGTTTGTAAGGAGTTGGGCTTAGTGTGGCATGGGGCTGCCCACTGTGATGAGACCAGGGGCACCAGCAGCACAGGCATCTCCAAGGTCGTTACCCCAGTGGTGAGTGCTTCCTGGCAAGCCCTCTTTCAAGCTGTAACTCACAGGAGCAACTGCTGTGGGTGTCAGGGACTGTGCCGCTGCCAGCCTGGAATGCTGGTGCCAAGTATGCAGGGGACTCCCTGGCACGCAGCTCTGGGAAGCAGCTACAGCCTACAGGACTGGGAGGAGGAGAGAAGGGGAGCTACCTGAGCTGGAAAAATTGGTGGCATTTTGATGACAAGACTCACTTGCCCAGGTGGGCAGTTGCTTGCACCGCTGAGCACAGCACACTTCAGCTGCCTGAGCCTCTCCGTGTTCCTGCAGGTCCACGTGAACCTGCTGATCCTGGAAGCCCGGATGCAGGCAGAGCTGCTGTACGCGTTGCAGGCCATCACCCAGTACATGATCTCCTAAATGCTGGAGCTGCTGCAGGGCCCGGCAGCCTCCTCTGTCCCTGGACTCGTGCGGGACCCTCACGCTGGGACCGACGGCGAGGGATTCCTTGATTTAGTTCACTTGACTCTATTGTTCCTTTTTGTTGGTTCCCCCCCCGCCTTGTGGGGGTCACTGAGTGGCCCTGTTACGTGCAATTACCAAACTGTGAGGCAAGTCCGTGCTGCTGAGATGCTGGAGACTTGAACATGTCCAAGGAGGACTGCCAAAAACATGGGGGAGAGGGAAGTGGGAGGGGACTGGGGCCAGATTAGAGGGATGCTCCTTGCCTGGGTGCTGTGGGAGCCTCAGTGGCACAGGGAGGGCAGAGGGGACAACTGGCTTCCTTCCCTGTGCTGCAGTGGCTGCTTTGCTTGCAAAGCCACGCTTGGGCACCCGTCCTCATTGGGGTGGTGTCTCTCACTTGGGAACAGTGCGGGCAGCATGTGGGTGTGTTGCAATGTTCTGAGTTGCAGGGTTAGATAGCAAGAGTGCTGGCTCCTAGCAAGGGCCCTTCCCCAGGACAGCAAGGGGATGCACTTGCTGCCTGTGTGTTACGTCCTTTAGGTCTATGTGCCAAACCCTTCTGGGATGGACAAGAGATGACCCAGCAAACTCCAAACTGTGAAGCTCTTGCTGGCAGAGCATCCTCGTGCTTTGCTTTCTCCGACAGCGGGATGAGAAGGTCTTTGACAGTGTTCAGGCACTGGAGGTTTCTGCTGGGGACTCTGGCAGTCCTAAGCCCCTCCTTTGCTTCCCATCAGCAGAGAGGCAGAAGGAACAAGGGAGGCTTGTTAATGTGTTTGAGTTAATGTGATTTGTATCTTCTTACCACCATGAGAAGGTTGAGGTCCTGTGCCCAGTCACTTGCTTAGCAACATGGTGGAGGAGCCTGTGGTCAGCACAGGTGAGCTACAGGAAGCTTCTCCTTGAATGTGGGTTGGGGGGCACTCCTGGGACTGCCCCATTTGAACAGAGGCAGCCTGTCCACCAGCCTTGCTCTCTGCCTGGGGGGCTACACCACCATTCCTCCCATCTCCCTGGGCTGCTCCCTGGCTGGAGAGGTACAAGGGCACCAGTGCAGGCTCCAGAGAGCGGCCACAAAGGGGAATGAAGCCACCCGTTGTAAGTGGGAGCCTGAAGCAAGGGCAGCTGTTGAGTCAGCCAGTGCACGCTGCTTCAGTCGACCTGTTTACTGCGTAAATATACAGGGAGAAAACCTTGTGTATGGAAGCTACAGAAAAAGCCTATTTTTGCTATAAATATATTATGTTTGACATGGATGTGTGCTTTATTTCTGCTAGATTTTGGGAAGGGGATCCAGACTTGCATGGTTGCTGTGAAGGCAGGACAGCAATGTCTGGCTGAGCACAGCACTTGAGATGGCCCAAGTGTCAGGAAACCCAACATTCTCAGCCAGGCTGGGGTCATGCACTGACAGCTCTGGTCCATGGCCAGCAGCTGGTCACTGAGCCTACACCTATCCTGTTCAGCTCAGCTCTGTCCTCTTGCCATGCTCAGATAAGCAACTGCTGCAGCATTGTGTGTTTGAGAGGAAAAGAGGAAAGTTTTTCAAGGAGCTGTGGCATTCCAGCAAGGAGTGGAATGTGCCAAAGGAAGGAGCTGGCTGGTACCTGGTCACACATGGCCAAGGTGGGGGTGCTGCTTCTGCAGCTGAAGAAGCAGCATTTTGCTCACACTCCCAAGCAGACGCTCAGTGAGCAAGGCCAGGAGCCAGGAACAACTTTTTCCTGATCCATGCTGCTGATGCTTTCCCTCCACTGGGGCCAGGCCAGCTTGTACTGGGCCAAGCTGGTGCCTGGGCAGCAAAATGCCAGGACAACTGGTGCTGGGTAGTACCAGCTGAGTCAGTACTGGTGCTGGAACAGTGACACCAGTGCAAGCATGACTGGTGCTGGGACAGCTGCCACCAGGCTTGGCTAGACAGTGCTGGTACTGCCTGCTGTACTATCACTCAGCCCCAGTGAGGGCTGGGCAGGGACCAGGCAGCTGGGTGTAATGCTGGCTGCCAGGGGTAGCATTGTGGTTAACCAATGCCAGCCAGCTTGCCAGACTCCATGCTGTCCCTGCAACAGCAGCTCCATCCCCTGCAGGGCTGGGATGACCCATAGCAGCCAGTTCCCCACAGGGCTCACTGCTGGGGAAGCCAGCAGAGTACCTGCAGGGCTGGGCAGCCTGGGCTGGCTCCCAGCCTGCTGCCAGCAGCAGCACCCTCACCTCCCACCACCACCCCGAGCTGGCCAGGAAAGGGACAAGGCAGTGACAGCATGGCTCTGGCTGGGGGTGAGGGGCTGCCTGTCCCAGGTGATGTGAGGCTGGCTCCCTTTTACCTCATCTCTACACCTGCACTAAGGGCTGGCCTTGGAGCTGCCACACACTCCAGCTCACAAATACCAGCCACAGCAGTAAGATGAAAGGCTCCATGCTTTCTCAAGCCTGACCAGAAACAAGCAGAGCTGCTGGCAAGGCCAGGAGAGACTGCAGGCAGTCACACACAGCATGCCACAAGTCTGGCAATTTCAGTGCTTGGGTCCCTGTCCTGGTGGCCCCTGCATCCTTCATGTGCTTGGGCCAGGATATTCCTCCCTATTGCTCTGTGGCTGCAAGAACTGCCAGAGTACAGACTGCCTCACCTCTGCAGGAACCTTCCAGGAGATCCTCCACATGAGAGCGGGACACTGACTGTACTGGGGATTACCCAGGGGAGGTTGCAGGCTCGTGCCCAAAGCAGTAACTGAGTTTCCTGCAAAGCCTGTAGCAGAATGAAGTGCTGGCAGGTGCAGCCAGGACTGCTTTTGTAACAGCTGAGCCACTCCCAAGCTGCATGGTGGGAGGAATGGTGTGTCCTAGCCCATGGACAGCACCAAGTCCCACTGCAGCAATGGCACTGCCACAGCTCCTACAACCCACCCAGTCAGAGTCAGGCCTCTGGCTGCTGCTCTAAGCACAGCTCTGAAGGGGAAATAACAGCACATGAGCTGAGGACAGCTCGGGAGAAGGCAGTGTGCACCCACCATCTCCCTGTGCCCCAGCCCTCCTTCCTCACACACCACCACAAAGGACACATGCAGAGGGCAGAGCCTTCCCCACTGTGCTTCCACACGTGGGCCCATCGCTGGTGGCACACAGGTATTCATCAACCAGCAGGGGCTGGAGGCAAAGCAGGAGCGTGGCCAGAAACCCAGCTGAGCAGAAAAGCTGTTTTTGCACTGGTTTCATGTAGTGCTGTTCTGCAGACAACGACCCATAGGCCAAAATACTTATGGGGACAAGCTGGGAGAGCTACGAGGCGTCCAAGACTGCAAGAAAGGTGCAAACACAATGCACTGAAACCACAGAACACAGCAGGACTCTTGGTGGCTACTGAAAACAGTGTCACACCATCAAAAGCAACCCTGCGACAAAGCATTCAGGTCCCATTTTATTCTCCTCTGGCAATGCTTAAATGGCACAGACCAATGCTCAAGGAGGTAAAAGAAGTGTTAATGGCTACTGGGCAAATGCATGGTCCCTGTTGTGAGGCAAGTTTTGAACACATTCACTTTGATCCAATCAGCTGCAAAATCTTGGGCATTTTGTACCTCCAAGAGCACCTGTCATTATGTGCCTGCAAGAAGCCCTAATTACCCAAGGAACAGATGAGGGGCAGAGAGTTTCCCTAAGGATCTCCTCCTAATTCCCCATTTTTGTAAACTGGCTTAAATCTTGAAGCAGGACCCTTAAGAGCCCCTTAGAGTTTAGTTATTTACATTAACTGTAGTGAAGAATAGAATTCAAAAATAATATAGTGGGTATCCAAGGCTTTGAATTAAAGTTTTCTGGCTGTACACATATTGTGCAATTTCACAAATGAGCCTTTACCCTCAGCAGTGTTAGAACATCCCCAACTTGCCCTCTGTGTGTCTAACCTGGCCAGTGGAATCCACAGTCTACACTCCTTCCTTCATTTCTCTCTCATCTCCTTACCTGCCACCACTGCTGCTGACACACAAAGACATTTGAATGCAGTTATACAAAACAGAGTCACCTTTAGCACTGAGGTCTAGAAAGGCAAGAAATGAAGGGACTGAAACAACTCTAGACTAGTCCTGCAGGATTTACAACTCCCCAGGGTCAGTTTTAGGGCTTGGCACCCCATGGATCCCCAAGCACTGCCAGCAAGTTGTAACAAGGGGCTCCACACACTGCAGGGCACAGCAGAGACTCTGTGGGTGTCACGCTGCAACCCTTCTGCCTCTGGCCAGCTAAGGGGCATTCCAATGAGGGGGACCCCAACAGGTGAGGATGGCAGAGCAAAGAAGACAAGGGCAAGGAGAAATAGCTGGCCCTTGCCATGAGAACAGAACAAACTGGATGAGACACAGAGCAGAGGATTACAGGTTTTTATTTTTCAAACATTCCCCCCTAGTCTAGCACATTCTACAGTCTTGCTAGCACAGATGGTAACAAAGCCTGTAATGGTTCAGAAGTTACACTGCTACAGAGAGCAAACAAAAGCAGAGGTTTATTTAAAAAAAATATTGTGAGAAATGGGTGGAAGAGTGCACAGGGGACGTGGTGGAAACTGTGTCAGATAGTGGTGCCCTGTGTGCAGCAGACATCTGTGCTAGCAATGCAGAAACCTTTCCTGGGATTGCACCAGGTGAAGACTCCACTGTGCTGGAAGCACCATTTCACAGAACCACCCCAGTGCTGTATGAAGGTGGCTGCTTTCAGGACAAGTAACCTATCTTCTACTGAGCCAAACCTCTCAGGACACCCTGGGGAACCCCACACCATCAGTCCCACACCACTGCCCTTCTGAAAAGCAACCAGGGCTGTTTTTGTGTCCCAGAACATCCCCTTCTACCACACACCATAACACTGCCTCAGCCAATGAACCATAAATGCAACACTGTCAGCTCTTACACCTTCAGCTTCTGCTGCCTCTTCTCCCTGCTGTACTCCACAGCATTAGGAGTGATTTTGGTTCCATCAGATACTGCTCTCCATCAGCTACAGACACATCAGGTGCAGGGAAAGACACACAGGCCAGTGAAGAGAGGGGATCCCTTTCCTGAAGGTCAGGTAAGTGTGGTGATGGGTTAGCTCATGCTCCAAGCCTTCACACAGACACATCTTTCAGGCTTCAGAAGTCACCTCTTGCTTGCTTTTCCCCACATTAATTAGAACATGTTTTTCATTAGACATGCAACTGAGGCAAGCCCTAAGCTATTCCCTGTTGATGCTCATGTCCCAAAGTTGATTGATTTGCTTTGGGTTTGTTTTTTTTTTTTAATAATGGATCCAAACTTTTACATTTTGGTGGCAGTCCAGGACACCACTCCCAAGGCACTCCTACCCATGGCACCAGACACAGGTTACTCAATCCTGGAGCAAGGCTAGCCCTGAAGCATTTGAACATGGCTATTAAATAAGCAACTAAGTAAGAAAATTAACAAATTCTTATCTACATAAAAGCTTTCTAGGCATTTCTTTTGGAAAAGCTGATTAGTGCTACTTGCTTCTATTATGACTCTTGTTTATGAATACACCCAGGCTCTGGAATGCTTCATTCCTCTCATCAGGATGATCTGACTGCTGTTCTTAAAGCAGCACAGGATAGGGATGACATGGTTTTAAGACACACCAGCAAGGAAAATTAAGGGCTCCCAGAAGCTTCCAATTTTCCAAGCTCTCACATGAAGCTGGAAGTACATGCTTGGAAGTAAAATATGCTTAAATTATAAAGAAAGTTCAAGCAATTTGCTAAACCCAAGTGTAAATAAAAGCAACAAGTCTGCTTTCTACTAAGCTCTATGGGCCTAGTTACCTGAATCCTTTGTGGCCCTGAGCTGCATGGTGGCTTCAATGCTGTGTAAGATGGCATTTGACCCTCTGAAGATGGAGAAACTTGTTGCCTGAGCTCAGGGAGGACAAGGAACACAGCATAAAGTAATGCTTTGTGCCAAGAGTCCCCTGCCCACTCTCCTCAGGCACTTACCCAGGAGCACCACTCTCCATGTCACTGGCCCCTCCCCTTCTCACCTCACTCACAGCTGCTCTCAAAATCCCCAATCCTTCATTACAGCAAAAACCAACCCAAAGTATGGGGCCTGTGGTGCTAATGCAGCATGAAGAGCCACCAAGACATGACCTGGGCTCCAGCAGCAGCAAGCAGCAAATGCTTTGGGCAAGAATACAAAAAATTGGACAAGTATTGAGCAACCCCCTGACAGGTACAGCCTTTCTGCAAGCAGCAGTTTAGGAACTTCAATCTCTCCTGTGTCCTATGAGGAAGTATCTCAGGCTAAAGCAGCTCAAGGTTCATGAAAATGAAGTGTCTGTAGAACTCCTAAATTCTCTGCATCCCTGCCCTCTGTGCCCACAATACAAGCTATCCTGCTAAACATACAAAAAAGAAGTTAAATTGCTTGCTTGAGCCTGCAGCATTACATTCATGGTTTATTGAGCACTCCACGAGTCTTCTGAACACCATTCTCAGCACTGGTGCACTCTCAAGCTTCTTCAACCACTGACAGCTCCTGCTGTGTTGAGGAGACACAAACCACCTGTACAGATTGCTACAAGGCAGAAATGTCACTGCCAGGACCCTGGTACAGCTGGACTCCAGACAAAGGTGCCCCTATCTCCAGTGTTATCTTCACAAGTATGGCCAGGGGAATATGGGAAAAAAAATAGGTATGTGCTGTATTCCTTACTCAAAGGACAGGGTCTTCTCTGAATTCACACCAGAGCACTAACCATGATGGATCCTGGGGTTACACCTCCTGCAGCAGGATCAGCTCAAGGACATGAACCAGCTGAGGTTTTGCCAGATCTCCCTGGGGTGGTACCTGAGTGCCCAGGGCCAGGCTCTCTACAGACAGGGATCAGGCCAGCCCCCAGTGTTGTCACAGTTAAGGGACACTCTGTAACAGCCTGAAGACAGCACCGCTTTCCCACAGACCAACCCAGCCAGGAACAGCTCCCCATGTGGTCTGAAGCACTGGTTACTAATACTGTCTTTTCTATTGCTTTGAGTTCCATTTTCATGGGAAATGAGCCAGAGATTCACACTTAACATGACCACACTTACTGGTGTCTTGTCCTTTGATACATGGCTGTGAATCCTGGGCAGCCATTCAACCTGCTCTGTACATCATTGGATCAAGTTCCCTTCAGGACCCAAGCTAACAAGGCAGCATACTCTGTGCCAAATAATATAAATCTCTCCAGTCTGTTCACTGCAACTCAGAGTGGCTGATTCTCACGTGTGGCACGTGCCATCAAGTCTTGTGAAAGGGCATCTATCCACTTGTGTAATGAATTAACTCCAGTGAGAATGTTCATCCATGCCTCAAGTGTACAAACTCTGGGATCCCAGCTTTGGAACTGCCTTTTTGTTTATTTGTTACAACGAGGTGTGGCCAGACATGTAGACTGTGGGCAAATGTGAAACATCACTGGGAGGTCTGCCATGAAGACAGCCTTCAAAACAAAGGTTATCAAACTATTCAAGGCTTTGATGGCATAGCATGCTGTAGATAAGACTTTTGAAGACTCCTTGTTGGAGGTAACCAGGCAATCACTCCTGTTCCAATCTCCACTCAAATGAAAATGAAAACAGAGCAGAAAAGCTGGTGAAACCTTGTGGCTCATTGCACTGCATAATACAAACTTTCTGAACTGAAGCCACCTTCAAAAAGGACTGGAGAATCTTTCTGCCAGATCAAGCCTACCAGAACACCATGAAAGCATCATGTCTCCCACAGATCCTGCCACTGCAAACACCAAAACAGTGATAGGAACATGCCACTAATGCTCTGAACTTATCTTTTGACCCCTAATTTCTATTCTGCAAGAATACAGAGCAGGATCCCAGGTGGACCCCTGAGGGTGAGCCTACAGGCTTCAAGTTCCCCAGCAGTAGCAGAAGCTTCAGCAAGAAAACAAAACCCCTCAGAAACCAAACTGAGCTACCAAATCCAATTGACCATGCCCTCGGTAAGGGCTATGCAGAGTGTCAGCAGATCTAGCACAATCCAGTCCACACCATCTCCTCAGCAGACCAGGGAATGTGTCCTGTGGATCAGCTGCAGGCAGCTACTCGGGGATTAGCTGAGAACAGCACTGTTAATGATTAGCATTCCCTCCATTGTGCCCTTGGCTTGGCAGGAATGCCCAGCCTGAGCAGCTGTGGCTGAAAGCCCTGCCAGGCACCTTCCCTCTGCCTCTTCTGGGGAGAGCAGCCATTCCCCAGTCACACTGCTGTGTCCTTCCCACTTTTCCAACATTTTCAGCTTCTTGGCCCAAAATGCCTTAGGCCTGCCCCCTCCCATACTGTAGTGTTATCTGGTATGAAGGGGACAGATGCAGCAAATGTGTTTTGTTTCTTTTTATCCAATAATCTCGTTTTTCAATTAAAATATATAATATATATTTAAAAAGGTTTAGAAAAGCTTCTATGTAATTTGCACCTACTTTTACATATAGATTACAATAATGTACAACTCTTCCCCACAGTGGTTTGAAACCACGGGGACCTGCCAATTTCTTCCCCTCAATCATATACATCATCAAACATCAGATGTGTTTGTTCCTAATACAGCTCTGAAAAAGAGTCTGTCACTGTTGCCTTCTCAGAGAGAGAGATGCATAATAGGGACACACATTACATAGGCTTCATGTTCATTGTAGAAAGTTCCCAGATTAGTAAAAAAATATTTCATCTATAGAAAATGCCCTTCTGAAAAGCAACCAGGGCTCTGTTAAGGCCACACCCAGGCTTTCCATTTTGCTGCTGTAGCAAGACAGATCAAAAACAAACCCAAAACAATGTTTTTTATGTCCCAGAAAGCAGCTACTAGCACCTGTGCTTATTTTACAGCAGCCTGGTGTATCAGGAAAGTGCTGAGAACAGCATAGGGACTTCTCAAAACATGCTTCTGATTCAATGGGGCTCAGTTGGCACAGTGAAAAACTCAGTGTCCTCCTGTTCCACCCAGGGGGACAGCTGGAAGCCTTCTACACCACGAGAACCACCCTTCCCTGCAGAACGATGATGGATGCTCCAGTGATGAGCACACTGAAACCAACCCCTGAAACAGCACACCCTTCTCCCACAGGGCTTCTACCAACAAGCTCCCACCAATTCCTCTGTGGGATACCAAGTGCACATCTGGTGGCTTAATCAGAAAGTCCAACTACTTTGCCCCATGAGGCAAGCCAAGCGAGAGCAGAGCCAGCCCTCCACCAGTCCGAGGCACTGGGAGACTTTCTGCCGTAGCAGAGAGAGGACAGCCAGTGAGAGATTCCTCCAGCAAACCCAACTCATCACACAGGAAAACACTATTGCCTGGCACAGAGGCTTCTGGCCCAGGTTTTTACCAGGGCTCCTCTTTGGACATGGGTTTCTCCAGGTGGTCCAAGGCAGGGTCAGGTTTGTAGGAAGAGTCATGGCACATAACAGGATTATTATTTTTAAACTCTTCCTGTTGCAGCCAGATGCAGGTTGCCCCTTCTTCCCAGATGGGCAGCCCTTTCTGCCCAAGGCATGGTGTGCAGGGAAACTGAATCCAACATGCTCCATTCTCTTCTCTGCTGGGGTGGGAAGTGAAGTCAGAACCCAATGTTCAAAACCTGAAGGACACTAGGAAGAAGAAAAATAAAAGTGACTGGTTAGAGCTCCTCTCCAGTGGGAATCCTGGATGCATAGATAAGGAGTTAATAACTACCAATCTGCCCCTACAGAACAAACAGACCACAAGAAACCTTGATCAACAGAGAGTCAAGTGGAGGATGCAATTGCTCAGCTCCAAGCTTCAGAGTAGGACTGAGACAGAAAGGTCAGCAGTAAGTATTCCTCCTGTAAGCTGACAGCACCAACAAAGCTCTGCAAGATAAGGAAGTTTAAAGAAGGACTTGGCTAACACTAGAGGCATTGCAGGAAAGTGGAAAATTACTCTTCACCTTAAACAACCACAAATATCAATTGGTAAGGAAAAGACTGTAAAAGAGACTTTTAAAGATCACACACAAACTGTTTATGCTCACCCACTTAGAGAAATCCTGTCTTTACCTTCCAAATAATTAAACATTTTTAGATATCTCAATCTCCCAAAAGTCTGAAGATCTCTTCTCAGGTCTTCTGCCTCACCTCAAAAAAGCTGTCACAGCTCATTGAAACAAGCCTTGGAATAAGTCTAAGCTGACTTAGGACACTGACATAAAACCACCACTGTAGGTATATGATCCACTTTGAAAGGCAAAACAGCGAGATAAATGTAGGGCATCCCAGCAGCTGCATTCAGTAACAGTGAGCATGAAATAAACCTGTGAAAAGGAAAAAAACCCCCAAAACTACAAAAGGGAATCAGCCCCGAACAAGAAAAGACAGTAAGTTAAAACAGAAGCCAGAGCAATGGGCTGCTTTGGGAAATTGAAAGTTTATGAGGGTTTTATTTATTTATGTTCTGTCAGACAAAAATCCAATGTTTGGAGCAAAGGGAATTCGATAGAGCAAAAAAAGCATGAATCCAGACCAAACTGGGCAAGGGATAAAGAGTTCTCCAGACTCTGAAGCCATAGGGAGTCTAACTGAATAAGTAAAAATAATATCCACCACAAGACTAAATGGATTCTACACTCACCAGTGAGACAAATACTATAGCACTTCACAAAAAAGGCAGTTCTATTTCTATGCTGTCTTCCTCTGTGGTTAATAGCTCAGTTTGTGGGTGCTGCATCAGTGCTGGGCAGAGACCAAGTTTCAATGTTTGATCTCTAATGTCCATGCAAAGAAAACACAGGCAGGCTTCAAACAGATTCTTGGCGAAGCTGTGGACAAGCTCTTTGACATTTAACTTGCAAGAAGAGGATAGAATCATGGGAGCTTTGAGCACCAAGGGTAACACCAACTAGCTCCTATCTTCCTAAGTGCTGCAGATAAGACTAAGTACTCTTTCCTAAAGATATCCTCTTGTCTACAAAGAGAAATATTTCCCCAGTTCCCTTTCATTCTGGCAGCTCAAATCAGAATGTGATCACTGTGATTTAACTGATAAACAGCTTTTGCTCAGCATTATACCCCTAACTGACCCAGAAGGCCACGAGTTAGGCCCACAGGAACTACTCAGAACAACTCTATGTTAGTGATCACTTAAGAATAGCTTTTGCCAATGTGAATTTAACACAGAGGAAAGCACAGTAACAGAAAGGATATTAAAGGAAAAATGCCTGCCACACCAGAGCAATACATAGCTTCCCCTGAACAGTGATTTCCAAACAGGGATCCTAGGAACTCACTGCATTAAGGGGCAACTGACAGAGTTTTGACCTCCTCACGGACACTGATGTCTGCAGCTCACTTGGTTTTGTAACTCGTTGAGAAAACATTCTGCCTTTTTTCCCAGGAACATTCCTATTTCTCTCCACACGTGCCCTGCTCCCCCTTTGCTGGAAACCTGATTCACCTCTCTGGGCAGCCTTTTGCACAATACTTCCTCTCCTTCAGGGAAAAAGCTCTCCCTCATCCCACTCCATGGACTCCAGGATACAGGCAAAACAGAAAAGCTTTGCAAAAGCCAAACATAATCTAAGGACAGAATAAAAGGCTCGAAGCAAAGCACACTGGCAGGGTGCGGCCTCTCCTCCTGGGGCAGCAGTGCTGTGACCAGAGCACTGAGGCACGTGGGAGCTACGCTTTCTGCCCAAACACAATGGGGGTTCAGAACTTGCTCCAGATCTCACTCCTTCATGCCCAGCACATTTCCCAGAAAGTATCATGTGTGGAACAAAGAAAATCCAGGGGTTTTAACATCAGGAGCTCCTCTGTTTTGATTAAGCAATTCACATAGAATATAAAATGGAACAAGAACATAACCATGCTTTTAAGAGCTCCTGTTCTCCCTCTTAAGCACTTGATTATATCCACATTTTCAACAGCACTAGACCCTACCCTTTGGTAAATAATTCCTCAGCTTCTCTGCTTTACACTCCTAAAAAATAATCTATACCTGGTATGCTTTAAAAAGAGGTCTTATCTACCTGGCCAAGGAGTGCAGGACAGCCTGCATATATTTTGAAAACACTTCTGTGAAAAATATTTTACCCCTGAAAAGTCCACAAATATAATGGCCTGCCCTAGCATGGCATAAAAACAAAAAAGCAAACCCTAACAAAAAACAAAACCAACACAAAAGCTCAGGACAATATCCAATGGAAACACTGCTCAAAAAGCCACACCCTCTGTCACTAACTTGCAAACTGTCCTAACACAGAAGGATACCATAGTTTGTCAACCAAATTACGAAACCAAAATTTGAAATCGAAACTGAGTTTCAGTATTTCAGCTGAAGATAAGATCTTTAAATTAAGACACTCAGTAATTCAGCAAATGCACAGTTAACACACATCACTATAAAAAGTCCCACAAGAAAACAGAAAAGCTTGACCGATCCTCCTCTCCCTGCAATAAAGAGATCTGTTAGGCACAAACAGAAGAACACTACCAAGAAACGACATCATAAGCAGTGGGATGTGACTTAGAATAAGGGGGAGTTAAATTGTGTTTAAAACCTCAATATATAGTAATGCATCAATATGTTCACACAGTTTAAGTAACACCAGCTCAAAGGACAGCATTTTATTCTGTCTAGACTCAAGACACTTGTAGAGAATGGCTGCACTGACAAAGGTCACCTGGTCCAAACCACCTCCAAGTTACTCAGGTGCCTAGGAAAGAGTATTAAGGCCAAGAAGATGATCATTTCTGTCCACAGGATTTTGAAGCTCAAGGGCTTCCCAGAATGAAGCTGTATCTGCAGTTTGCCCTTACTTCTGCCTGCTCAGCTGGACAGTATTAGCAGTTGAATTTGCAACACTAACAAATACCATATCTGCCTCCTAAAAAGGAAATATTCTTGGCAAGGCTTCCACTTGCCAACAAATATCCAGCCTGTGCTCCAGCCTGTCTACTTTCCATCAGCTAACTGAGTTCCAAGTGTGAAGCAGGACTTCAGCTTCAGTTCCCTAATTCTTCCATTGCCTCTGGTTTAAGTGTTTCAAGTCAGGGTGTCACTGCCTCAAAAAATAAGATATTTTAAAGTTGTCATATACGCTATTTGCCAAACTGACACAATTTGTGCAAATATGACAAACTGCTGAAGAGGCAGCTTTGCAGTACATGGGATAGCACTAACACATCCTTCTTCCTTCCACCTCCATGCACACTGCAGACTCCTGTTTCCTATTCTAATAATGGGAAGCAATTGAGTAGTTAATGCTGGTGAGCCAACTTACCTGACTTTCCAGACACTACCCCAGGTAAGGGCAGGGCAGAATATGTGATAAGAGTGACTGTGACCTGCTACACACAGACCAAAGCAGACAGCCATGACATGAACATGCTTTGTACTACATATCCTAGAGAATTCTGCAGGGATAATAATAACCTGGGTAGAAACACAGTGTGTGCTTGGCTCAGTTCAACCACTCTGTACATACTGGTGGATGTCTTTATTTATGGAATCAGCACATGCTCTCATGTCAACTGTAGAGCTGTAGGCACTGCCTGATGTCCTGTGATGGAGTCATCTTGGGTGACAGGAGACAATAGGAGTTTCATTCAGTTTGCTGTTCTATTTCATAAAGGAGCTGACTACCTGGTAAGCTAAATCCACCCCCCTTTAAACAGCTTTTTCTCCTCCTAAAAGGGAACATGACTCTTCCAAAAGCTTTTTACTATGCTTTCAAAGAGGCTCCTTTAACTGCTGCAGAGGTGGGCAAAGGAACCATCCTAGACAGGGCTGTTTGTAGCATTTTACACAACTACACCTACCTTTTTGTGCTCCTGAAGTTAACTTGGTACCCAGGTATGGTTGGAGGCCTGTGAGGTGCTGGGATAGCTGGGAGTAGGCAGAATAGGTTCAAAATTAAAGTCCAGTCCTCCATCCATGAGTTCACTGTTGATTATGTAATCCATATCACATTCAAGGTTCTCCATGTACATGTCAATGTCCAGGTCAGTGGGCAGCCTGTCCTGGTTCAATCCCAAGGGAGCAGGGCTGGCAGATGAAAGGAGCACTGGACTGCCCAGCTGGACTGACTGGGCAGTTGTTGCAGAAACTGGAGCCTTCAAACTGGTGATGCTGGCAGTGTTTTGAGGAGATGTCACTATGGGAAGCGTTGATGGCAAAACACTGGCACCGACTGGTTCTGCCTGCTGCTCTGCAGGCTTTCCTCGTGGATTGCCTGAGCTCATCTTACTCTGGGCAGCTTGTCCACCCAGAAGTAGAAGAGTTCGGCTGCTCATCCTGTTACCAGTCTGCGGGAGAACTGGATCCACCTGAGTCATCATAACATCCCTTGGAGGCGGAGAGCTGGGTGTCAGAAGAGCTTCCAAGGTCTGAGGGGCAGAGAAATGGCTGACAGAACTTTGCAGTGAAATATCAACAGGGTTAAACAGGGAGTTGCCAAAAGTCTGACCAGCTGCATTTGGGCTCTGCAAGGAAAAGCTGGAATCTCTCTGGATCTGACCACTGGAGGCAGATTGCTGGCTGGACAGCACAGATGAGCTGGGAGACATCAAATTTAAGCCATCGATGAGCTCGAGCTCCTCGGTCACAGTTGGTGGAACATTGCTGGACGCACTGGAGTACACGAGAGAAGGAAGCAGCTCCTCATCATGGAGGTCATCCTGCTCTGTCAGGATAGGAGAAAGCCTGGCACTGATGGTGCTTGCATTGGAACTGGTTCGAGGCCGGAAGGTGTTCCACACATCAGAGTCCTCGTTGCTTCTCGAGGACGGGCTCCCAGGCCACTTAGGAAATTGAGAGCCAGGACTGTCAGCAGAGGATTCTGGAGCAGACTGGAGAGGAGGCTTCTTCCTGGATGCTTTACCTCTGACTTTTGCAAGTTTGCTGCTGTTGTCCATGGAGGCAGCCCTTCTCCTTGGTGCTTTTCCACTTTTGCCACCCTCAGGATTGAGCATCCACCAAGAGCTCTTCCCTGTGGCTTCATTATGGACTTTAATAAACTTGCTGTGCAGGGACAAGTTATGTCGAATAGAGTTCTGAAAAAAAGAGAAATAAAACCCACAAAATGTGAGGACCTGACAGTTGACACACCTCCCACCTAGAAACCCCACAAGCTTAAACACATTCAGACAGTATGCAGAGAAGAAAGTTATAACAAAAAGCTATCCATAAAAACCTGCTATTTCTGTCTGAACATGCTTTGCAGCACTAGCAAGCAGTGCCATGTTTCACTGCAATATCAAGGGTGAAGCTACCATGACAACTAGCAGCTTTCAGCTAGCAAAATACTAACACAAAAGACTTTAAAGATCATACAGAATCTGCAAAAAATTAGGCATGTCACAGAGCAAGTAAACAAGTTCTAAAATACAACCTGCAATTTCAACATGAGCCTACCTGAATTTGAGCTATTGCTGTTCCCACCCTTTTTTCAATCCCTTTACCCAGCATGAGCCTGGCTAATTTTTTTAATGTTTATATGGCCAGTTTTCAGTCAGAGTCAAGCAGAGCATAACAGTATCCAACAGACTGGGTGAAGAGAGATGGCAAAACACTTCTATTCAGTGCATCCATTAACAACACCCCAAAACTGGGAGAAATGGGAGAGAAACTTCAAGGAACAAGAGTCCTAGAATCCTGGAGACTGGCAGGCTCCCTATGCAAGGAGGCTGCGTGCTTTCCTTGGTGCATGTTCCTGACAGGGTAAGATGTTCAGTGGATACTGCACTCCCACACAGAACATGCCAGTTTTAGCCTCTCCCATCTTTCTCTGGGTAAGACACACATTCCTTGCCTCTCCCAGCTCCCTCCTTTTGCTTTGCTGAAAACTGCAAGCTAACATGTCTGTACACCATCATCAAACTCAATTTTCATCCTGCAGCTGATAAACTCCCCAGAATTTTAGAATCAGGAAGCAACGATCTCATTGTTTGAACAGATCCTCCATAAATTCCCCTTGAGGCCTATGAATTTATTTGATATCTGCACTTAATTTCTTCGGATGGCCAAATTACAAATGATTAAAAGGTGCTGCATTGCAAAACAACAGGGGTCCAAGCACAACATCTTTTTCATACTAAGTTATATAACAACCTTCAGTTTTCATGCATACTCTTTTTAATTCTGAACAAATTAACTGTGCTTTTATCATCTTTTTCCACCAACTCTCAACACAGTTCTTTCCTGTCTGCTGCTTTCCCTCTCCCCACCCTTTTCCTCTCGGAAAAGTCCTCCCCATGCTAATTTTGGCCACCTAACCAAAAGTACTGTCCTAGAAAAAAGGAGACGCAGATAAATTAACAATACAGGCAAAGTGGAGAGATTTCATGGAGATTGAAGGAGATTTGAGAATCATCCTGGCTTAGCTTTCATTTTAACCTTTGGCTGTTGAGGATTTGGAGAAGACTGGCTGCTTGCTGCAACTGGTATCAAAGAATACACATGTTCTTAATTGGAGAATACACATGTTCTTAATTGGACTGCAGAGCCAGAGCCTGATGGAACATGTGTCAGTCAATGCCCTTACACAGTTTTATTACTTGAGCTGTTCACAGTAATAGCTGTACAATAGTCCTGCCTGGCATCTCCTCTAAACAAAGCTTTCCTTTCCTTCAAGTGTTGAAACAAGTAAATCAAACTGTGCACTGTCTCCTGCAAGGCTGCTGCTTTCATTTCCAAAGAATCCCATCCCTTTTCCCAGGTAAATGTGCATAACTTTGAATGCACACTACTGCAGCAATAAGAACCACTAAGTTGTCACTAATTCTTCATTTATTCTCCTGAAAGTAGCCTGGGACCTCATGATGGCATCTTGAGTATCATAAGAGACAATTTGTGTAACTAATTTTTGGCTGAAAAGCAGCTTGAAATGAGACATCTTGGAATAAGAATAGGATTCACATGAGCACAATGAAGCCTGGTACCTTTTATAAAACAGTCCCAAAGTGATTTTACATGTTACTGCTGAACTGACATAATGGCAAAGCTGTAGAAACAGATAATTGCTGTACCACTCCTTCCTTCCTCATCTTCAAACTCTCATCCTTCTGTAACACAAGCATCTGTGACGTTATAAGCAGTTCAGAAAGCAAATCAAACTGAAAAGCAGCCTTACTCTTCCTTGGAAACTACTTTTCCTGCCTCTTTTATCTCTGTTTTTTGAACTACCTCACCATGGGGGTCAAGCACCGAAACTGAAGAAACAGAACGTGTAGTTGGAGGCAGAGTTAAAAAACCAGAACATTTCTTTCAACAGGGTTAACTGTTATCTAAAGTGCAGTGCCTAAGTCATCACTTTGCAGCTCTCCTGCAGACTGTGGGAGGCAGCTCAGCACTGCAGAGCCCCAGCTCACCTGCAGGACCCAGTTTGGCTGCAAGGCTGCAGGCTGGAGCCCAGAGTGTCCCAAACTCCACCTGAACCCACACACCCACCAGCCTGAATGCACCTGCTAGTGATCCAATACACTCAACACATGGAGGGCACCCTCCAATCTCACTGAGAAAGCCAGGGACAGATCAATTATGCTAAAATAATCCCAGACCTGCAAGTCAGACCTGACAGAAGAGGAAATGACAGAGTTCAGTCACCCGGGCAACCCTGACATATTTCCTTTCTTGATGTTAAGCAACCCACACCAGTAAGATACAGATGACATTAACTTTTTAGATGCTCAACTTCAGCAGCGTGGGAGGCTCCCAGTTGGTTTAAGCATCTGCAAAACACACCAGGTCTTGACTCTGCAACTCTTTGATCATAGAGAAGCATGACCTGAAGGAAGAGGTGCAGGCAGGAATCCTTCAAATCCATAGGAACATTTTCAGCCCCTACTAAGGGAAGGATATTGTTATTTATTTAGGTATCTTATAGTGGTACTTGTGGCTGCATGATAAGCATTGCCGTAACAAAAATGCCAGCCTGTGTGTCTAAATCCATCATAGATCAAAGATGATTCCTGCAAACCACATTCAGACAAAACAAGTCTGAAATTAAGGACAGATAGTATGCAAAAAAATCAAGTTTGGCTAGAGACAAACTTGTACACTGAAGGGTGAACCATTCCCTGGGTCATAACCACTGTGTCTTCAAACTAGGATATATGGACTAGCCACAGAAGTGTGGCTAGGAGCTTATGCAAACTATCCCCTAAATCTTAGTTACCAGAACATTAAATCTTCTTCTTTGATAAAATCTCCTGGCCACAGTTAAAGGACAACAACACTTCTCACCATCAAAACAGGCCTGCCCCTGCAGCAACATCAGTGCTGCTGTGGATCCTGCCCAGCACCAAACAGTGCTTTGGTCTCACATCAGGGAATTACCACAGGAGCTGGTAGCACAACCAAGCCACTGTTCTGCCCAGTCAGCCTCATGGGCAACTGCCACAGATACCATGGAAAATGCTCAGCTGAAGTGACTACAGAAGATCACAACCTTTCCAGGAGACTGTACAGCTTTGTAGGTACAGCTGAGGCTCCCTACCATAAAACTGAAGTTTACAGGAGCAGAAGGAAGCTCCTGTGCAGAGCTCATCCATGCAGCAGTGGTGCACAGCCTGTGCTAGCAGAGCACTCAGGGCCAAGCACAAGCTATGCTCAGAAAGACAAGACAGAGCAGCTACCCTTCCAGGAGACACAGTGGCTTCCTTCCTTTCCTGGCCATTCTCCCAGGAAACATCATGTAGTTTAAACTACAAACCACAGAGGATCAGATTTCTTAACAAAAGTCTCTAAAGGATGAGTGACAGAAGGAAAAAAAAAAAGAAAATGCATGCAATCACTGCAGCTGCCTGTAATACACTCTCACTGCCTTGGAGGCATACAAAGAACTTGGTCTCATCCCAGTGCAGGGCCACGTTCCAGTGCCAGGCCTATAATTGTGCTGAATTATCATTTGCCATGGCATTCTTGGGAGGCTGCAAGGGGAGAACACTCTGCCTGCTGTATTTGTCAGTGCCTGTCTCAGCCACTTGGCTCCAAAGGCTTCAGGAAAAAGTCTTCCTTGTAGAGATTTGCACCAGCAAGTAAACAACTGCTCCAGAGCCAGGGAGTTGAAACACTTCCCCAGCAATCCCCTTCCAGAAGGCACACACGAGCACAGACGCCAAGCTCAGCAGACAGGGATCTCTATCTTAGGAAGAACATTTTCCTTTCTGTAATCTTTCAGTGGGAGGCCAGAAGAAGAAGATCATAGCTCTCTAAAAAGCAAAGATTGAGGTGATTTACAAGACAGGCAGGCATACACAACAAAAGCTGTTTAGGATTAGATAGAGCAGAAGAAACTTGTTGGAACAAGTAATACCAGCAGCCCAGGAACAGCCTTCTCTGAAAACTGCCTGGAAAACTGAGCTGTGCTGCAAGGAATAATCATTCAGCATAGCAGCTTTCCAGAAAAAAATTGGCAAGGAGCATGGAAGAGTAGCAGCAAAATCTTCAAGTAATTTAACGGGCATTGTATGAAGTAAATGAATTTTCACCAAAAAAATGAGCTTTTCCCAACTTTTGAGGGGAACAACCACACTCAACAAGGCTTCAAACTAAAAAAAAATCTTATGTTTCATGCTTCTTCAGTGCATTACAACAAAGAAGGGCCTATTAGTGTCACTTTAAGCAGGGTTAAGTGTATGTTGCTACACTGTGATGGTTTGCCCTCTTCACAGCTGAGTACTCATCAGTTTTCTTCCACCTGGAATACAGGACACCTGGTGACCCCACATCTGCCCTACTGTCCTACTTCTGTGCACTGCCACCAGCCTCATTTTCCACACCCAGCACTCAGCCCTTCTCCCACTCACAACACCTTGCCATGCCCCGCTGCCCTCCTCCCACCTCACCTACGCCAGACCATTTAAGGACTACTGGGATTAAAAGGTAAAATACCCTGTTAAGAGAAAGATGATGGACAATATGCACCTGTGTTCACTAGGGTTCCAGCATGGACTCCTCAGTATGGCACCTGAACAAGCCTCATTTGGTTTGTTTTTTATTTCCCCCCTGCTTTAAGAAAGCCAGTTGGGCTGTCAGCAGCTGGGACAGGGAACATCGCCCTGCAGCCAGGACTAAGCACATCACTAACAGCACGTGAGGTAATGGCAAGAGTCCAGCAGTTTCTACCCACTCTCAGCTACACAAGATTCAAACAGACCCTCCCTCCCCTTTGCAAGGCAGCAATTTCCAAGAAACCAAAATTAAACCAAAAGTATCAGAGAGCAGCACCATTAAAGAGCAGGTGGACTTAAATGATGTATCAGTGATGACAGCAATGGCATCACTATTCCAATTCAGTTTAGGACACATCTTCATTTTTAGTGCCAGAAGATTTAATGGGAATTGTATCCTTTCAGGCACGTGAACTTAGGAATAAACACTACAGGCTTTCTCAACACAGTCACAGAGAGCAGCCTTCCTTCACAGACTGAGCTCAGTGGCTCTGTGCAGCACAGACACCCCCAGACTCCACACTGTGCCTCACCTATGCACAAACCTGCACCAAGCTGAAAGCTGGGCAGAATTACACTTTGGTCAGAGCCAAGATGCTGAGCTGAAGTTTTATGCATCCTTTTGGTTTATGGCATCAATTCAGTTTTGGCTCAGTGAGGAAACACAGGGAAATACTCTGAATGTCTTCTCAAACCACTGCAGCCTTTCAGTAAATAAAGGCAGGCTACAAGGAATCAGGAGAGGAATTGTTTACAAGGGTGTAGAGTGATAGGACGAGGGTGAATGGCTTCAAACTTGAGAGCAGGTTTAGACTGGATATTAAGCAATTCTTCCCAGTTAGGGTGGTGAGGCCCTGGCACAGGCTGCCCCATCCCTGGAAGTGTCCAAGGCCAGGCTGGATGTGGCTTGAAGCAAACCTGGTCTGTTAGAAGGCACCCCTGCCCACAGCAGGGACATAGAATGAGATGATCTTTAAGGTCTCTTCCAACCCAACCCATTCTGTAATCCTATTATCTTGCAATTACCATTACCAAAAGTCAAAGTAAGCCCAGCACTGCCACCCGATGTTCCTGTCCAGGTAAAGGGTTTCTTAGTGAAATTAAAGAAGGTTCTCCTGATAATGATTTGGCCCCTTAGTGGTTCAAGTTAAGAACCTAAGGTTTTGACAAATCTGAGCAAAAAGAAATAAGCTTAAAGGATACAGGGACACACCAGCAGCTATAAAGAAACAGCAAATGTGCCTAATTTAGGAACTTATCATTGCTTATTTGCAGATCTGACTTCAGAAAAAACAAAAAAAGTTGTCTGACTGATAGTCAGCACACCAATAAACAATGAACTTTTCAACTTTGCCAAAACTAGTGTTCACATGATTTTGTATCTACTGAACTGGAATTTATTTGCAAGGCATAAAGATAGCCTGGCAGAATCTACCAGCTGCAGCACAGCAGAAATAGCCCAGAAGATGGACAGGCTTCCTTTTGTCTGCTGGCCTATTATCTTTCATGGAGGAGCTTCAGAGGGCCACAGGATGAGCAGTTGCTCCAACCTGAGGGAGCTCTGCACATGCTCTGCCAGGAGATCAGACAGCCACAGCTCTGGGAGAGGCTGGGGACTGTCAGAGCCAGCACTGAAAGCCAGTGAAGTGACTGACTGTGACTGAGACCCAGCCAGGTCTCCTGATCCATCTGGTCAACATTTAATATCAACTACACGCAATATGTACATAACCCAAGGCTGGAACGGAAGGCTTTTCAGGAAATGCTGCCCACTTTAACAAAGATTACGAGCTAGACATCTGTTTTAGATAAACAGAACACTTGGTAATTTTTAATTCATAATACAGCTCCTTGATATTCATAATACAGCTCCTATATATACACATACACACTATACATATATGTGTATGAGGGTACACATGTTGTGTATATCCATGCACACATTTGAAATAAATAGGGATACCAGGATGCAGAAGTGTGACATCAGCTTCCCATAATTCGTGTAATAGTGCAGAATAATTTGATCTTTATGTTGCATACATAGATACATAGGAGACATCTGATTTTTGTTTCAGTGACATACTTTTGGAGGGTGAATAGGATGGCTTTAAAGTTTATTCTGTTCCTCCAAAGGAAAAGACAAGAGCCTGGGGAGAATACACAGCTTGTTTCACTAAGAAAGATGAGTCCTTCTTGTTCCTCACTGTGCCACATTTGCTCATACTCATGGATGTAACAACCAGTACAAACTGCTTCTCTGCAGGGTTTTTGCACTTTACCCCAAACCCTCAACACCTTCCCCTTGCAAGTAATCTCAAAACCAAAAGGAATTATCCTCTTACCCGTAGATACCCAGCCTACCCTGCAGAGCACCCAGGGAAGGATTATGAAGAAGCCCCAAACAGCCCCTACAAGGACACTTCTGCCTTGCAGGCTGGTTAATTCTTAACTTCAGCTGAACTCCTGCAGGGAAAGGACAGACTGCACACACAGCAAATGTGTCCTTTACAAGGTGCTTGAAGCACTTCAAGAACAGCCAACTCCATCTTCCTCGAAAACACAGATTCTTCCGGAATTCATGGAGGTCACACCCTGGCAGGCTGCAACAGCAACACTTCCCCCAATTGTATAGCGGAGCAGGACAGCTCTAAATTAATTATGAAACAACAATGAGTTTATGGGGTTTATATTAACTAAAGTAGATTAAGAGTTTTTAAAGACATCTTGATTTTAATTACTTAATCAAAATTCTCAGTTAAACTGCACTACATAAAAATAAAATGTATTATCAGTTTGGCTCTGTCCAAATGAGACAGAAATGCCAGAACTTTAGAGCTGTACCACCATCTTACCAGGCATCAAAATGCTACAGCTACCTTTAACAGCAGCTTCACATTTATCTCCTTAATGCAAAATCATCCACCTCAAATTTGAGAAATCACTAAGACAACTCAAGAAGTTTTTCTTTTACTTTACAGATTAAAAACCCCCAAAACATGGAAACAGAGCTTCACAGCTCTAAAAATAACAAGAATAAAAAAAAAAAAACCAGGTCCTTTCCTCAAGTGAAGACACATCTTTTGTTTATCTAGTTTGTCTTAAATATACACCTATTAATTTTGCTCCAAGTCCACAAAAGTCAAATTGAACTGACTGGACTGACTCCCCATCTGTAAAACTGTAAATGTCTGACCTCCCCTCACTTAAGGGATCTGAATGCAAACAGACTAAGGTCAGTAAAACAAACAAACCTCTTGCAAACCCATGTAACTGTGAGTTAACAGAAAGAAAGACTAAAAGTAAGTTCCATGGTCACACATCCTGCCAAGCTCTGCCAACAGGATTTTGTGAGTGAGCAGGAAAGAAAATGTATTGTATTTCTATCATGATTTTCTGTTTGCTGGTTAAATCAAGAGCTTTAAACTGCCCTAATCATAAGACAGGCTGATTCCCACCACAGTTGTTGTTCTGCCCGGCCCTCATCTTTCTTGGCAAAAAGTTTCTTTTTCTTCTCCAGAAAAAGCCAGAATTAGTCTGTTCCCAGGCTGAAAAACCACACTAAAAAGTCAATCACAGAAAAGCTACGACAGCATCTGACCAGGAATCTCACTCATGTATGCACAAATTCTCAAAGTGAACTTTTGGAACTGAAATCTATCTGTACATGCCCCAAAAGTGACACATTATTAAAACACAGAGTAACACCAAAGGCTGATGGTCCCATTACACGTGAATGGGTATAACAAAAGCACAGCCATAGTGGATTAAGCCAGAAGTGCATCCAGTCCAGCAGTACATCCCACTATATTCCAAGTTCAGCACAGTACCTGGGGAGCATTTCAGAAAGCACAATGAGCTTTAATCTCAGGCACTACTGCCCAACAGATACTCAGACATATTCCTGACAAGGAAATGTACCAGTTCTGTTAAATTAACACAACTGCATGCAGGAGCAGCAGGACCAGGAGAGCAGCCCTAGCTTGAGGAAACAAGAACTATCTTCCTGTAAGAACACCAAAACCCAAGCACTGTCCCAAATCAGAACTCAGTATGCAGAATCCAACCTACATATATGAGTAACAGAAAACAATCCGTATTAGTTAAACTAGGTGCACTCTAGCAACTGTCAATGACTGATAAACGGAAAGGTGAAAAGTTTTGTATTGACGTGTGCTGGCCCAAGCTGTGACAGCTGCATCCCTCTCACCATGTTTCTACCCTCTCGAGCAAATGTTTGCACTCACACCACCACGTGGTGTGCCACTTCAGAGAGCTGAGCCAGCTCAAAGCCAACCTACCAGAACCTGACGTTTATTTATTTATTTACTGTCGGAAATTAACTATCTGTCCTCACCTACTGCTCAGTCAGACAAGCAGAGGAACACGTGGCTGGAGTCACGGAAGCCCAAAGCCCCAAACCATGCTGGCTGAACCTCCTGCAGAACTGCAGCACGGATGAACTGCTAATAAATACTGCAAACAAGAGTGTAATTCCAGTCTGCAGTGAGAGAGCAACAGAGTCCAGTCTCCATGGCATCCGCTCAGATCCACAGGAAAGGCTGAGGGGCTATTTTGCAAGCCAGCTCTCACATTTCCCTTTCTCTTTGCTGGAACTCTTTAGACTAAAGATAAGGGAGCACAAGGTCGCCACAAGCAGAGAACTGAAAGAGTCTGGAGCTCTTTCAATACAGCCCTGCACACACCTATTTCCAGAATGAGACAAGACACTGCTGAGCCTTTAGAGCAAAATATTGCTTTCCCTTTTCCAAACTCCAGCAGAGGCCCCCATCACGTTCCTGGAAGCAGGACGCTTTTTCAAGAGCCCTTCTTGAAAGCCAAGCACGCCTGCTATGACACAGTTATTTATACTGAGCTTTAACAATCACGTGACAAAGAACTGCGGCCTTGCGATTTAAAACCCTTCAGCCGAGGCTTTACCCTGCACAGAACCATGGACACAGCCTGTTAAATGTGTCCCTTCTCTCCCGGAAAAGTTTCCAAACGCAAAAAGCGCAAGGGGCAGTCTCGCCGGGCCATGCCACAACCACCCCCAGCAGCTGCTCCGGCTGCACAGCCGAAGCTTGGGCTGGGTCTGAGACCCCGGAGCTTTCAGCGGAGCTTTCAGCAGAGCTTTCAGCCCAGGCTCCGCAGTGTGGGCACCGCCGCCCCGAGTGCAGCCCAGCAGCAGCAACAGGTGAGCCCGGAGCGGGCAGCGGGGCGGGCCGGGGCACCGGGGAGGCGCCTCCGCAGCCGCTCCGCGCCCGGCCCGGCCCCGGCACACGAGGCCGGTCCCCCCGTCACGCACCTTCCAGCCGGCGGAGCTGTTGCTGTCACCCTTGTCCTTGAAGTAGGGGACGGAGCGCACCATCCACTCGTAGATCTGCGCCAGCGTGAGCCGCTTCTCGGGGGCGCTCTCGATAGCCTGGCTGATGAGCTCGGCGTAGGACTGGCTGCCCCAGGCATTGCGCCGGGAGCCGCCCTTCCGCGCCGCCGCGCCGCCCGCCCGCGCCCCCTCGGCCCGGCCGGGCCCCGCCGCCGCGCCGCCCGCGCCCTCCTCCGCCGCGCCAGCCGCGCCGCCCGTCTCCGCCTCGGGCCGCGGCAACGGCCAGGTGCAGGAGCGCGGGCGGCTCTGCGGCTCAAAGTCGGGGTCGATGTCCGGCGACGCCGCGGCCCCAGCCGGCTCCGCCATGGGCGACGCCGCGGCCCCGCCGGGAGTGCCGGGCCCGTCACCCCTTTGTGCGCCCCGGGCCCGCTGCCGCCGCCGCGCCGCTCTGTTTACCAGGGAGCAGCGCTGCTCCCCGCGCCTGCGCGCGCGGGGCACGCCGGGAGCGGTAGTCCTGTCAGGGCGTTAGCAGGCAGCCATGCACGGACGGTGGACTACAATACCCAGCGCCCCCTGCGGCGGAGGGCGGGGCTTGTCCCACTACGGGTGAGCGTGGCAGGCGGTGCGTTGATGTGACTACAGCTCCCAGCGGGCATCGCGGCGGGCTGCGCTTACATAACCTGCCAGGCCCAGTGCGGGCCTAGTCCCCCACGACGGCAGAAAGGTGATAGTGGCGTGGTGGCGGCAGCCCCGAGGCGGCCGCAGCTCCTCCGCCCGCTTCAGAGTGCGCCGCGGCACTCGGGTCGGCCTGAGAGTGATGCTGCCTCCGCCATCCCGTCACGGATGGGAGCCTATTTCCGGGACACTCCCTGGCGTAAGGCGTGATGGGTCTTGCGTCCCGATCTGCCCGTCAGAGTCGCGGCAACCATGTTCCAGGGCCTCGCGCTCCCCGCGTTGTACAGCGTCCGGGGCTGGCAATACTCCAGACGCTGTATGGCGCAGTCCCTGTGTACATTTCTTGGCTCCGCGCCCCGGTTTCCAGCCGGGCGCTCAGCGGGCTGCCTCAGCTTCGGGCTCTGCCCTGTCCCGCGGGGGCCCGGCCGGGACAGCTCAGGGGACGCGGAGCAACGCCGGGAGCAAGCCTGCCATGCAGGTTCCGGGGCCGGCCGAGCTAGCCCCACGGGCTGAATACCCGCTGCGTTTATACAGGGGTCGGCCGCACGGCGGTGCTGTCACGGCTGTGGCTGAGCCGCCCCGAACCCTGGATAACTACCGCTTTATGCAGGCGCTCTGCGGGCGACGTGCTGCGATGTGCGGGTGGGGTGGCGGCTGATGGGCCCCGAACCCTGGATAGCTGCGGGTTTATGTAGACGGCGGGCGGGCTCCGTGCGGCCATGCGCGGGCGGGGCGGGCTGCGGTAGCGGGCGGGGCGGGCCGGGCGGGGCGGCGGCACCACCACCATGTCGGAGGCGGCGGTGGCGGACACCCGGCGCCTGAACGCGAAGCCGCAGGACCTCACGGACGCGTACGGGCCGCCCAGCAACTTCCTCGAGATCGACATCTTCAACCCGCAGACCGTGGGCATGGGCCGCGCCAGATACACCAGCTACGAGCTCCGCATGCGGGTGCGGCCCCGGTCGGGCCTGCGGGGCTGGGCTGCCCGGTGCGCGGGTGTGCGGCCCGGGGAGGGGCGGCAGCGCTCGGGACGCGGCGGCCGAGTAGGGCCGGAGCGGTGCCGCTGTGGAGGAGCGGGGGGCGGAGGAGGCGCAGCCCCGGGCTGGGGCGAGCCTGCGGGGCTCAAGGTCAGAGCTGATGGGCTCGTCCGGCATCCAGCGGGGGCTGCTGCGTACACGGACAGCGAGGTGCTGCCTCAGCAGCTCCAGAGCCCCGCTGGGTGGCTGCTGAGCAGGGCATGGCTGCACGTAGCTGCTTATCTCAGGCATGGGAGGAGAGCTGGGTGGCAGTAGCGTGGGGCTGCTCACACTGCGTGCTGGCTGCTTTACCAAGAGCCCGTGGCCTAGGAGTGTGCATAGCAGGCTGAGCGGGGTTCTCTTCATTGGACCTTAAACGAGCTGAACTGGGGACCCCTTCATAGCTCTGCGGCTGATAGATGGGAAAAGTAAAACTGAGCTTCCCCTAAAACAAGGTCCCTTTAGCATGTGTTGTGGTTCTGGTTTAACTTTTGCTTATAGCGTGATTTAACTGCTCAGTCTCCTCTGCCTTTCAGAAGAATTGGTGTTTGCTTTTTTCTGCTCTGGTGCTTGGCTCCCATCAGCCTGCAGGTGGCAATGGGAACCTCTTAGTCCCACTGACACCAGCAGAGATGCTCTGGAAGCAGCTGGGTTTATTTCACAGACTCATAAGAACAGAGTTAATTGTGTTGCAGTAATATCTGAGTGCTGTCCATCAGAAGGTTTTGTTACCTCAGTTCCTGGAAAGATTCAGACTGTGTTGATGGGGTAAAGGTAAAGTTAATGCAGCTGTCATTTGTTGGACTCCAGAGGCAGGGAAGAAAGGTGAGGAATTGCTGCACCGTTCTCCAGTGACAAATGGGCATGAAAAGCCTGTTAGGGTGGGTGCTCTCTTTTGGGAGAAGACTGTAGATAAGGTTGAACAGTTGCTAGGGCAAGATTTCCTCACTTAGTCCTTCCATGGAGAAGCCAGTGTCCAGTCAGATGTTCTTTTGCTCTGCGGGCTGCTGCAAAACTCTCTTGTAGATCACTTCAAAATGGAGTAAACTTGCCGGGAAAAAAGATCATTCTCCTGACAATCATATTGTCAGCACTGGTTCCAGTGTGTGCCCCTGGGAAGGAGGCATGTTCCAGAAATAGTCACTCAAGGGAGAGGGAATGCCTGGCACTGAGTAGACTGGCTTGCTTGGATCCAAAGGATTTTGGTGTTTGTGCTGTCCTGAATAAGGAAGTTGAGTGTTCCCATCATGCATCCTCAGGAGGTTTGATTTTCTCACTGCAGCTTCAGGTTTCAGTTATATGTGTGGCTTCCAGAGCAACCTGCAAATAAGCTGCTTTGCTTCATTACAGACAAACCTCCCCATCTTCAAATTGAAGGAGTCGTGTGTGAGGAGACGATACAGCGACTTTGAGTGGCTGAAGAATGAGCTGGAACGAGACAGTAAGGTGAGGCTGGCTCAGTCCTCCCTATTCCTCCCCATTCCTTATTCCAGGATGTGGGAACAGTTGCAGCAATAATCTTGAGATTCCCAGAAGTGGGGCTGTGATGGTGGATGTTGCACCCCAGATACTTAAATCTAGGGGTTAAACTGAGATTCCTTTAGTTTGGTGCAAGGAGAAATCCCAACCAGATATTCTCAAGAGGTTACAAATGCACAAAAGTTTACTGGCAAAAATAAGGAATTTTGGCAAAAGAATTGATACATTTATTATAACATTACTTAGCAATAAATTACTATTAACTTCGCATAATGTTATCCTGCTTAACTTAGAAACCTTTAAAACCTTAAGTTGCTATGTTACCCAGAAAAGTTCCATGAGAAGATGATTAGAAGGAAAAGAGAGAGAAAGACAGAAAAGGTACAGAAAAACACACATAGCTACCAACTTCTAGGGTTCCAGCATGGGTGAGATGAAAGGAGAATACAGGGCCAGGGAAGTCCCTCATGGGAGCTTTTAAGCCCCAGGGTTTTCGTGTCCGCCTCCCAAGGTGGAGCTTCTGGTCACTCGGGGGCTGGGTTAGCACCACCCACAGTGTGTGATTGATGAACAGCTCTGCCGGGCTGGGGGGTGGAGCCCTTCACAAGCCCTGATCTGCCCCTCCCACCAAACGTACACACCGGCATTTGCCGAGCATCCCAAAATGTTCTGAGACATGAAACCTAGCCAGTCTCTGACAGTGGGCACCTTCTGCTCTATCCATGTGATGGCACTGGAGATGAGCATCAAACAGCAGAGGATGTCTGCTGGCAGGTGGCTGCTGTGCTCATGGGGTGATTCTGTGCTTTCAGATTGTAGTGCCACCGCTGCCTGGAAAAGCTTTGAAACGACAGCTTCCCTTCCGAGGAGATGAAGGCATCTTTGAGGAGTCCTTCATCGAGGAGCGGAGACAGGGCCTAGAACAGTTTATTAACAAGTAAGCTTCATGTCCTGGCTTTGCTGTGTGCTGCCTTTTTAGCTCTTGCTGGCTGTGGGCTGACTGTGAGAGAGTCTTGAGTCTTGACCTGCTTCTGGCAGGTGCCAGTGCTGGAGGGTGGCACCTGCAGCCACGTAATGAAACTGGAACTGGAGCAAGTCCTGCCCTGAGTGGGGGCTGTGCTTTGTGCTCTCTCCTGAGAGCATAGTGAGTATTAGCAGAACAGCTGTGCTACAGGGACCCACCAGCATGGTACTGTTGGTTCAGGGCACGGCCTGGAAGGGAACAGCCTGTGCTCAAGCTCCTCTTACTGGTCCTGTTGCAGAGCCATGCGTGACCTTGGGCTGAGCGCGGTGCAGGTGTGCTGAGCTGGCTGCCTGACTCCCTCCTGCACACATCAGAGGTGTGGGGGGTCTTGGAGGCAGCTGTGCTAACCTCCACATCTGATTTTCTTCCAGAATTGCTGGACACCCACTGGCACAGAACGAGCGCTGCTTACATATGTTCCTGCAAGAGGAGACTATTGATAGGAATTACGTCCCAGGGAAAGTGCGCCAGTAGGAGCACCTGGCACTGTCTTCCTCCATTCCACCCTCCCTCCTGCAAAAATGACATTTATTTTTACACTAAATCTGTCTTCTCTGAACCAGCTTTTCCTCTCTTGAACCTCCCAGTTTGTTCAGTATTTTCCTCTTTTGTAACTGGCAGCAGTTTGTTCTACTGGGCTGTGGTCGTGGCCTAAAGATGTGAAGATTTATGCAAGTGAGTGTGTTGTCCCACATCTAGGGGCAGATGTGGGTAGGTGTGGAGCAGGAACTTGCTAATGGCGTTCTGGTGTAGGAGCTGCCTCTCTCCCTGTACAGGAAGATAAGAGATGACCTTCACTCCCTTGTCTGTGCAGCCCCAAGCATCTCTGCAGGAGACTTTGAAGAATAGCAGTTGTCATGTTGGTCAGTGATTATATCAGGTATTAGAGTTTTAGTAAGGTTTATCCAAACCAGTGAGTAGGTGCCTGGGTGTGTCAGTCTGTCATCCACCCCATTCACCCTGCATGAAACCCCCATTCTTCACTGTCTGAAAGTGCTGAGACCCAACACCTACTCAAACCCCGCTATCAGCCTCCTGAATTACAGACCTATTTGGTGTATTTGTGTCCCCTCCTTTCTAAGGTGCTGCTGGCAGCTCGAGGGGTTTCCATCCCATGTGCTCTCATGATGCTCTTTGTGGGCCATTTGGCATATGGAAGATGGGATAGTCTGGGCTGTAGCCACACGTGCTGTGATGCATTGGCCCAGAGTTTAAGAAACACCACAGCCTGCTGTAGCATAGGCTGCTGGGCTGGTGTTGCCTGCAGCACCCTGCTCGGCTGAGCCTAGTGACCTTATCCTGGGCCCCAGCTGTTGGGAGGAGCAGACTGGCTGGCTGAGGAGGAGCAAGAGAAGGCTGGTGGGAGCAGTTGTAGGATGCAGCTGTGATGGCTGCCGCTGGAGGAGCCCAGCAGTGGGGCCCGGAGTGAGGCCACCTCTCCAGAAAAGGACAGCAGAAAATGGGAGTTAGTCCTAGGTTAGACATTGCTTACAAAGCAGGAGAAGTGGCAGTGGCTCTTTGTGTGTTCTCCCCTGTTCTGCAGTGAGCTAGGCAGTCACTTGTGTGGAACTGAGAACATTTGAGTGGTCAGGGAAGTGTTCAGAGCTTGAGGGAACAATGAGGCTGTGACTTGCTGCAGCACAAGTGTCCTTTGGAGGCTCCCCCAGTTGCCACAGCTGTGATGAGTGAGGTTAGGCCTCAGCTCGGGGGCTCCTCAGGTCAAGGCTGGCTGGTTTAAGTGCTTGGTCACTGTTGTGGCACAGTTGAGCCTTTCTTGGAGCACAGGCCCAGAGTGGATGCCCTCCTGTTCCTGCCAGGCATGTTCCCCGAGGCCTTCCCAACGTCCCCTCTGTTTTCTGGTGAGGAACTGGTACTGCTGGGTGAGAGGTGGCTCTTGGGGAGAAGTCGCTGAAAGCGCGAGGGAGCTGCTCCGGGAGCTGGCTCGGTCCGGAAAGGGCCGTGGGGCAGCGCGGAGCCCGGTGCCGGTGGAGACGGCCGTGGCCTCGGAGGGGCTCGGTCTCCGCCTCCTGCTGCCGCTAGTCGCGCTCGGGACGGCTCCTTCCCCTGCCCTGCGCGGGGCTGCCATCCATCCAGCTGTCTGCACCCTGTCCAGTGTAACGTCCCGGTGCCGTTCGCATTAAACCACTGTGAAGCCAATTGTCTGCCTGGTCCTGGGGGCTACCGGGACGGGGGAACCGCCGGGAGAGAGCGGTCACCGGCGAGGGGGCGGGAGAGCTGCCGGGACAGAGCGGGCAGCGGCGGGGCGGGGGAACGGCCGGGAGGAGACGGACACGGGCGGGGCGGGAGAACGGCCGGCACAGCGCGGAGGCGGGCGGGGCCGGCACAGCGCGGAGGCGGGCGGGGCTCCCCGGTTCTCCCCGGCGGTTCCGAGGCGCGATGTGGCTGCCGGAGCCGCAGGTCGGCCCCGGCTCGCCGGACTGCCCTGACCTGCTGCAGCACGTCCCGGCGCTGCGCTCGCCGGCCACCCCGCTGTACCTCAGCTTCTTCGAGGAGGAGTGTCGCGCCATCGCCGCCCGCCTGCGCCTCGGGGCGGCCGCGGAGCCCTCCCCGGGCCCGGGGGAGCTGAGCGGGCTGCAGCCCAAGCCCCCCGGACCCGCCACCTCCACGCCGCTGCCCTTACCGAGCCACGGGCGGCTCCCAGACTCGAGCGCGGGCGATTGCGAGGCCGCTGCTGCCCCTGGCCCGGCCCCAGCCCCAGGAGAGCCCGGATGTCTTCCGCAGCCCGCGGCCGGCGGCGGCCCCGGCGCCCGCCCCACTCGCACGCCCGCTGTGTCCCGGCGGGCGCGGCGCGGCCCGGGCAGCCCTCCGGCGGCGGCCCCGGTACCCCTGCCCGCTCCCCGGGCCGCAGCCGCGCCAGGCTCGCTCTCCCCCGCGCACGGGCCTCGCTGGGGCTGCAGCTCCCCGCGGCCGGCACAGGGCGCGGCGCCTGGGAAACGCGGCTCCTGCGGCCCCCAGGTAAGCGGGGTCACGGCGGGGAGCCCCGGCACGGCACCGCCCGCCCGGCCCTGCAGAACCCCCTCTCTCCCCCAGGGACCACGCTGAAGCTGACGTCGCCTGCCAGGTCCAGGCTTCAGCGTGCCAGCGGGGCTTCGCAGCAGGCACAGCCTTCCAGCCTTCCCAAACTCGTTCCCCGGGCCAGAGGGGTGAAAAGTAATTCTGCACCTGCCGGTTGCCTCGCGCGAAGCAGGGAAACACGTAGGTTACGGTGCTGCATCTAGAAGGGAGAAGGGGAAGGGCTTGGGCTGCAGCCCAAGAAGGGGACAGGGCATGGGGAGTGGGGAGTCCATGGGAGCGGCACAGGTAGGAGCCTAGGAAATAGTCTCGTACCCCGAGGGGTGTGTTAACACTGTCTGGCCTCCCGCCAGTGTGGGCTGGCAGCCTGTTGAGTTTGAAGCCTTCATCCTGTGGTGTTGTGGGGTCACACGTGCCTGTGCTGCTAGGGCAGGCAACCTGGCTGAGCCCCGGCCTGCCTGAAGAAGGTGCAATGATGCTGCTTGGGAATAGCGGCCTCTGTGTTTACTGTTCACTACAGCTGCTGCCAAGGTTGGGAGTTGTAAACAGCCCTCCTCAAAGCTTTCTGCAGGAATTCCTACTGTGGCTTCCCGTTCCTCACTGCGGCCTCCGGAAAAACTGATTTCCTCCAAGCGTTTTTGCCTCATTAAAGGTGAGTCTTGGCAGAAGCCTCAGAGGCTGCAGAGTCATGGGAGAAGGGGCACTGCTGCCATGGGAAGAACATCCAGGTCCTCGCTGCAGGGTCAAAGCTCATCCTGGGGAATGGACTGGGGGGATACTGCATGTGCTTGGGCTCAGAGGAGGGGAGGTAAAGTGCAAAGCAAGCAAGGCTGGGTGAAGTCCTTTCCCACTTTTGCTGGAGAGGCATCCAGCAAAGAATCCAAACATATCTGGTGCTTGAGGCTCATTGATAGGAGAGGGAGTGGCCGTGGTCAGTCTCTTAGCAGGGGTTGATGCTCTTTATTTTCCTTTCCTGGATGTCACTTCAGAATCAACTACAGAGGAGCTGGTGTGCAATAGGACCCGAGAGCTGAAGGAAAATGATGAGAGCAAAGAAAGGCTGGTTGCAGCAAGCATTGTCTTGGGAGCAGGTGAGCAGTATGGAGGTGTAGATTCTTGCCTTGTGTTGGGGGGAGTGTGGAGAAACATGGGCAGCTGTTTGTTGGGCAGTGCTGCTCCCCAGCTGGGCCCTGGCTGACCAGGTGTGGCCCTGGCTGAGGGTGTTCCAGCCCGTGCTGCAGGCAGGGGGTGCTGCCTGCCCAGGAACTGCAGCTGGGCAGCCCGCAGTGCTGAGCCCTGCAGAGGGAAGGGAGGCCAGGAGGCTCTCCCCACTCTGCTGCGACAGCCCTGTCCCACCCTGCCCGGGCAGCTGCCTGCCCTCACTGTGAGAGCAGACTCCCAGCAGCAGCCCAGAGCTGCTGGGAGCCAGGCCATGCAGCAGCACCCATACAGGCCAAGCCAGTAGCTGGCCTGTAGCTGTTGGGCTGGAAGTGCTGGGAGACTTCTGGCTCTCTTGGACAGGTTCTGTCTTTCCCTGATCTGGAGCAGCTCTGTGGCCAGGTTGAAGAGGGGCTGAGGATGGCAGGTTTCTAATGCTGACACCTCTCTTCACAGGTAGAAATAACCAGACATGGGAATGTGTGGAGTCCTCTTTGTCCAGTGAGCTGGCCCCTGGCCTGACTTCAGGGTGTGAAGATGCAGTCCCTGCTGAGCAGGTAAGAGCCAGCTGCGTCCTGTCACCATAGAGCACTGTTCAGTCTCTGGCTTGGGCCAGCTATGCCAGAAGTAGGAGATGATGAGACCTGGACCTGCCAATTTCTGGCTGGCACTTGAGCTGTTTCAGCCTTTCTCTGGGGTTCACACAAGTCCATGGGCATTTTTTGCCTGGCTTTACCAGCTCTCTGTGCAGGCTTCTGTCCAGCTAGATTTTCTAAGGGCCTTTTGAAACATGCAAACTTCATGTGGCTTGTGTTGTCGCTTTTATATGTCCTGACATGTAGGACATGGTCCCAGGATGGAGTGTGCAGAGTTTGCAAGATGAATCTCCCAAGTTAGGAAATCTCCTACCTGCAAAATAAGTTTGTGCATTTTCCAGCAGTTTTAGGGCTCTTCACTCTGTGGCTGCAGCCAGCCAAAGGCATTCTTGTTTCCCCTGGGTGCTGGCAGATGCTCCCTACAGCAGCTCCTTTGCCAGGCACTGCTCCCGTGGTGGATGTGCCCTGGCAGTGGCCCCCAGGGGGCTGAGCTTGGAGTGTTGGATGGGCTGCAGTGCTCCTCCAGAGGATGGGCTGTGCTGTGGCTGTGTTGTCGGGTGGGTGCAACTCCCTGCATCACACTTACACCCTGCTCTTGCCAGTCTGCAGGTGATCAGCTGTCCCAGGAACTGGAGCGTGTGAAGAAAGAGCTGGAACGAGTGAAGGGCGAGCTTGGTATGTGGAGTTGGCTCTTCTAAGGGCTGCAGGACACCTGTAGTCCAGGTGACATCCCCTGTGCTTGTACCTGGAGCCCAGGGCCTGCAGCTCTGTGGGAGTGGGGCTGGATTCGTGTTTAGGGGGTAGAGCAGGATCTCAGTGCTGCCCTAGAGAGTCTGGGTGTGAGGTATTTAGGATGGGCTGAGCACACACCTTCTTGCCTCCTGTCTGCAGCTGACAAGACTGCCCAGTGTGAAGCCTATCAGCAGACAATCTCCTCCTTGCAGGCTCAGCTCAGAGCAGCAGGTATGTTCCCTCACTGTTCCCTCACTCGCTTCTGGGCAGGCTGCAGGGATGCTCCAGTGATCCCTTGAGGGCTGTGAGGTGGGAGGGATACAGCTCATGGCCTTTCCCAGGGGTCAGGTGCTGAGTGCCAGAAGTATTACTGCTTTGATGTTGCTTCCCAGGAATCTGTCTGAAAGATGCAGCTGTGTTGGACAGTGGTGACCTGGAGAGAGACTGACAGCTGGGACATGGGGACAGACAACAGCCATTGTCCAGCTGTGTGAGCCCCTGGGCCAGTGATATATGTAGAGCTCTTGAGTTAATTAATTTTTTAACTCCTTGTATGTAAAATAAAGCTGTCTTTTGCAGTGGTGCTTGCTGTCTGCTTGGGTAGAGGCAGTGCCCTGGGCGAACAGGGCAGGTCTGTGCTTGGCTATGGCTGGTTTTGCTTAGCCAGAGATTTGAGGTCTGTTACAAGGAGGAGCTGGGTGCTGGTGGATGGAGGTACAGTGTGGCTCTGGGGAAGCATTTCTGAACAAAACTGATACTTCCAGGTGGGATGCTTGGATGTATGGTGGTGGTAGGCAGCTGTATGGGCAGGTTTCTTCCTTAGACCACCTTCACACTGGATGTGGGAAAAGCCAATGCTGGCTGATGGCACATGAGACTTCTGCAGGCTTTGGCTATTTATTGCTGCTTTATTATCAGTGACTAGGGGCACATGGTGGGAAGCAGCACTTGGGACTCAGTCCAGTCCCTCACTGTTCCTGCATGCTGGCCCTGCTCTGCTGCCTTCTCTCTGTGCTCAGTTGATGCAGGCGCCTTCTTGCACTGCCTTGTGTCTGGGTGAGGCACTGGGGAGTCTGGTGCTGGCAGTGCCCTGAGGTTGGGCTGGGAAGGCTGGCCTGTTCCTGTTATTTCTGGCTGGTGTTCCTGGCTGCCTTGGAATGCACATTCACAGGTAGCCCACACCCCTTCCTGGGGCACTGCCCTGGTCTGTGTGCAGGGGTGACTGCACAGGAAAGCTGTGTTGGCTGTCTCCCACCCCTGCTTGGCACTTGGTTGCTGGGGCAGCTCCAGTGCTGGCACAATCTGCAGCAGAGAGCCCTAACATGCTGTGTGTTCCATCTATTTGCATGGTGAAGATAGTACCTGCACCGAGAAGTTAAGGGAGTTGACTCAAAAAAGTGCCCTGCTCTTTGTAAACAGAGAAGAACTCGTGGGTGAAGCTGGACTCAATGGTCCTTATGGGTCCCTTCCAATCTGAAATACTCTAATGTTTCATTTGTGGAAGGTGGTGGGGGCATCCAAGGACTGATGTTGTTCTGTTTCTGCAGGGTTTCTGGCTCCCTTTATGTGCTGGAGCCATCTCCTACCCTCCTTTGATGCTGGCTATGTGCGCTTTGCCACTATTTGCCTTCCTGCTGCTCCTGTTGAGACATGCACTTGTCTTGGTCCGTGCCTCTGCCTGCTCCCAGCCCTTGGCCTGTGCTGCTGGATCAGGGCCCTGGATGATGGGAATGGGGAGCAGTAAGACTGGGAGGTGAGGATGGGACACTGGGAAGACATGTGGAGCTGCACGTGAGGTTTGGGAACTGGAGACATGTTCTGGTGTCCTGATGATGCTCCTATCTGGAAACTGCCTCCCAATGCCTGATGTTGCAAGAAGGTTTCTGGAAATAGGAAAATGTAATCTGCCTCCTTGCTGTTCTGGGTACCCAGTGCCTGCTTGTCTGGGACAGGGTGACCATGCTTGGAGTCCTGCTGTGCCCGTGGTGCTGCCTATCCTGTCTGAGACCATTCTCGGCGATGGTGCTGCCCAGGTGGGTCCTTGCCTACAGCTGTCAGTCCTGGAATGAGTGGGAAGTGTCAGAGTAATGACCTTACTTCGTCATGGGGTCAGGGGTGCTGAGCTGCAGTTCCTCGATTCTGAGAAGCGACGCAACTCTGCCCCCGCTTCCAGTTAGAAGCATGAGCTGGTGTTTCCAGGCGTTTCCCCCACCCGGAGGATGCGGGGGAGGCACTGCCTAGCGCTCCCGCCTGCCCTGCCCTGCTCCCCTCCGCTCTGCAAGAGACTGACAAGCTTTTTTCCTCGCTAGCGAGGAAAAAAGGGCATTGTCGATGATGCTGGCGAGGGGCTGGGTTACCTCCCTGCGCTGCCGCTTTGAACGGGCGCTCACGACACGCCAGCCCTGGATTGCGTCAGGCGCTGCCCGCTGACGGGCGGCTCCCAGCCTGAGTGCGGGACAGCGTGGTGCTGGCCCGTGCCTCGCTCCTGGCTGCCGAGCAGTTCTCCCAGGAATGGCGTTTCCCATCCCTTAGTGCCTGTTGCTCCCAGAACGGGGAGAGGCCCCGCACAAGGCGCGGGCGGAGCTCCGCTCGCAGCCCCCGCAGCGGGCTGGCCTCGCCTCGCTCCGAGCTGGCCGGGCCAGGCTCCGTTCTCATGGCACAGCTGGGCTCGGGGCACCCTCAGCTGCTCCCTCCGTGGCATTTCCCCAGGGAGCAAGGTGCCTTGCCCTAGCCTCTTGCCCGCAGCAGCCGCAATCCCGCCGGCCGAGCCGTGCCTCGCCCTCGTGACATTTGTCATGGGAATTTCTATTTTCAAAAATGAGCGCGGGAAGCGGGGGGGCGGGTGGGGCTGGAAGAAAGCTCGGCTCTGCCCTGCCTCCCGCCTTTGGGTGAAATCTCTTCCCGCCCTCCCTTTTATACCCCTCTATCACTGGCGGAACTCGTCACCCTCTGCTCTCGGGCGCGGCGCGAAACGGAACTGAGTTCACCTAAAGGGGATCGCAGGGGGGGCGAGCCGAGCCGAGCCGAGCTGAAGGTGAGTGTGGCGCCGCAGGTGAGCGTGGCGGGCGCTGCCGCCCGACCTGGAGCCGCTTGGCGCAACCGGTGCCGATCTTGCATCAGCTGCCGCCAGCCCACGCGCGGCCGCTCCTTCCGCTCCTGCCGCGCTCCAGTTCTGCCGTACCCGGGTTCCGCGGCAGGACAGAGCCTGACTGGCGCTCCTGGGGACGCAGATGCCCCCCCGGAGGCTGAGGCGGTGGTCCCGAGCTAACAGCTCCCCACACCGACGCTAAGTCGCGGCGGGATGCGATAGTCGCTACCGAGCTGCGGTAGGCACCGGGATGCAGCGGGAGGCTCCTGCTGCCGCCTGACCCATGAGGATCTCGAGCCCGGCTGCTGGAGGTACTTGGAACGATTGAGCAGCGCTGGGGAAGGCAGCTAGAGTTGTCCAGGTAGTGTTTGAGGAGGGTGCTGGTGCTGGGGGACTTGTTGCTCTTGGGGTAAAGGCTGAATGTGACACGTGCCAGCTCGAGAGGAGGTTTATGAAGAAGCAGGATGGTTTGCTGGTTATGGGGAAACAGCCGAGCTGGCGGCTGCCGCTGTGATCCTGATAATGCGCTATGGAAATGGTCACAGTTATCCTTGTGTGCTTAGGCTGATACAGTAGTGTGGCATGCGGTGCTGGGCACGTGGATGGAGTGTTCTCATTTTGCCGATGAAGGGAGAAACCGGCAGGGAGAATGCACTGGTGGCTGATGGTTCGGTGCGGGCAGAGGTGCCAGCTGTGACAATGGGCATTGGGAACCACTTTCCTTGCAGCTCCTCTGTGCTGGATGCCTGCTTCACAGGTTGCTCATCTTCTGAGCTTTTTGGGGATAGGTGGTTGCTGTTAGCAAGAGAAGTGGGGATGTCACACATTCGGGGTGATTACAGCCTGTAGAGCTTGCAGACTGCTTACCAAGCACTGTTAGCAGGCAGGGGGCTTGCACCAGGAACCCATGCTGTGTATCTGTCTGCTTATGCATCCCTGTAGAGAATATGTTGGAGATGCCAAAAGCAACAAAGGAATGGCTCCATCCCAGCCTGCTAAATCCTGTGCTGGAGGAATTGTCTCCACATCGTTGCTGCCCACATTCCAGGCTGGAGAAATGTACCAGCCGTCAACTTTGGTCTGAAAGATCTCCAGACTGCCAAGCCTGGGAAGCAGGGGGCAGGCTTTGGGATGCGCCTATGAGCTCTATGGTTGAGACCACACAGGGCTTGAGCAATGAGCATTTCCCAGCATGGACTGACTGGTTCGTCCCTGACTCACTGTTGTGGGCAAGGGCTGTGCAGGCAGGGCGTGTGCAGCCCCACAGTGCCTTGGAGGGTGCCCCACCACTGTCTCTGGCCAACCAGTGTGGCAGGGGCGTGGTGCCAATGAGTGAGCTGGGAGGAGGGTAGGCAAGGCTCCTGTGGGCATCACTGCCTACTCTGCCCCTTGCAGTGCCAGTCCTGCTCCCTGAAGGACACTGAGCTTCACATTTCCCTTTTCTTGCAGGGCTTTTCACCAGCCGAGCTTCACTGAGGAGAAGACAAGATGTTGAAGGAAAAAATGACCGTTTTTGGGAAGAAGCTGATCCGCCGGCGCATGGTGGACCTGAGCTCCGATGACACACATTTTGCTCGCTGCCTCTCCACGCTGGACCTCATATCCCTGGGGGTGGGCAGCACACTAGGAGCCGGTGTGTATGTGCTGGCCGGGGAGGTGGCCAAGGAGATGGCTGGTCCCTCCATCGTCCTCTCCTTCCTGGTGGCTGCTTTCTCATCGGTACTGGCTGGACTCTGCTATGCAGAGTTTGGGGCCCGTGTCCCCAAGGCCGGCTCTGCGTACCTCTACAGCTACGTTACTGTCGGCGAGATCTGGGCTTTTATAGCCGGGTGGAACCTCATTCTCTCCTATGTGATAGGTACGAGGCCAGGCAGCCTGTGTGGGGCTCCTTCCAGTGCTGGCACCATGGGGGGCTTCTGGGGGCAGGGTGTGGGGTGGGATCAGCAGGGAGGTGGGTGCTCAGGTGTGGGTGGCTGGTGCCAGTCTGCCCTGGGCTCAGACTAATGCACAGATTTGCCATCAACCAGGTACGGCCAGTGTGGCTCGAGCCTGGAGTGCAACGTTTGACAACATCATCGGCAACCACATCTCCACCTTCTTCGCCACCAACATCCCAATGCACGTGCCAGGAGTGCTGGCTGAGCATCCAGACTTCTTTGCTTTGATCCTGATTTTGCTGCTTACTGGTGGGTGTGCGGGAGAGTGGCTCCATGGTACCATGGGCGATGGCACAGGAGCCTGATGGGTCCTCACTCACCTCTTCTGTCCCCACAGTACTGCTGTCTTTTGGTGTCAGCGAATCTGCCCTTGTGAACAAAATCTTCACAGCTGTGAACCTCTTGGTGCTGAGCTTTGTCATCATTGCTGGCTTCATCAAGGGAGACATCAAGAACTGGCAGCTTTCAGAGGAGAGCCGTGTCAATTTGTCACTGCTAGACAAGCCGGATGACATGTAAGTAGAGCAACTGGGATCTGGCATAGGGCAGGCACAGGCCCTGCTGTCCTTGCACCTCACGGTATCTGCTCTCCTGCATTTCTTCCAGGAAAAAAGCTTTTGGCTCTGGTGGGTTTTTCCCCTTTGGGCTGGAAGGGATGCTGACCGGCGCTGCCACTTGTTTCTATGCCTTCGTGGGCTTTGACTGCATTGCCACCACAGGTACTGCCCTGGGTGAGGGTGGTGTGGGCATTTCCCCTGCACAGCCAGCAGCTGGTTGGGAGCTGATGGGGAGGATGCTCCCACATGGTGTGGGAAAACAGCTGGTCTCACCGCTCCTGGGAGGTTTCCCTGTGGAGTCTGTGTCTTCAGCTGGCCAGACAAAAGGGCTCAGAGCCTGCCCTGCCCCAGGAAGAGTGGCTCATTACACCACATGGTGGGAGCAGGGCTGCACCCTGCCTGCACAGCCAGCTCCCAGAGCAGCAGGGAGCCTTTTGAGTGCTGAGCCGAGCCCGCCACAGTGCTGGGAATTGCTGGTGTCTCCTGGTTATTTCCCAGCCTCAGGCAGCCTTTTTCCAAATGACTGGGTTCATGCAAAACTGCTGCTTCCTGGAGCACAGGCAGCTCTCTTAATTTCCTCTCATTACCCCAGAAATCTACTTAGTGGGTGGCTGGTACAGGCTGTTCTGCCTGACCTTGCCTGTGCCACCCTGCCTCCAGGGGCTGCCCAGCAGTCTCCTCCTTTCCTGCTGCCGAGCCCCTTGCTGGGAGCCTGGTGCAGCACACCTTTGCAAAGCTGAGCACACATTCAAGGAGGCTCTTCATTCAACAGGCTCTGTAGGGAGAGGGAGCTGATGGTGGGGGGGGAGGGCTGGCATGGCCAAGGGCTGGCTGCAAGCCCAGGCTGCCAGGCAGCTCCATTCCTTCTGCCAGTGCAGCAGCAGTGTGGCCAGGGACCCCTCCTTTCCGACAGCCCCTGCTTGCTGCTCCCCAGTCCTGTGCTGCCATGGAAAGTCCCTACTCTGGCTCATCCCCTGGGGGTGCTTGCCCCATGCTGTGCAGTGCAGTGGGGCACATGTGGCCTCTTGTGTCTGGACAGGGGAAGAAGCCAGGAACCCGCGGCGCTCCATTCCCATTGGCATCATTGTGTCCCTCCTCATCTGCTTTGTGGCTTATTTCGGGGTCTCTGCATCCCTGACTCTCATGGTGCCCTACTTCCTCCTGAACAAGAGCAGCCCTCTGCCTGAGGCTTTCAAGGCGGTTGGCTGGGAGCCCGCCCGCTACGCCGTTGCTGTTGGCTCGCTCTGTGCCCTCTCCACCAGGTAGGACTGGCTCTATTCCTGGCACTGCTTGGGGCACAGCCCAGGGACCGACAGCATTAACCTGGCTGGGCTGGGGATTTGCTCTGTCCAGTTGCTGTCCTGCTCCTGGCACAGAGCTGGTCCCTTCCCCTTCTGGGTGGTAGGTGTGGGCAGCTTGCCTAATCTCTCTCCACAACAGCTTGCTGGGCTCCATGTTTCCCATGCCCCGAGTGATCCATGCCATGGCAGAGGACGGGCTGCTCTTCAAGTTCCTCTCCCGGATCCACAGTGGCAGAAAGACCCCTCTGATCGCCACCTTTGTCTCGGGGTTCTTCGCAGGTAAGGCTCCTGGCCACCTCCTCACACCCAGCCCTGCGGTGGTTTGTGGCGGTGTTTGCGGGTCCCCAGGATGAGGGAAGAGATGGGAATCTTGACTCCATGTGGTCTGGAGCTGTGCTCATGCTGCCTGTCCTCATTGCAGCGGTGTTTGCCCTCCTGCTTGACCTGAAGGACCTGGTGGACCTCATGTCGATCGGCACGCTGCTGGCCTACTCCCTGGTGGCGGTGTGCGTGCTCATCCTCCGGTGCGTGACTCCTCGTGTTTGGCGGTGCCCAGGGTGGATGTTCCTCACATCGTCCTGGGGGCTTGTAGCCACAGCTGTTTTCCAGGGGCATGCATCCTGGGGAAGTGTCAAGCCCCCAAGATGGAGGCTGCTGACCAGAGCCTGTGTGTGACTCTGGGCATATCCTTGGAGTGGCTGTCGCGGGGCCACTGCCGGAGCAGCAGGGATGTGAAGGTGCTGCCCACTGTTCCCTTGGGCTAGGAAGTTGCTTGGGCTCTGCTGCAAGCTTGTCTTACCTGCTCAGGTACCAGCCCAGACAGCCGAACTCCCCGAAGGCCGTGGAAATGCTGGAGCTGAATGGGAAGGAGGAGGAGAGAGTGATCATGAACCCAGCCATCACTGCTGCCAGTGCCCAGCACAAAGAGACCTTGTCCCTGGTGACGCTCTTCAACCCGCCTGGGGACACCCCCACTGTGCTCTCAGGGCGCATTGTCTATGTCTGTGTCGCAGTCATTGGTGAGTCTGTGGGAACTGGCTGCTGGTGTCCCCTCCTGCCAGGGCCTGGGGTGTTTTGGCCTGTCTGTAGAGCTGGGAAGGGATGGTGAGCATGCCAGGCAGAGGAGAGGGGCCGGGTTGCCAGTTGCTGTTGGCAGTGCCAGCAGGTGCTGAGCCCTAAGCAGAGTGCCAAGTGCAGGGTACAGGTGTGGTTTGGGGTCCACAGGCATTGGTGGAGGACATGGGTGCTAAGCCAGGGATGTGCAGGTGGTCATGGGAGATCCCTGTGATGAGCCTGACCCACGTTGGACACCAGCAAGGGCAGTCCCCAGCCCCTTGAGAGTGCTTGGGCTCAGCCAGCGGGGTTTGATCCGTCTGTCAATGGCTCCATTGTACAGCCAGAGTGGGGTGGCTCAGCCAGGTCTGGGTGAGAGTCAGAGCTGGGTCCAAGCCCAGCCAAGCACAGGCTCCCTGCAGCTTGCTGGTCTGGGAGGTGCCTCCAGCAAACCCCTTTCCTTTGGGGTGGGTGTTAGAGGCAGTGCATGGTGGACCTGGCCATGAGGAGTGGGTGCCTCAGCAGAGCTGTGGGTGAGGCTCAGGGCCCCAGGGAGGCCATGTGCCATACAGTCTCCTGACTACCCCTTATCTTGCAGCTGCACTGATCACAGTCATCTGCGTGGTCCTGACCCTCAATGTGGCTGCGCTGAAGGATGCCAATGTGGGCTCTGTTGTGCTTCTGGTGCTGCTCCTCGTGGCCCTGCTCATTGTCACCATCATCATTTGGAGGCAGCCGCAGAGCAATGCACGATTAAACTTCAAAGTGAGTGCAACCCCCTGCATCTTGGTGTCTGCACCCCCTGGACTCCATCAGGATCTGGGCATTGCAGGTTTTGCCAGGGATTGCTGTGAGGCAGTCACCAGGAAAGCCCTGAAATGTGTCTCTCTGAGGTGCAGTCCTCAGTGTGGAAGTGCCTGGGTGCTCTGGGCTGTGGCAGGGACGGCATTCTGCCATTGGCCAGTAGCATCCTCGAGCCCAGCCTGGTCCCTCAAGGCACAGCTGACACAGCACTTCTTGTCCCTTGTAGGTACCTTTACTGCCACTTGTGCCAATCCTCAGCACCTTCATTAACATCCTGCTGATGGTCCAGCTGGATAAGGGCACCTGGGCGCGGTTTGCCATCTGCATGGTTGTGGGTAGGTATCCTGTGCTGGGCAATGCAGTGCCCACGGGTCTCTCCTGGGGGTCTGTTAGTGCTGCCAAGCCACCATTGCACATTTCATTATGGAAACTGTCCTGCAGGTTTCGTTATTTACTTCGCCTATGGGATTTGGAACAGCGTGGAAGGGAAAAATGCGGAAACAGCCCCTGCCTCAGCAGAAAAACCTCTGCACCATCCTGGGCTGGACCTCAGCTCTGGGGCTGCTGCGGTCTGAGGGCCTGGGGACCAGTGCTTCATGGACCTCTTCACCACTGTGGGACAAGATCATGATCCAGAAAGTACATCCATCCCCTCTCCTGCAGAGACTGAGTCCCAGAGTGAAGTACTAAGGTCTGAACAAAAGGTCCTGAGTCAAAGCTGACCTAGGATGAATATTCCAACCAAATGTTGTATGTTTCCACTCATTAACAAAGTATTGTTAGGTGTACTTATTGGCAAAACGTGTGTCTAGAAACAGCATAAGGCCACATCTGGCCTAATTAGGGGATACAGCATCAAAGACAACTCCCTTGGGTCCTCCTTGAGCCCTGGCCAGGCTTTGGGAGGAAGCTGACAGGAAAATGAAATTAGAAATGATGTCAGCTGGTTTGTTTAGCAGTGTAAAACCCGGGCTGCTGTCACAGCAAAGTGGGGGAGCCTCGTGGCCTGCAGAGGAGGAGGCACTGCAGGAGCTCCCAGCTCCTGGCGTGGTTCTCCAGCCCTTGGCTGTGACAGCTTCCCCCCAGAGCTGGTGTCTCTTGGGCTTGGATGGTGTGTGATGGATCTTCCTTAATCACTGTAGGCATTCTTTCCTAGCAATGATTAGCATTGCTCAGCTTGTCCCTGTGCAACTCTTTGCTCATGGTTAGGTGCCTTGCTTAGCTTCTCCTTTTGTGATTCTTTGCAGTTTTCCATCGTAGTAAATACCACTGTTCCCTAAGTTGGTGTCTGTGTCTCTGACCCTACTCACCAGCTAAACAAAATCAGCATAGTCATCAGGGTCAGAACAAACTGTTGCTTTTAAAATCTAAATTAAAGTAACCAGTCCTGTATGAAATTCCCAGATGGGAAGAACTTCCATATAGTTCACTGGTCCTCAAGTGGGCTAAGGTTGGAGGACCATGTGAGCAATGGGGAAGTAAGTTAAAAGAAGTTGAACTGCTGGATGTATTGAAATGCATCCAAAAATCACATACTAAAAAAGGAAAAGAACTTGTGGATTTGGAAAGGCAAGGATGGATTTTGTTAACAGTATATCAAACAAACAAAACACCAACAAAAGGAACAGTTGTTGAAATGCTCTAACATGAACCAACAGATGTGAGTTGCAGAATCAAATTGTAATGCTAAAATGCCAAAATAAGCTGCTTGGTGATAAGATGGATTTACCAGACTTGCTGAGAAGGCTGCAGTTAGAGTAGCTCAGTATAAGGAAAGGAGGGGGCAAGTGAAGCACAAGAAAATGCATGCAGTGATTGCAGAGGCCGGTGTGCAGTGGGATCCTGATGGATGGAATGGAGATATTTGGGCTGCTGTGGATTCTGATGAGGTTGGTTCCCGAGATGAATTTGTAGATGTGAGACCAGCATGGAGACAAATTGTAGAATTAGATGCTAATGATCAGGAGGGATACTCATAGAGGATTATACTCAGCATGAAGTAAATTAAATATTTGAGCAGTTTAGGAAAAAACAGGGGAACCTCTTGTCTCTTGGGTGGTATGCTTGCGTGACCAGGGAGCATCAGGGATAACCCTAGACTCAGGGGACTCTAAGAAGTTTTTAGATTGAGTTTGGATTCTTCTGTGCAAGATGCATTTTGGAATAACATTCACAATAGTAATTTGTTAGCTTTGGCTGCTTTGGATGTAATACTAAATACCCTACAGCAAATTATTGGCCAGGATCTGAAAAAGTCAGTGGTACACTTTGTGAGATTGTGTACGACAAGATGCAAGAGAACCTCTTGTGATGTTGTATTTGTGGATAATGTTACTGAAGATATAAGTAGTCACTCCAATGTTTGTACCTGTAACTTTATTGCAATGATAGGCTTTTAGTTATTTATTTTTTTATATTTTTTAAATTAAGATTTTTAGTTTTACTCCCATTTGTATGAACTGGTAAAGGTTCTGTTCCAACACACGGACCCGAGGCTTGCTGAAACAAGCCCAGGAGAATGGATAAAAGGCTTTGATTGCTGTCCATCATGGCATGGCAGAAATCCATCATGTGATGGAGACATGGATGGTGGGACATTATTTTCAGATGGATGCCTACAGCTACCAGAATTTTCAACTGAGTGCTTCACCCTGGTGTTGTTTTATTGATGCTAATCCTTTTGCTTTTTGTTGTGATACTTGCATTGTATGTTAAGGTTTGGATGATCATGAAACAGTTATCTTACCAACTACCTCCACTGATACTAGACAATCCATGCGGTACCAAAGCATGAAATGTTCTTGAGCTCTATTTGGATATTGTGAAGCTTGAGTGATTATAGTCACAGGGTGTATTGTGTAGGACAATGACTGGGAACTCTGTGGACAGGTTAACTGGGAGTACAATTAGAGGAAACTGAGGACTTAGAACAGTATGGAAATTATAGGCCTTAATTTGGTGTCTGTGTCTCTGACCCTACCTACTGGCAAAAGTGTCAGGACTGCAGAGCTGGGTCATGTGCTGCCTCTGCCCCTCACAGGGAAGTCACCTGGCTGGGTGGAAGTTCTGGTGGCCCAGGGCTGGTCTCTGCTCCCCTCCAGTCCCACAGAGGGGCAGTGACACCAGCACAGCCCCCTGGCCATGAAAATTGCTTTCTCTGTGCACAGGAGGCCCCACATGATGGTGCATCTGTATTCATTCCATCTGCCACGTGGCTGTGTTCACCACCTCCTCCCTGCCTTCCAGGTGCCAGACTTGTACCTGGCAGCCATGGCAGGAGCTCTGCAGGAAGGCTTACTGCAACTTGTTCTGGTACTCACAGTACTCTGGTACTCACTGCTTGCAAACTGGTACTGCCCTCACCATGCTGTTTGACGTAAATATCTTGCTCAAGTGTCAGTGAGATGTCCGCAGTGTAGTTGTACTTGTGTCCAACCTCATCTGCCTTTCTGTAATTTTAAGGTAAATTCTTAAATCTATTAAATTAAATGTTTTTAAGTGCTTTTTCCTGTTAGTCTTGCTGCTACTGTCCTGGGGTCATGGGCTGGGTGCCAGGCTGGTGCCAGTGCAGAACAGTGCTTGGTCCCAGCCAGCTGTGCTGGGTGACATCCCTGCCCAAAACCTGCCAGCTGGAGCTGCCAGTGCTCACTGTGAGCCAGGAGCTGTGAAGCAGTGCTTCAAACCAGTTCCAGACAGTGCTGCTGGTACCTGGGGGCCAGCACAGCAGCCTGCCATGGTCCTGCCTTTCAGGCCCTGTGCAGGGAGGGATTGTGCCACCAAGTTCCAGAGCAGCGGATACAGTCAAGGCCTTGGAAATAATACCTCCTGGAGTGCCAGCAATGGCCTGCAGAGGAAGCCTGACCAGAAGCTGGGCTGCATCCATGAGAGATGATTTTCCAGATTTTGGTCTGGTCTGAATCAGATCTGACATAAGTATCCAAAACAAACCTAATTAAGGCAGATGGACTGTGCTTGGTTTTGGCATCTCTCGCTGTTCATTGGCAGTGGTGCAGGGTCACTGCACGGTCAGTGGTGAGGGACCTGCACCATCAGCTCTGCTCTGGCCCCTGTGCTGGAGCTGGGAGCCCTCTCTCAGGGCTGTCCCTGCAGTAAAAGGGGCTGTGGCTCCTGCTCTGGCCCCAGCACAGGCACTCACTGCCCCGGTCTCCCAGGCTGCTGTCCCTGTCAGAGCCTCAGGCTCCAGCCCCCAGGCACAGGTGACTCTGTGGGTGCTGCCAGCCCTCCTAGTCAGGCTGGTGCCTCAGTGTGCCATGCTGGCTTCACCACCCCACCTCGTGGGTATCTTCTGGCCAGGGGCAGCACAGGGTCCCTGCTGAGCCCTGAGCCTGCCCTGTGCTCATGCACCCAGTTTTGGGTGCTGCTACCCAAGGCTAGAGGGCAATGGGCCTGTGATACAGCTGCAGCTGTCACCCCCTGCCTTGACACTGCACAGCCCCTGTGCCTTTGTTTGTGTCTGTGTCCCCCCACACGTGTGCACATCCATGCCTGTGTCCATTTGTGGGTCTGTTTGTGCTCCTGGGCACATCCCTGCCTTACAGGCCACCCCACTGAGCTCTGCCATTCCAGCCTGGGCATCCACTGGGACTGGCAGAGTTCAGGGCATGGAGCAGGATTCTGGAAGCTCTGGACAGCTCCCACCATGGCAGCTCAGCAGGGCAAGCAGCTGTCTGGCAGCTTTGGGGAGTCAGTGCCACTGAGCCATGGCTACAGCAGCCCTGTTCACCCCCAGGCTCTGGGCCAGGCTCCTGTCCTTGGCCACCAGCCTGTGGGGGCTGTCCCCAGCTCTGCACCCACTCTGGGGGTCCCTGCCTCCCTCTCTGTGCAGGCTAGCAGGGCTGCCAGGGATGGCACCAGATCTGCTGGGACAGCACCTCTGCCTTTCCCAGGCTGTGCTGGGGTTACTGCCCATCTCAGCACAGCAGCTGGTGAACAACAACAGCCAGAACAGCACTCAGAGCCTCAGTGTGTGTCTGCACAAACCATCTGTGTCACTGCTGTACCCACTGCCCCAGCAGTCTGCTCTGATAGCAGCCCAGCTCCATCCCCCAGAGCCTGGGAGGAAAGCATGTTCCTGGGGAAGCCTGTCAGGGGCTGGGGCTGGAGGGTGGCTTTCCCCTCCTCTACCAGTCTGGGAGGGGCCCTTTTGTGGTTTGAGAGAATCAGCCAAAAGCAGAGCCTGGCTTTGCTGTTGGGAGGGCTGTGATGACCCACCCTTCTGGGGAAAGAAAGAAGGAAGGAACCACCCCCAACACAGCTGCATGTGGTTTGCCCTGGCAGTGGGGTCATTTCCTCCCCAGGCTTGATTTGTGATTTCATTGTTGCCATTCCCCCCTGGATTGAAAGGGGAGCAGGAGGGCTGTTCAGTCCCACTGTGTCTGGCCCAAGCCATGCTGAGCAGGCAGGTGGCTGGGGAGGCCTTTGTGGCCACTGGCTGGTGACAATGTGCTCTGGGGTCATGCCAGGGATGCAGTGCTGCTGGGGTGGGCTGTTGGGGGGGCAGAGAGTGGGTGATTGCCAGCCTCCCTCCCCATCTGGCTCCACCACACCCCATGGCATTCATAACTTCCTGTCTTACCTGGATAACTTCGTATCCAGCTGGTTTTGGGGGACATGGGGCTTTCCTGGTGGACCCTTCAGAGCAGCTCTCTGGACACCAGATGCCTGCCACCTCCTGGGGGGTACCAAGAGGCCATGAGTGTGGCCGTGCAGGCTGGGGCAGGATGGAGATGGGGGGCTGTGCTGCTGAGCCTCTGGAGGCAGAGCTGCAGCTGCAGAGCCTGCCCCTGCACTGCTCCCTGGCCAGAACAGGCCCTGGCAGGCAGTGATGTAGCAGCAGATTAAATTCTGATCCGCTTGGGAATTAAAATAGGCTGGCAAGTCTGCTCTGCTCTGTGACACCAAATGCTTCAATGTGAGGAGTTAATGTGCCATCTTCTTCCCTGTCAATCTGAGCACTGTCAGATCCCCTTCCCTGCTGGTGGGGCAGAGCTGCAGTGGCTGCTGAGTGGGATGAATCCAGCAGCAGGGCCTGAGTCCTGGAATCTAGGGAATTGATACGGGCAGATGGGGTCACTGGTGTAAGAGCAAACTGGTATCAGCTCCTGACATTTTTGCCCCAGCACTGGGTTGTGCTCCCTCACAGTCCAGAAGGGCTCCAGGAAATCAAAGCAGGTGATGGATGAGATTCTTATCACTCCTTTCTCACCTGGCTCCAGGCAGGGCCCAACCCTTCTGTTCTCCGTGGTGAGCTTAAGCACACATGACCCAGTAGCTGTGAGGAGCCTGTGTGCATCCAATAATCCTCTTGCCCTGAGCTGTGCCAGGTGGCCAGCTCTCTATAAACACACAGGCTTAGTGCTCGCCTCTCTTTGCCTTTGCAGGCCTGGCATGATGGCTGCTGCCACAAGGTTTCTCTTCCCTTATTCTCCTTTCCTCCCAGTGCTGCAGCTGCTGCCCTGGTTCCTGCTCTTGTCCCCCAGTCCTCACTGCAATTAGGCAAAGGGGGGCTCCTCTCACAGCCTGTCCTGGAGCTGCCAGCATGCTGTGATGGCACCTGCACCCTGCAGGATGTCACCCTGGAGCTTCAGAGGAGTCTCCCTCATGAGACAGTTGTACCCCCATGGCACCCACACCTCACTGAGGTGGAAGTGAGCCTGTGACCGAGTGGTGCAGGGAGGAGATGGCAGAGGCAGCATGGGCAGTGCAAGTGGCACATTTATGGTGCAGATGGGAAGTTTTCCATCAGTGTGGCCACTTCCTGATGAACTACCCCTTCTGTGCCACCATCAAGGATCACCAAAGGCTGCACAGGTGTGCTGGTTTCCCAGTCTCATACACAAGAGATTTCTTGCTAATCACAGAGTTTTAAGGCTGTTACATCCCCCTGTCCTCCTTAAGCTTTCCCATTTTCCTGCTGTGTTTATCCAAGCAATTATTAAATCTCTAATTTATATTCTCCACACAGGACCTCACACTGATGGTGCTTTGCAAGGCTGGACAGATGACTGCTCTTATTTTTCCATTTTTATGCCAATGTCCTGTTCCATTTCACTGCATCTCAGGGCAGCCTGCACCATGGCCTGGTCAATCCTGACATTTTTTAAACCTGCTGAAGAATAAACATGCAGTTCCTTCAAGACCTGTGGCAGTTGTACAGGCACAGCTACCTGACTTGCAAAACAAACAGATAGGAGACATTTTGACAAACTAAATGTAACATCCCTCCCAGCTCAGTTATCAAGACTTTGGTGTAATGTGAGTGTTAAACTAATTTAACTGCCTGGTCTGCACATAGGTGTGCAACAGTTTCTATCATCCTGGACAAGATAATGCATGAAAAATCATGACACACTACTGAGCAGGGAGCAGCTGCTATTGTTTACATAATACAAACCAAATTTACAGACAGAATTTAACTTGTTCAATGGAATTACCTGCCCTGCCTGAGAGGTTCTGGGGGACAGATCAAAAAGGGTTTAGAACTCATCTTTTTGGACATACGAACAGGCTAGAGAGTGCTGGCCATGCTCATCTTAAAATGGGAAGAAATGCAGGGAAGGGAGTTCTTGGTTCCCTCCTCTGAAGTGATCACTAAGCATTTGTTATGTTTTATAGGCTACTCCAATTGTGGGACAGATGACAGGACAGGGAAAATTCTCCTGAATTTTCTCAAGCTGCTGTTATGAAAGATAAGGACTGGTCTGATTGAGAGCATAAGCAACTTGTTTTTGACATCAGCCCTGAGCTACTGCACAGCAGAAGAGGAAAAGCCAGCAAGACAGAAGTGCAGAGAACCATGGTAAGACTCATGCACCCTCCTCATGTCCATCTCTGTGTTTGCAAGTGACAGCAGCTTTAAGACACCAACAGATGTGTCCCCACCCAGTTTGTGTCACAGAGAAAGTGGTTTTGACACACAAACTGCAATTGCTGCAGGACTCAGTGTTGGAGTGGCTGGATACCAGGTGCCCACCAAGCCACTTGTGTCACTTTCCTCCTCAGGGGTGTCCCTACCCATGGCAAGGTGTTGGAACTAGCTGGTCTTTAAGGTCCCTTCCAACCCAACCCACTCTGTGATTCTGTGATTTGTCCAGGTTACTCCATGGAGAGGGCTCACAAGCTAACAGTAACCTGGAACATGCATTTCCCCACAGCCTGGGAAAGCTGGTGTCTCCTCCCTGCTAGCTGATGGAGACATAGTTGGTATCTTGATTACATCCACAGGCATGTGGTGACATCCCTGATTTTGTTCCCAAGAGCTGAACAGCTGTTGGGCTTCCCTACCTTCCTGCTGACTTCGGGCCCTGTTATGCCAGGGTGGGAGCAGCCATTAAGGACTCCACATGGCTGTGATCTTTCCACATGTCTCAAAGTTCTGATGAGGGCAGACTGGGTGGTTTCTGCTTCTTGTCTGAATTCCCTTGCTCCTTCCTGTATTTTTTCTCAAGGACCAGCTTCTGGATGGAACCCTTCTTCTCCCTCCTCCCCTAATAACTGGTGATACAGACCCATTGACTTCCATGTCCACTGGGTTTTTTCCACAACTGGGGCAACTGCAGTTGTTCTTGTTTGGGGCCCATCTCTACTATCACCTCAGATGGAGTTTGTCCCCAGTCTCAGTCAGGTTCCTCTCAGAGGTGGCTGGGCTCCCTGAGTTAACCACAGCCCTCTGACAGCCCTGAACTGGGCTTTGCAGGCACATGCCAAGGCCCAGTACAGTGCTGGAAGCTGCTGGTTTTCACTGGGCTAGGCACCTTCTGTCAGTTGGCATGTCAGTTTGCCAGGGTTACTTGCCTGTTCAGGTGTAGTCCCAGGCTATGGGAGGTGATAACTAGCCCAGGCATTTGCCCAAATCCTTCCACACACTCTGCCACCCACGGACCAGCTGCCTCAGGGCACATTTCAGTACTGACTCACCCAAAAATTGTCTTCTCTTACACCAGGATGACACCAGATTACACAGACCCCATGATATGCCAACTGTGTTAATTAATATCTCACATAAGGCTGAGCAGGAACAATAAAGCCACCCACACCAGGTGGGAGTGGGAAATGGATCCTCTCCACAAGGCAGCTCCCCCAGCAGAGCAAGGCCATCAGTGCCAGGGCAAAGCACAGAGCCATGGTTTGTACTAACATGTTCCCAAAGCCCAGCAAAGTAAAGAGATAAGAAATGCAGCCAACAAACACTGTGGCCCAACAGGAGCTGCCTACTTAGTAACTACTATGGCTAAAGCGCACTTAGCACAGAACAGCCATTGCCTTGGGCCCCACCCTGGGCACCAAACTGTGCTGGGCTGACCCTGCCTGGACACCAGGTACCCACCAAGCTGCTCTCTCACTCCCCTCCTCAGTGGAAGGAAGGCAGGGAGAAAGGAAGATGGGAATGGAATTTGTGGGCCAAGATAAAGGCAGTTTAATAAAGCAAAAGCAAGGCTGCATGTGGGAGCAAAGGAAAACTAAATATTTGTTCTCTACTTTTGACCAGCAGGAGATGTCCGGCCACTTCCTGGGAAGCACAGCTTCAGTACACGGAGCAGCTGCTCCAGAAGGCAGATGTTTTAATAAGGAATGCCCCCATGTCCCTTCTCTTAGCTATAACTGCTGAGCAGATGCCATAGGGTCTGGAATATCCCAAGATCTTGCTCCCACCCCAGCCTGCTGGTGAGGTGGGAATGTTACAGACAGCCTTGACGCTGTGGGAACATTGTTCAAGAATAGCCAAAACACTGGTGTTTTATCAACAGCTTCCTAGCAACCAATACAAAACACAGCTCTCCAAGGCTGCTAGGGGTAAAATTACCTTCTTCTCAGTCAGACCAAATACAACTGTTTATTTAAAAAAATTAACAGAAACTTTTAACAAAATCACACCGAACAGTGAGGATCTGAAAAGCCAGGCAGCACTGGGGGCATCACAAAGAGAAATGCTCTGCAGGCCCTGACCAACCCAAGGGCTAGATGTGCAGACAAGCACCTCCAAGTGGATGGTAAGACCTTGTCCACTTCCCTCATTCAAACAGTGATACTGTTTATTGAGCAGGTGAGGTTGTAAATTAGAAACCTGAATCTCTTGTGCATCCTCACTAGGTGCCCAGGCACCTGGAGGGCTCCAATGGTGGTAAGCTTTTAAAAAAAGTTCCATTTGAAAGCAACCACAGCTGCAGTTGCAGCTTGGAGGAAGCCACCTGCTTAAGTGCAACATGAAGAGAATGTCATAGCATAAGGTGTGTGTGACATGCTGCATTTCTTCTTGCCCAAAATCCTACAGAGCTGTCCATTTTTTCCCCTTGTTGCCCTGTATCAGCACAGAACATCCTCTCTAGCTCAGGAAGAAGGGAGAATGAACACATGTATATCCACAGTCTAAGGAGAGTCACCTTTTGCTGGAACTTGGATCTCACTCCATACCCTGATCCCAAATGTGAGAACAGGGCTAGCTCTGGAAGGACAGAGCCCTCTATGAGCTAGGAGCCACGAGGCAATTAATAGATTGCAGGCTGGTGATTTGCCTTCTGCATCTGGATGATCTTGCCAAAGCCACCTCTTCCCACATCGTAGTCTGTCCGGTATTCATCTCGCACCTGGGGCACAGCAACAACACACACATGAACAGCCAGCACTCCCTGTCCCCTGCCAGACCTCAGAATCATCATCCCCTCCTTGTTCAGCTGGTGGGGAACTGAAGTTCACATTAGAAGCACTTCAACTCGTCTGAGATCTCTTCAACTAATCCACCAAAAAGGTGGTAATGGTGGAGAAAATGACCAAAAAGGATATATTTGATTGTTGAGATTTTTTTAGGTAAGAAGCAAAGAAGACTCTAAAATATTTTTGTTCAGCTTTTCAGTACGCCCTTCTGAACTGCCAGGCTTGGCCTTCAGAACACTTTATCTCATCTAAACCTCATCTTTGCCCTTGGGGAAACTGCTGTGTTATGAGATTGGCCTGGCAGCCACACTGCTTCCCTCTACTCAAATTCTGGATCATTTCAAGGGTACTAGCTTGGATTAGGGAACATTCTGCTTGCATTGCAGGAAGTTTGGAGTTCTAAACAAAAGTGGCCTTAAGTTCTATTTCCAGCCTTTATCACCAGGTGTCAATTACCAAAACAACCTGGGAGTGAGTAACCTTGGTTCTCAGGTCTTTACAGTCTGCACATTGTTCTCCCTGAGACAAAACCAGCAAGTAAGTACACAGAGTCTTACAGGACTGAATTCAGGGATGAACTGGCATTGCTTTTACCTGTCCTCCAGTCTTTCCTCTCCCATACTGTCTCCCCTCCTTGAACCCTGCGTCCCAGTCCGTGCGGATGATGCGGTCGTCCAGCCGGGTGCCGTTGATAAACCTCATGGCGTGCTCAGCATCTGCCCTCGTGTAGTACCTGAGGCACTCTGTAAGGACAACTCAGGGTGCTTTTTGTTGGGCACAGGGAAAAAAATGAGGGAAGTATTGTATTTGAGAAGCTGAACTCTCCCCACTGCCTTTCCAGCCTTTTCTGCTCTTCTCTATGGGATCAAAAACTGCACTCATGTAAATCCAAGCTAAGACCAGCTAATGCTCAGAAAGGATTCTGTACTTTAATGTGAGTACCTGCACAGACAAGACAATGGAACAAAGACATTAAAGCCTTGCTAAGGGCAAGAAATCAGCCTTTTTGTACTATGTAAAACTTGACTGAAATAGAACAAAAGGAGAGCTTTGCACAGACAGCTCCTGGCACAACCTGTATAAGCGTGTACCCTCTGCTTGAAAATGCCCCCATGGCTTATCCTGCTACTTCCTTCAGGTGTGCAGTTGAGATGAGAAAGCAAACACGTGCTCTGGACATGGAAGATGTCAGGCTGATGACTAACAGTTCTCATTTTGGCCCTAAAGCATTAAAGAAATTAATTAATTAAAGGGGCTCTCTTCCACCTCCAGAAAATACAGCCCTGGTGGGAGTTGTCACGTATGGCACCATTATAGAGTCAGTCTCAGGGTGCAGAGAGGAAGGTGCAAGGATGGACAGGATGTGCCTGGTAGGAAGCACCTGGCTATCACTTTTCCAGCAGCAGCACAGATACGCTTGCTGTGCAGAGGAACTACAGGTGCCAACCACACCCGTACATGACAGCAGGGAACCAGAAAGGATACTCTACAAAGCAGAAGCCACAGGGGGTTTTCTTGATCTTGTCCAGACCCATGACAATCCTCTTGACATCCCCGCACTTGGAGAAGAGCTCCTGGATCTGCTCCTCGGTGGTGTAGAAGGACAGGTTGCCGACATAGAGCGTGGAGGAAATCTTCAGCGATTTCTCCTGCAGCTGCCTGCTACCCTGCGGGCACAGAGGCGCACGCCGCGGGCTCAGCGCGCTCGCCGTGCCGCTCCCGCCGCCCCGTGCCCTCCCGCTGCCCGCTTCCTCGCACGGCCTCGTCCCGGCCTCAGCCCTCCCCGCCCCGGCCGGGCCCCGCAACCCGCCACCCGCCGCGCCGGGCGCACCCGGAAGTGCTGATCGCGGTACTGGCTGATCTCGCAGTACGAGTCGCTGTTGAGCCCGCTGAGCGTGGTGTGCAGCAGCCCCGACATCGCGCCCGCCCGGGCCCCGCCGCCCGGCCCCGCCGCCGGGATCCTTCCACAACCGCCGCGCACCGGACGCGGCGAGCGGCGCGCGACGGACGCCGCTCCGCCGCCCCGCGCGATTGGCCGCGCCGCCTGTCACTCGGGGCAGGAGGCGGGGCCCCATCGCCTGGCAGCCAATCGGCGGCGCGGGGGCCCGCCGGTAGCGCTGGGTTGGGGCGCGCAGGCGCAGTGCGGGGGCGCTGCTCCCGTGGCTGTGCTCCCGTCACGGATCTCCCTGAGGGGCCATGGCGGGGCCGCGGGCGGCGGCCGTGGAAGGTCCCGTGTGCTCTCCCTTCCCGATAAGTGCCGTCACTGGCGGCTGATGTTGGGCTGTGTGTCACGCCCCACTGTCCTCCTGTCTTTCAGCGCTGGTGCGGGAGCTGCTGAGGGAAGAAGCGCCGTCGCGCATCGCCGCCCTCACGGAGGAGCTGTTCCAGGCGGCGGAGAGCATCTCTGAAGAGGACGGGAAGGTGGCGGAGGGAGAGCCCCCCGCTCCCAGCCCGTCTGACGAAACGGGGGGTGCATGTGCTCCACACCCCACAGCCCTGGCACAGGTTGGTGCTGCAGCTCCATAAACACCAGCTGCTGCTGCTTCCCACCAAGTGTAGCACTACTGAAATGTAAAGAAAACAGTTCACTTCTTCGTCGTTTGCCCCAATAGCGTGAAAGTCCGAAATAAAGTGGGAAATGTTATTTTTAAAAGTCAATGTGAAATGATGTTGAATGTAAAAGTGTGTGTGTCATTGACTCTGCTCTCATGATACCCCAGCTGGATGCTGTGTCCAGGTCTGGGGCCACCAACATCAGAAGGATGTGGACCTGCTGGAGAGAGCCGTGAAGGTGATGGAAGAGCTGGAGCACCTCTCCTGGGAAGGACAGATGGAGTTCAGCCACAAGAGAAGGCTCTGGGGAGACCTTACAGCACCTTTAGTGCCTAAAGGGGTTCCAAGAAAGCTGGAGAAGAACTTTGGGCAAGGGCTTGAAGTGACAGGAAAAGGGGAAATGGCTTTATATTGAATGAAGGTTGACTTAGATTAGATATTAGTAAGATACTGAGAGGGTGGTGAGGCCCTGGCACAGGGTGCCCAGAAAAGCTGTGGCTGCTCCATCCCTGTAAGTGTCCAAGGCAGATTGGACAGGGCTTGGAGCAGCCTGGTCTGGTGAAAAGTGTCCCTGCCTGTGGCAGGGGATTGGAACTGGGTGATATTTAAGGTCACTTCCAACCCAAAGCATTCTATCATAATAATGGGAATAATTACTGGTTTTACTGGTTACTGATGATGTTAAGGTATTTGTTATTTCAAACCACTAGTAGTATGTGGTTGTAATTTTAAGTACAAATGCAAGCACAGAGCACTGATGCATTAAGAGTTTGGTACTGCATCAGAGGAGAGGTCCTTCCCACCCTGTCTGTGGATTCCCATAGTGACAGCAGATAACCCAAGGAAGAAGAAAACAAGCAAGCATGTAATTTAACAGCCTGGTAAACAATATTGCAGTACACAATATTACCTTTGAGGTACTAGTTTTCAGTCATTGTAAAAGTTTATCAGGTGTTTTTTTATAATGTTTAGTTTATTTCTCCTAGAGGAGTACTTAGAAAGAAGTAAACATCTACTTTAAAAGTCCTTTTTCAAAGAGAAACCTGGTAATACATGAATCTGGAATAAGGAAAAAGACCAGCTGAGATATTGTCCAACTTCTTCCTCTAAAATTATATTTTCAAGAGACATTTAATAAGTAGCAATTATCAGCTAAGGAACATTGATTTTGGAAGTCCTAAATTGGCAACAAGGAGTGAGATAAGTTAGCAAGAGTTGTAACAGAAAGTGCCAATAGTACAGTGTGTAAAGAAATACAAGAGGACAAAAGTGGTATCCTTCAGTTCTTCCTCAACCAGTTGGGCTAAATTATTTTTGAAGGAAGGAGAAATCATAAATTTGTAATCTGGCCACTTCAATAAGAGGGGCTATGAACTCTCTCCTAGACAGGCAAATATGTATTCACAGGCAAGATCTGTCATGAAAAGTAGAATAAAGTGATGGAAAATCAGCCCCTCAGGGTGGGTTGCTAAAGCAGCTTATTGCCTTTATGTAGTGCTGTATCTTTTTAACAAGAGCATATAGTCAGTAACCTTTGTTTTTTGTTTGCTAATATCTAAAGTTTCCCAGTGTAGGTATTTAAAGTAATTAAGCTACTTAGTGTTCTTTTTGATGTGCAAAAGAGGTGAAGCCTTACTACAGATAGTTCTCAAATGTGATAAGATGCTTGGAGTTCTTTTCCAACCCCTTCAGATTTTAGGTGAAGAAATGCTCCATCCATTCAGCATGCCTGTTTTCAGGTCACTGCCCAACAGGTCCCTGTGGGATCCTGTGACAGTTTTATGGAAAACTCACACCTTTGGTGTAAAAGGGAGTTGTGTAAACATGTGGAGAGGCCATTCCTGTGAAACACATGAAAGATGCTTCTTTTTCCAGTGGTAAATTTCAATGAGATCCACATCCAGGACAAAGTTAAACTGAGTGGAATTCTCCTCTTCAGGTTGAAGAGAGTGCAGTCAGCTTGTGGAACTGGACAGTGACCAAACACACGGGTGCTGTTATCAGTGATGAGCAAAGAGCCAAATGTACGTATGTTCTGTACCTCCCTAAGGGCGTTCTGTGTGCTGCAGCATGGAAACTAAACACTCTCTGCTGGCAGGCACATAAACAGGGCTGGAGATTTGTTTGAGTCTTTGCAGACATGGGCTAGAAAGAGAAAAATGTACTGGTGGGCTTGTATAAACAGTTCAAGATGAAGCATCCTGATGTAATAGTTATCTTCTTGTGACACAGAATCAGTGTAGGCATTCTTATCAATCCCCTTTCCATGCCAGAGCACCAGTAAATAGGTGATGTGACCAAAGGAAGCTGTAATTTGCCTTCTGATGCTATGGGTCAAATATAAAAATGTATTGAAATAACATAGATGTAAATCTTAGACTGTTGGTCACTTAATTTATATCAAGTGAGATTGTTTTTTAAATGTAACTATCTCATCCATGTTTACATACAGAAACTTTCTAAATCCTCTTTTCACTGACCTGCTTTAACCAGGTTCAGAGTTCCTGGGTTCTCTTGGGCCAGGAGCAGGGCTGGGGGAAAGCAGAAATGAGCTTTTGGTCTTTTCCCTCAGCATGTTCTTTCTGTGGTTCTGTGGGATTGCAGAGTCAGGCCTACATTCTTGTCTTGAGGGATTATAGTCAAAATGATGTATAATCTGCATCATATAAATTACACCAGGTAAGGGGAAAAGGGTAAGTTGACACAAAGTAGAGCATGATGTTCTCAGATCACAGCTGAAGGGCCAGGGAGAGGCTGTTTTAAATACATTAAGTAGTGTCTTTTCTATCGCTGATGTCTAAGGAAGGCCTGAAAATATTTTTGCTTTTTACTTTGAAACTGTAAAGATTATTAAACTTCATTTCCTTATTTTGCTGAAGGCTATTTTGAGGCTTTCAAGAAATGTTACTGTAAGCACCTGCAATGTAATTAAATCTTTGAATACCATGTATTTAACTTAAACTCTCTAAATTGTTTAATAGGTATTTTAATGAGAATATATATTTTTTTCTTACTGTCTGAAAAGCAATTTTAAACATCTTGGCTAAAATTCAGATTGCTTTGACTCCTGAAGCTTTCACATTTTTCTGTCTTGTGATTTAAAATGCCAGATAGTCTTTCAGATATGGCAGGGCTTGACTTTCTGTAAAAAAAATTAAGAAGTAGAGAAAAGGAGACTTTTGAATCCTGCACCGTTTTCTTGCAGTGCGGTTTGTTGCCTGCAGACTGATTTGCCTTTGTGAGGGCAGCGATCCTCCGGAGGGAACTATTCGAAGACAGATTTTGGTAAGGCTAATTGTGGATGTGTAATGAAATACAGTTGATCCCCCAGGGAAGTCTTCAAATCTTATTACATTTGCTTTGGAAAGGGAGTGAAGTGTACGTTTAGTTCTGGAAGGGTAACTGGTGTTTTGGCAGGAGTATTGCTGACTCTCTCTTCTCATCACTTAAAGATAAGATTGATGATCCCATTTTTTCCCTTTTAAGAAAACAAAGTGCATGCTGAAGTGGGACCTGTATCTTACAGGGATACTTTGCTCAGCCATTGGAGCTAGGAATGTCTGGACAGTGTGGTTAGCATCCCATCTTCTCACAGAGAAAATATGTTATGAGCACATGTATTTATTTCAGTATCTTATAATATTGTCTAGTAGGCCACCATAAGTCTTATTCTGTGTCTGAGTGTTCATTCAGAAGTGAGAGCTGCTGGTCAGAAATTACAGAGCTGACATACCCTTGTCCTGTGTTAGATATGTACTACAATGAGATGAGATCTTACATTGCCTTTCTTGAAAGTGACTGCATTTTCACAAAAGACTATTTCCTCCTTCAGATGTCTATGAAAACTGGGAAAGGATGGATAGATATTGGAAAAGCTGGTCTTGCAGATGGATTTCTAGAGAATGCCATGAATGTAAGTTCTTTCCCAGGTTTGATTTCTTACATACACCCCTGTTTGTAAGTTCCATGGGTGATGCCTGCACTTTGTTTTCCAGAGTATAGAAAAGCTGTATGCCAAGTTACGGAAGGGGAGCGAGGGTGAAACAGATATTCAAGTGCACAGAGCTGATGTGGAGAAGAGCCTTTTCAAAGTACTCTCTTACCAAGCTGAATCAGTATGTGTTCTCAATTTTCCTTATGAGTCCCTCTATACCTTGTAGAGGTATAGAGGGAAACTCTGACCCAGTTATTAGATACCTGAATGCTTGGCATTGAGGACTTGCTGAGGAATGACTTCCTTCAGTTAGATATAAGATAGCAGATCTCATGTTTGCATTCAGTGTTGCAATCATTTAATGATTTTTAATTTCCCTCATTTATCACAGTCATTCTTGCAGTGGTGTTTATCTCTTCTAGTTCAGATTTGTTGCTTTGTGATTTGGCTATCATGGCTGTTTATAAAATAAACAGCTGCCTGTATGAATCATACATGGGTCAGTTCCAACAGTGTCCTGTGCTTGACTGGAGAACAAGGCAAATAACTGTAATTTAAAATATGTAATTTAGAAATTCTAAGTTTTGAGAGGAAGTGTTTTTCCTTCTGAAGTGCCTGAGAACTCTATTAATCCTACAGAGCATTACAGACACAGAAGTGCAAATACAGAGAGTGTAGTTTCCTGCATTTGTTGATCACACCACTGACCTCAATATCTGAAGTGCTATCTCCAAAATTCTCAGGAGCTACCCTAAACAGGACAAAGCAATGCCCCATATTTTAATTTGATCATGGAAACAAAAGGAGAGGTGGTATACATTTTGCTGAGCTCTTGTATCACGTGAATGATCTGTCCCATGTCTCTGGCCTTTGCACACTACCTAAGGACTGCCGTGATTTTCTGGATCTCTTGATCATCTGACAATATGGAAAAATAGACAGAATTATTATAGCACTGCAAGGACAGATACCTAATCCCAAACCTAGCTTTACTGCATGTGAAAAGCCCAAGTCCTATTTTAAAGAGTGAGGTTTTTAGTGAATTTTAAAGAGCAGTTGCACACTAACTGTTTGTTGGCATGCTCTGCTGCTTTCTCAGGCAGTTGCTCAAGGGGATTTTCAGAAAGCGGTGATGTGTGTGCAGCGCTGCAAAGATATGTTGATGAAATTGCCAAAAGAAGTAAGTGAAATCTTCCCTTCTTTATCATTGCAAACTTTGAGAACCCACTTCCCTCTCTATATGTTAAAGCATGACATAAGCCATAGAAAATTTTGAAAAGTACTCTGAATTGAAGATCTCTTCTGCGATTGGTTGCCTCTTTCAGATTTTGTTGCTAAAAATTTTGTGTGGAAACAGCAGAGTTTTTTCAGAGTGCATTTTTTATTGCTTCTCTTAGATTAGAGTTTGAAATAGAATAATAAACGCTTTCCTAAACAATGAGAGGACAAATCAGCAAGCAAGGCAAAAAGATTTCTAAATTGAATATACCACCTACTCTCTACAGAACCAGCTGCATTTTATATCTTGATCTTGTATATTGCATCTTGTACCCGTGTGAACATTTGTCTGGGGACAGATGGGACAAGAGAAGAGCTGTGTTACAAAGTTATTGATATGCAAGTCTATCACTACCATCAGTACTAATCTTCATCTTCATGAAACTGTAGAGCTATGAATGGTTTTTGTAGTGGTTTTTGTAGCTCTTGTCTCACAGAGAAAACAAACTATCCTGTGCAGATTAGTTTTTTGTTTGCAAAGATAAAAGTCTATTATAGTTATATCAGAATAAACTTCCTGACATTTATTTTCATTTGTTTACATGTTTTCCCAATATTTAAGAAACATTTTGTTCCTGTTTCTCTGGTACAGATAATAGAATTCAAAGGAGCAGATGCAAATTCTTAAAGAAAAATATGGGAAACATTGTGGGAGTTTATTTGTGTTTTTAACCAATTAAACTCCAACTGATTTTACATTGCTTTTTGTCATCTGCAGGCCATGTTCAAGTGTATCTGAGTGACTAAGTTGCAGGGGTCTAGCTTTGATTTGAATTATAAGTACAGAACTTCTTACTGTTGAAAATGTTCACTGGGGATCTTTGCCCTCCTGTTTCTCATTTAATTCTAAATTAATTTCATTCTTTCTGCTTGAACTCCTTCATTAAATAATATTCAACTTCTTGTGATGAAAGCTCTTCACAAAGCAGGAGCACTGATGCAGACAAGGTAAAGGTTTCTGACCATGAGAGAGTGATACAATTTACTTCTGATTTAAAAAGTGGTATTTAAAAAATGAGGAAAATGGACAGAGCTAGTGATTGCTGAGTGAATCCAAATCTTTTGGGCTACTGGGTAGCTCTCAATCCTAAACTCTTCCAGGCTCCCATTGCACCAGAGAGTCCCTGGAGAGTAACACAGGGAGATTATTGTGTTGTATGGTACCAGAGATCAGCTGGAGAGGATTGGGATCCTTGATAGTCTATGAACCAATGATCAGTACAGGAAACTTTCTTTCCTGGAAAGAAAACATTCACGAATGAACCTGTGAAAAATAAAGTTTCATATCTGAGAGTGATCTCTTTTGTCTTTATGTGTATACCTAGTCTGTGCTTTTGCCTCTGGATTGCAAGAAAAAAAAATAAATTGAAGCAAGATATTGTCCTACCCTTCTCATTTTTGTCTGAGAATTTGAAATCTGCAGTCCCTTGCAAAAAGCATCATTTATATTTGGGAAAAAAATATACTGCAGAGGCAAAATGGATGTAAATATTGGCAGCCTGCTGGCATATAAAATGACTTTTTGTCTCTTCTTTGGATGACATATGACAGCTGCAAATAATTTCAAAGAAATGACAAGTTGTTATGAACAGATGTTGTCAGGGCTGACTGATAAAGCTCTGAATAACCAAGCATTCAAAAGCAGTTTTCTTTTAAATCTTGTAATCCTTTTTTAACCCCAAAGAGAAATGCTGGGAAGAAGCCTGCCATGAAACAGGTAGAGTCTTCTTCACTTAATTATGTAAAACTTTTTTGTTATTAAAAAAAAATGGGGGTTATGGTATTACAGTTTTTCCTCTCAAATTTCAATTTTTATTGTTTAATTTACACAGTTCCAGTGCTTTCAATGTAATTTATTGAGGAACTCTGTGTTCCTTATGTGTTTCCAAAATCCTGCTGTTTTGTGTGTCCTGGTCTGGTTAATGATACTTCACTTTCCCATCCAATTAATGATTCCATTTAGTCATCATCAGCATCCCCTTGCAAAAGGCCAGAAGTGATAGCAGTGGATATATCTTGAAAGTAAAATGCATTTTAAAGAACCTGAGAGTGGAGTGCCACAGATGTAATGATGTTTTACAAGAACATTATAGAAGCAGGAGTCTTTTATTCCAGACCTGTTACCTGTCAATCCTCTGTTACAATTTTGGAGTGGAAACCTATGAATGGAAGAGATATGAACAGAGCTCCTTCTGGCTCAGGTAATGTGCAAAAATCAAATAAACAAACCCAAACCCTTGCTTCTGAGATGTAAAATCCTGTGTGAAGGAGAGGGTGGAGCAAAGGAAAGTAGAGGTCCATTAAAAATGTGAGAATACAAGATTTTAGCTGAACCAAATGATCTGAGCAGATACTTTGTCATGGTTGTACAATCTATTGCCTAAAATCTATATCTGTTTTCCCACATGGATTTTCATGCCATTAGAATGAAAGTCATCTTCTCGTGGTTCTTGCCAATTCTCTCCCTAGCCCTTCCTCCTAAGGGATTAGTTTTCTGAAGAGTCCTTGACTGATGAAAGGCACAAACATCAAGGTGAAAAAGGAATGGGTTGAGATGGTTTGGGTAGGATCCAAATAACTATTGTGGTATTACTAAGGATGAGGAAATGTAGGCTGTGAGGAAGAGCATCCTCATGCCATGGTAACAGCCTCACTGCAGAAAATTTGTGTTAATGTCTTGTTGTTCTTTTAAATAGAATGGAGGGCAACAGATCAAATTCCAAATCGTTATGGTTGTATCTGTTGTCAAAGAGGATTTGTAGAAATGCTCAGAATTAGTTACATCTGGTGCTTTGGAGATTATTTTATATTTTATTCCTTTGGAAAATTAAATACCGAGTCCTGGTGACAAAATTTGAGGAGGAAATAAAGCTTTGCACAGTGCAAATAATAATCTGGAGAAAGAGTGTGGCTCCATCTAGTGGGTTAAAATTTCCCTGGTCTGAGAATATATTAGATTAGAAAACAAGAGCCCAGTTACTGTTTTTCTTTCTAACAGTTCTTCATTCACAGCATTTATAATCAAATCTGGTTTTGTGGAATTATCACTGTGTTTTCTCCTGGGTGGTTCTTTGTTCTGGCATTTAACTTTTAGAAGAAGAATGGGGAATCACGAGTTACAGGTTCTGTCTTTGCTGTTGGTGTGCTGTGGTCTGGAGACCAGTCATGAATAGATTTTGTGTATTGCCATATTGTATTCCAGGTGACAATGGAAACACTCGCTTCTTCAAAATCTCTGTGGTTAAAATTGATAAAACCTACCAAAATGTTTGAATAGAAGATGTTACAGAATGTGCTGCAACAAGTTGAAGAAAGTGATTGAGTACAATTTTTAATGTAAGGGTAGAAGGAACCCAGAATTTTCTATTCTGTGGTAAAAGTGGCTACTGAGATTATTTTTTGTGAAAGGATAGGAATTTTGAACATATCAGAAGACTGACTGAATTTATCTCTGTCATCCTGTTTAATTCTAACTTCCATTTATCATTGATAGCCAGAGTTATGACATTGGGAAGATGGACATGAAATATTCTGTTGGCAAAGAAATGCAGGTAAGAAATAGAGAAATTTCTATTTACAAATAGGAGCATTTTGTTAAACTGACTCCAGTGTATTATCTGCCTTTTCTGTGCAAACCTGCCCAGTGATGTCTTGGTCTCCTTTTTAGTAGTCTGCTGTGAAGTTTGGCAGAGTTTAAAGTTCAGTTGTTACAAGTATCAGTCACTGATGAGTGCCATTCAATCACATTTGATTCTACTATTTCACAGAAATCAAAGTGAAGAAAGAGGCTGAAGTAGATCCTGAAAGGGCATCTCTTCTTCCATTTCTCTTCTCTTTGAATACATCATCAGTTGAGCTGTGTCATTTGTGATAGATGTTTCTCTGTCTCATTCAGAAGTCAGTTTATTCTTTTACTTCCGACTGCAGATATGAAGATTTTAATTTCTTCCTCTTTATGTAAATAATTTATGTGTTTGAAGTCCATCATCATGTAGGTCTTTGTCCTGCTTTTTTATTTGTTTGTTTTCCACTGTGGAGCGTGTACCTCCTGTTATTTCAATTTCTTCTTTCATTCTTTTTTTTCCAGTTATCTGATTTTCCTTGCAACCCTTTGGTTTTTCTCTGAATTCTAGTTGATTCATGTCCTCTGTGTACTGCATTGCTTCAAGACTGGATATATTTCAGATGTGAGAAATCACCTTATATGTCTGATACCAGGCAGGATTTTTTTGCCTCAAAGAGCTTTTCTTTTTCATGGCCTTAGAATTTAAGTGTTCATATGTATGTTTGTATGTGGCTATTTTTTTGTTCCCAGGCTAAAGTGCTGCGACTGTTAGCCACAACCTATTATGAGTGGGATTGCAGCCTGTACCTGGACAAGGCATTGAAAGCCATAAGCTTGGCAAATCAGGTACTAATTTTTGCTGCATTTAAAGATTGCAATAGATGAAACTCAAGCATTTATTGACCTGGTAATATGGACCACATTAATCACTGGGGTGTTATCCTTGACAACAGATTGAGGTGTGTTTGCTTTATGTTTCCATGCTCTTATGGATATTTTGGTGTTCCCAGCTTTTTTTTTTTTTTTGTAGAGAAATACTTTGTTGCATGTAGAAGTAGAGCTGTCCTCCTGCCTTCTATGTGTTAGTAGTAAGGTGCTTTGATGATGGTGTGACTAAAATTTCTCAGATGTGTGAGTTGATACAGACAGGCAGCTGGGACAACCACAAACCCACAGCTAAAGCACAGAGAGTAAAATGCTTTCCATTACCTCATTGTCTGGGGGATCCCCAAAGCAACACCCAGGCAGAGGCATGCAAGCAGATCTGAAAAATGAGGTGTATAAACATACCAGCTACCCTGAAGGAAGTTCATACCTCTCTAAGCAGCCATTACAGTGAGGTCTCTTAATCCTTTACAAATTCTGTTTCCCAGAGAGACTTGAATTAATTTTGTGCTTCTATCTATTCAGGTCAGTGTGGAGTAAATGAAATCTGAAAAATTCCGCTTTGTCTTTGGTTGATCATTAAAAAAATTTCATTTTCTGTTTTGTGCAAAAGAAGTCTTAAGTGTGAAATTTTGCTTTAAATGGAAGCTGAAATTCAATTTCTGCATGCTGCCTGAATTTGCAGGCAGATCATAGTGCATATACTCATGAGATCAGGATAAAAGGCAGTGTATTTTAGTTATGCAAATAATGTGCTAATACAGTATCCAAGCCTTTTGTCCTATTCTATTGTTTACTTTTGCAAAGCTTTTTGAGCTAGAAAGTGTTTTTATCATAAGTTTTGATAATGTACATTTTGATATTGTGTGAGGGTATGGAAAACCAGAAGAAAATGTTGATTCTAGAACCTGAAATATGCACTGTTTTAGTGAGGGCTTTAGTATACAGTCCTCATTATTTCCAATGAGGACTGTATTTCCTGAATTTCTTATTTTTATAAACTACTTTGAATCTACTCATATTAATTCTAGATTAATCCAGCCAATTCACACACAGGAAAGCTGGAAATGTTTCTATCATTCAGTAATGTTCAGCTTCTATTTAAAAGTATCAAAAATGAGCCACAACAAACTGAGAATTTTACATCTTTTGCTTTCGTAATCCTTGTGGTTTTTTGGCGGTGTAAGGATAAATAATAAAGATGCACATTTCATTGCCTACCATTTGCTTCAGTCATTAAAATGGAAGTGAAGATTTCAGTGGGGAGTATGTGATTCCTTAATATTTGTCTGTATTATGAATGTGCTGTGCTCTCACAGGATCTGTGTTCTACAAAGAGCTGTCCAAGTAATGTATTGTTTTTCATTGTGCAGGAGAATTTGCACCCAGCAGGGTTTTTTTTGAAAGTTAAAATTCTTCTTAAAAGTGGAGCATCAGATGAAGATATCAACTCAGGTATCACAGCTCTCCCTAGGTTTCATATTACTCCATATCCAAGGAGACTGCATGTGTCATACATAGAAAAACAATTTTGTGGTTTTGGCAGAATCTGTATTAACTAAATGTCCTTTTGGTTTTGAGGTATGAGACATAGTACTCAGTGTTCACAGAGGATGCTAATTTAAATAGCCTTGCTGCAAATAGGGAAGGGGGAACACTCTGAAGGCTGTTAGAAGGAAGAAAGTGAAAATATAGGAATGTAAATCTACAGTTTATTTAGACATATGCATAAGATTATGGAGAAGGGTGAAGGTGCATTCACTTACACAGTCAGCACAGAAGAAAGGCTGGTGAAGCATTGCTGTTCTCTGGGTGGGATTTTGCAGATTTTGACCAAGAGATATCATGTACTGATCAGTGTGTTGTTATAAACCTGTATTACAAGAGTATGTTTAAGTCAAATAAACTCTTTTCTCCTTATTCCTCACATTTATCACTTGAGCAGAACTGATTCTGCTATAAAATGAGATGATAAGAAAGTTTTTGGGGAGATTTTAATATAGAAAGGGTAATTAATGTGTCAGAGAAATTTATTTTCATAAATAATGAAATCTTAAGGAACAGAGGCTTTGTACGCTTCAGGGTTGGAAAGCATCAGATCTGTAATGAATAATCTGAGAAATGTAGGATGTGATGAGGAATTTCTTGCAGAGAGCAGGGGTTTGAATGCTGTCAGACTAGCAGAAATGGTAACTCCACATTCCTCCTTGGGGCTTTTAGCCAGATTTCAAGTAGCCAGTCATTTAAATCTTACAGTTTCAAATAAACATACAGGAGCTGACTTGTGTTCTTCAGTTTGAATTGTGAAACCATAGCATTGCCTATCAAAACACACTTGGCTATTGTTTAGTAACACTAAGCCTCCAGTCAGTTTTCAAGCACGTTTATTAATGAGTGGATGTCTCTTGTCTTGTATGGCTGGCAGAAAAGTGTGTGCTCTCTGTCTTTTGAGTGAAGATTCCTGCTGAATTTTAGGCATTTCACTAAAATCCTGTGTTGCACACTTGCATCAGCTGCCCTCAAATGCTTCTTTTAACAACTGTTCCAGTCATGTCTTTGTGTATTCCTTTTCTGATCTCATCCAAGCTACAAATGTATCTGTTTTGTTCTTGACCATTCAGCACAGAGTAACAGTTTTAAAACTTTATCTGAGTGGTGTAAAACTGATACCTGCTTATCAGCCCCAGTCAGTCCAACAGCTGATGCTCAGGGCATCATGCTGAAGTAGTTCCCAGTGCCATATGATACCACACCCAGCCTGAGCACTAACCTCAGTGTTAGGTTGTTCCTGCTGGATAAGGATGAGACATTTGGATAAAAGGCAGCTTGAGGCAAAAAAAAAAAAGAAAAAGTTCTACTAAAATTTATGCTGTTCCTGTTTAAAGAGACAGAGGGCTGGAATTCCAGGGCTATCAGCCTGTCACCTTTCTGTAGTACTGCATTAACTGTACAGTGAAAGTCAAAACACAATAGGTATTATTCTTCCATTTGTTGTACATTTGTTATAGGGTTGCTGGTTTTTTTTTCAGTTTTGTTTCTGTCTTTCAAAGAAGGTGTAAGAGATAAGTGGTAAATTGGGCAATTAAGTGTCTAAGTTAATTACATAATCTCAAGTGCTTTGTGTTCTGTCTAGCTCTTGCAGAATTCACACACCTTGAGATGTCTTTAGACTTCTGTTTGAATACTGCCAAACTGCTGCTGGAGCATGGAAGGTATGAAAGCATCTCTAAGTGGGGTAAACACAATGTTTGGAGGTTTTGGGTTTTTCTTTATAAACAAAGAACATCTATTATACAATGAAACTTTATTTCAAATAAAAGCTCATGGGGTAAGGTGAAAGGTTTTGAGAGGGAGCCTATCTTCTATAGCAAGGAGATAATGATTATGGTAGCAACAGAACAGAGTATGAAATAAGTGTAGTGGCAATTTGCAGTGCTGTAGACTTACTTTGGAATGATTAAGATTCATTATCTAGTTTTATTAAATGTCTGGAATCATCAGACTGACATTTTTTTCTAACCAACCATCAGAATGACTTTGGAGCCCTAGAACCATTCTTGGGAAAAAACAGTAGAAGGATAACAAGTTACTGCAAAATAAATTGAGGCACGAATTTTTACCCTGTTAAGTGCTCCATCATGATTATGTATGTATATGCTTGTATCTTGATGCAAATGTGAAGAATAAACTCTTATGAATACAGTGGAAGAAGCCTGTGGTAAGAGGAAGCTGCCACTGAATAGATGAACTGTAACAAATTCATACCTTGATTCATTCTGTCGGTGTGATTGAATGACAAACATGCTGTATGGTGTGAATATGTTAATCTCTAGAATGGAAAATTAACAGCTCTTCTGGTGCAGCCTCTTAAAAATGCATCTCTGTGAATAGGGAATCAGTTGGTTTTGATTTTCTGAAATCTGTTCCTGAACGATTTGAATCTTCACCTGACCTTGGAAAAATTACCCTGCTCCACATCGAGTTCCTGCTGCAGAATAAGAGGGAGCTGCTCGCTAAGCAAAAGATTGAAGAAGTTATTATAGGTCTGTATCCATCTTTTACTGCTGTTTACTGAAAGCTGGATGTAGTTGGCTAAAGTCTTGCATTCTAATTTTCACTTTTTTGCTTATCCTTGTTTTTCTTTCTCTGTGTCTGTTTTCCATTATGTTTCTTTTACTTGGCAGCTCTCAACTTCCATATTGAACAACAGTCACGATCAAGTTTAGGGTTAAGTTCATTTGCTGGAGCAATTCCTCCTTCTGAGTGTAGACTGTGTGTGACTGATACATGTGGGATTAGAAACATTACCCAGGAGTTCTATGTAATGTTAATACTTTGTCCATCCAGCCCAATTTATTTTTGTTTGTCAGTGTAAGTCAGGTTGTTAGAGCAGCTGGATAACAGTTTATTTTTCAGGTCTGCTGCACCTGTAGCACTGTAGTACTTTTTGACTACAGATCTACTGTAAAACAAATCCTATTTCATGTTGCATCTAGCTAGGACCAAGAGCTACATTTACATTGTTCAAGCATGAAAATATTTTTCTCTTACCCACTGGGTATTTTGGGTTTTGCTTGGTTGATTTGTTGGTTTGGGTTTTTTTTTAAATAAACAGGATATGAAACACTGGCTCCTAGCTGAAACTGTTGCTGTGTCCCTGTTTTTTGTTGCAGGCTGTAGAATAGTACTTAGATGCCTCTCAGTGTGCTTGTTCTTGTAAAATTCTTGTAAAGTGATGATTTGCAGTATCTTTTCAGGTCATTATACTGGCAAACAGCTGTTGCCTGAAGCTTTGAATCAGCTGCACATCATCTTGTGGGACAGAGCTGCCAAACATTATGAGGTTTGGGACCAAATAGTAGTGTTCTTATTTATATCAGTGAAAATGAAATTCTTTTTCTGACCTCTTTGATATGTCTATTTTTGGTTAGAGTGCAAACTGTTACTAAGAGCCTTGTTCCAGCTGGCACTAGTTTTATTTTCATCCATCTGGGTGCTGTTTTCAATTACAAAATCAAGTTTCAGGTAGCTTCATCTTAAGGTTTGTGCATGGGAACAGTTAATGCAAGAATTCCTGCTCCAGCTGGCTCCTATGTGGCTCTGGGGCCTGAAGGGTTTTGTCCAAGAGTAGTCAAAGAACTGGCTGGTGTTACTGTGAGGCTTCTCAATGATTTTTGAATGGTCTTGAGAATCTGGAGAGCTCCCAGTTGGCTGCAAGCTGGCAAAAGTTATCCCAATTTTCAAGAAGGGCAAGAAGGACAACCCTGGAAACTACAGGCCTGTCAGTCTCGCTTCAATGCCTGGTAAAATTATGGAGATTATTCTGGGAGTTATTGAAAAACACCTGAAGGACATTGCAGTCATTGGTCACAGCCAGCACTAGTCCATGATGGGGGAAGTCCTGCTTGTCAGACTTGTTTTCCTTTTAGGACAAGGTCATCCACATTGTTATCAGCTGAAGCCAGTTGATGTCATCTCTTTAGATTTCAGTAAAGCTTTGCATTCTGTCTCTCACAGTGTCTAGACAAATTAGAGGGCTGGGCACTCACCAGCTGTATGAAATCTAACAAGGGAAAGTGCTGGATTCTGCACCTGGAACAACCTAGAGGTTGCACTAGAATACACTTGACTATCTAAATCTTTCATTGCTGTGACCTTTTTTTAAAAAAATTGGGAAAACATAGGCTGTTTAATCACCCAAATATGGCCATGTTTGTTTGGGTTTTATTTGATTTTTATATTTTCCAGGAGAAAAGATATTCTGAAGCCCTTCACTGGTACAATTATTCTGTCAGCTTCTATACACCTGGGCAGATAGATCAGAACTTGGCTAAGCTGCAGAGGAACATGGCTTCTTGCTATCTTCACCTGAAACAAGTTGACAAAGTATAGTTAATACATATGTATACTTACTTATGTCTTTATTTGCGTTGCTTTTATTCTTGAGGAATTGGCTTTTTCATTTTTGGTAAGCCTTTGGTGCTGTCTTCTGGTCTCATCACTTTTGTTTCAAGGGCAGATGTGGCCCTGTCAAACATCTTGAGTTATTCTATAAATATCAGCAATGTAACCAGTAATGTTTTGTGTATATTTTTATTTCTTTTCTATTGCAAATTATATACTAATTTCAAGGTGATGTTGTACTGATTTCCCTTAATCTCTTCTGTGAATAGGCTAAAGAGGCAGTTAAACAAGCAGAAAGGTGTGATCCAAGCAGCATCTTTACTAAATTCAGTGTCTATAAGATTGCAGTGTTGGAGAACGATACTGATAAAGGTACAACCTAAAAGTTAAAGGATCTACTACAAGGAGACATGCCAAATATATTAAAAAATATATAAATAGCTTTGGACTGTTCATCTTGAGAAAGACACAACAGAGGGTATCTAGAAGAAGGGTCCCTAAAGTCATTGAAAATGTCAGGCTGTACATTTAAGTTGTAAAAGTGGGATTTAGTTTTTTTTAGCACACAATATGTAAGAGGCAGAGTCCATTGCTATATTTGGTTTTGTTTGGATGGAGCCTCTGTCTAGGGAGGATAATCCTCCCATGGACAGAAGCTCTAGTAACATCCCAGGGTGAGAATCATTCTATACTTTTTAGTATGCATATACAATATGAAACTTAAGGGAACCATTATTGCTGCTCTAAACTTCTCTGGACAGATGGAGCCTGAAGTTACCAAGAAATACATGAATTATTGAGATGACTTACAGAATGTTGTATCTCTGCAGCCTCTTTCTCCTTTATAATGAGTTCTGCTGTTTCATATTTTAATGAGGATCTTAGCTCAAGTAATGAAAATGGAGAAATACAGTCTATAGTTACTTAGAATACAGAGTAATGTGCAGAGCTTATTTTCCAATGAGTTCTCTGCCATTTAATTATTCTCTATACAAATTTTATTGACAGGATAATTTGCTCACATAATATAGAGTGGGAAACATAGCACAGTGTGAACATAAGAGCAGTGGCACCCTTAGCACAAGCCAAGCTGTGGGAGCTTGGAATGATGCCCAGACAATGTATTAGAGAAAGTCTTCTGTCTTTGGTAACAAACAGTTACTTAGCAGAATAAAATTAAGGATGTGAGATGAGTATCAATTGTATGGCATCTTTGTTTCCTTAGATTAGTAACTTGAAAGCTTTTTGGCACCTCCCTAGGAGGAAATGTGTATTTGAGGAGAAGTGCTGCTATGCTCAGGTTTTCGTGTCTTGGCTTTTCATTAAAAAAAAAAAAAAATATAGCCTTTCATAAATCATTAAAACAGAACTTTGCACCTTCCAATTGCTTCTATAAAAATGTTGGGTTTTCCTTCTGTCTCTTTCAGCTATGGAAGCTGTTATTGAAATGGGGAAACTAGCAGAAAAGCCATCAGAACATGAAGACAAGCTGAGAGTGGATAAAAATACAGGCAGCAACCTCTTGAGTTTAGCTGCCCAAATTGCTTTAGAGGTAGAGCAGATAATGTTGTCTTTGCTTTATTGATATAAGTAGGACAGCTGTAACCTCTTTAACCTGGCCTAGATTTAATATTTCTCTGTATTTCATGGATTTCTTAGGATTTCATGCTTCCACAACAAAGATCTCACTCAAAAGTGTTGTGTAATGCAAAGTAGAAATTATTTTCATGTAGAAGGAAATGGTATCTTTTAAAATTTTTACATAAAAATAAATAATTCTGAGTTACAAATGTTGGCATCTGGATACTACATTGTGTATTTCTGTAAAATTCTCCTTAGCAAAATGTTTCATCTTTTTCTGCCTCTGGGATTTGATCTTTGATGTGAGAGGGGGAAGCTGCGTAAAAATACACGTAAATCCACGATGAAAGTCCTTTGTCCCTCCTGTTTGCCTCTTGGTTGGTGGCCTGAGCACTGTCTGAACTGGCTGATTGCATTTCAGGCTATCAGGGCTTTGTTCCCAGCCCTGTGAGGCATGAAATCCTCACCAACCTGTACTAGTCCTGCTCTTGCCACAGGCTCTTTGTGCAGGGAATCATATGATCTCTCCTTAGAGCTTTCTCTGCACTCTCAGGCAATTCTGTGCACAGTCCTTTGTTCATTTTCCTGCTACTGGGCTGCACAGACTTGGAAAATGTGGTTGCTTTGGGGTTTGTTTTTGTTTGGGTTTTTTGTTGTTGTTTTGGTTTGGGTATCTTTTGTGGTAACTGAGGTAGTGCAGTATATACAAAACATGTTTTAATTCTTTTCAGAATGACCAACAAATTGTGGCTATCAAAGCTTTGGAGTATTTGTCTGAACATTTACAAGACTGCCGACAGTTATTTACATCCTTGAAGTAAGAATTCAATATACATACAAGGAGAGGCATAAGGAAGAAAAGTGGGATTCTTTCAGGAAAATCAGGGCAAAGTACACCTTTGAAAAAAACTCTTGTTTCTTCATTGCTTGTTTTTCTCATATTTAGATGTTTGGTCCGTCTGATGTTATCAAAAATCATGGCAGAAAATGCAGAGAAAAGGTGCGTCTCCTTGAAAAGCCGTTTTCTTATGGTGGACATGTTGTTCAAATTGTGTAATGTTTTCTTTCTTGGCATTTTTTCTTGCAGAGTAATCAAGAGATTATTTTTTATGCTAGTAAAAGTCAACTCAGATGACTTTCTAGCTTGACCTAATGACATCACATAGGAACATATTTTCAACTTGTCTAAACTTTTCTTTAAATATTTGCTCTTTGCCTTCTTCTTTTATTAATGCATATTAATATGTCAGGCATTTTTAATGGAGGTTGTGAGCTAAGCAATCTCTGTAACTTTGACACTAGTGGGATATCTTTCCAAAATTTGGAGTGAGAATAGTGGATCTATCTATAACTGAGAAAATATATTCCAACGTAAATAATATGTTCTGATTTTTTTCTGTTGAAAAAAATTAATCAATTTTCTAAAACTGAATTTCTTCTCCATTCTAGAGATGAAGATATCAACTCCATACTGACTTACTTGAACTTGGGTATGTTTTTGTTTTATTTGCATTTTCTGGAGTTCTTCCATATGTGAACATTTTATGATATGATTAGATTCATACCAATGAAATATTTAGACTCCTTATTTCAGTCCAGGCTCTGAACTTCCCAGTGAAATCAATGAAAACTAGAGCTGGAGATTCAATAGTATTGTGAAGTTGGATCTCAGTGCCACAGGTTTTGCTATCAAAAGCTTGCAGTACTGCTGCAAGTAGAAGAGATTTAAGAGCAGAATTAAATCAATAAAAGGTTCCTAGAAGAAAGGCCTCAAACTTGTAATTAAATTTAAACCCCCTTCTTGTGAAATTAAGTAAAACTCCTCTGCATTAGACTTCAGTGTCAGTGAACTTAGAAGAGCAGTACTTGTCATCTTCTCTAAAATGCTGTTTGAGGCACCTTCTGCTGCTTTTCATAGAATATTAGATTTAAGTTGTGAGAATAAGTCTTCATCAGGAATTACACAGGTGTTTTGGAAACCTCTGTTGTGTAGTGCAAGGATGAGTCTTGGAAATATTTTTATTCTGCTCCAAAAGTGGTACTTTTGTATTGAATTGTGTTTTCTGCAGCTCATAAGAAGCTTGCTGAGTCTTTCACAGAAGAGAAATTTACAGGGGACATGAGGATCCTTGAAGCTCACTGGTTTAGAAAAGTTGGTAGGTTGCTCTCTCAAAATCTAAACTGAATCCCCTCTCTTTACTGGTCCTTTAAATCTGCAGCCTTGGAATTTGCCTTGCACTAGAGACTGAAATCCAAACAGCAAATATTATCACAGATAAAGTGGTTTCTAGTGGGAAATGCAGCTGCCGTGGGGCTGCCCTAAGCTTTATGCATAGAGCTGTCTCTGGATCCTCATTTGTAGTCTTTGTTACACTGTTTTGGTAAAGGATTAGTGCATTTGCTGTCTATAAATAAAAATATAAGCATAGGGTCACAAGTTGAACCAATTTTTCAGGTTCTTGCTTCTGTTAGAACATAGAGGAGAGCAAACAGTTGCAATCAGTGTCAGAAGACAGCTGCTTTTGCACACATCCTCCCAGTGTAACTGTGCTCCAGTAAAGAGCAGCAAGGGAGGGGGAGAAGCAGCAGAGGTCAGATACAGTGACATGAGCATGAATGGAATCAGGACCTTTCAAAGGCAGCATTCTCACTTACAGGATAAACAGTTCAGAGACTACAAAAACCTCTCCTATAGAATAAATTAATGTGAAAGTTGCTGTAGAATCTAAACATTTAATTGGGTCAAGCTCTCATACATGAATAATTTGATTGCCTTTAGATGCTCATCCATTTATTACTCAGAATTGTGTGCTTAATTGCCACGTACTTGACCTTGCTGGGGTAAAATGAGGAATGGTTCAAAACATTGTGGCTTTTTCTCCTTTTGCTTTTTTATTTGTCTTGGGAATACTGTACAACACTTGCCCTCATATGCTGGCTTTGTTAACTAATATAAGAAAATGCTTTTCCCAGTGCATGCTTTTGTTGGCAGGGTGTGTGCTAAAATGGGTTCTTGGTTTTGGTGAAATTATGAAGGCAAAATGTGGAAGCATGAATTAGCTATTTTAAGAAATCACTAGTAACAGTATTTCTTGCTGTTGTTAAATGAGCTGTTGATGACATATTGGTTCAGAAATAGAATTGTAGGACCTGAACTGCTTATTGCTAGAGATTAGATGGGCACACATGTAGCTATGCAGATTCTTATTCTAGTCTCTATTTTTGTGTCTTTGTTAGCTTGGAACTTAGCTGTACAGTTCAAAGACAGCCCTGAAAAGATGAGGGATTTTTTTGTACTGTCTTTCAAGGTATTTACTCTTGCTGATAGTGTTTCTAATTGAGGAATATTTTCATCTGTCTTGTAGAAGTCACATCCATGGTTTGGGTGTCTCCATGGTGACATGCTTGTATGCTCTGAAGATGGAGCATTTTTGTCACCAGGAGATTGACTTGTGATATAAAATGTGTGCATTATTATCATACTTCACATTCTGTTTCTTAAGAATGTAATAAGATTTCAATGAGAAGTTTCTAAAATAAATGGATTCTGATGTTTGTAGACTGTATCATTAATACAAACATGTTAAGTACTTGAGTCCTAATCTTTATGCAGGACTTCTACCAACACTGTCAGTTTCATATGTGCTTGTAGAGAGGGGACTCCAACTCTGCTTTGCACTTTATATTTAAATAATCCTTTTGTATAATTATACCAGTAAAGTTACAATATTAATATTTACTACTCATGACTGATTCCTACAAGTGTCATAGAGGAGGGTCAGCAATCATCTGTTCACAAGCAAATTGCTTTATATGGGTAAAATTCTCATTACCTTTTCCTATTTTTGGTGTCAGTTGTCCCAGTTTTGTCCCTCTGACAAAGCTGTTCTAATTGCTCAGAAGACATGCCTGCTAATGGCAGCTGCAGTTGATCTGGAAATGGGGAGACAACAAGTAACACCTTCAGAACAGGTAGGGCAAAGCCTCTTAACTATTTCTGAATGCACCAGAGTAGCAATTTTTTTCTTTCTGATTTTGAAGTCCTGTTTTTTCACTCAGAACAGGATATTGAGAATGTAAGCAGGGGAATATTTCATAGTTAGAATTGATGTACCTTTACAGACAACTGTAAGTGTTGAATTTCTGTAAATTAGTTCAGTGTCTTTGAGTTGGTTTGTATAAATAAAGGGTCATGGCAGTAACTTCTAAGAGGAATTTCAATCTACAAGATATATATTGTGGGGAGCCTGCTGCTAAATGTGGGTTAGTCAGAAAGACAATTACTTCTGTTGCTGAAAGTAGTTACCACTGTGGTTGTGATAAAACTCCCTTTTTTTTTTTATTTTTAATGTGTACATCTTTTTGTGGGTGGGAGGAAGAGGGCATTGTGCTTACTGTGATAAGAAGATTAAGGAAAACACAGAGGTTGTGAAGGAAGTACAGAAGTCTGGTACAGAATGATTGTAGAAAATTCTGTGGAGGGCAATGCACAGCAATTCTGTTGTGGCATTTAGTGGCTTGTCAGTCTCAATAGCACTGTTTTATTCTTGAGAGATAAAACAGTTATATCCCACAGGAGGATGGATGGTTCTTTCTGGGCCAATGTGAAGTGGCTTTGTCAGAGATATGGAGGTCTTTGAAAAAGAGGAAAAAAACCCTCAAAACCCCAGTAACTGGTATAGGCAATTTACTAACTAGGCTGATTCTTAATTTATTTTATAGCTGGTTCTGATATAATTATTTATTTTGCCTTTTGATTTTAAAACTATGACAATAAAAACTTATTTAATTTTGTAAAATAGGCGGAGCTTTTTAGTCAAGCCCTTCAACATCTTCAGACATGCAAGGAGATATGGAAGGTGCTGAAATTAACAGGTAAGCCACAAAGTGTGTGTTCAGCACATGTAACTCTTAGTCAAAATGTTAATGAAAAATACAGAGCATGTGGAGTTGCTGTGTCAGATGGAGGTTATTGGAGTAGATAGATGACAGTATGATAACAGCTGAGGTGTTAAGTGACTGTTAGCCTAGCCAGATGCATGGTTCACTTTTTTTGGTAGGATTATGGTACAAAAATTCCTTTAGGTTCCTTGAATGGCAAATTCCACTTACTCTACTGTTAAGTCTGAGTGCCTTGATGGTTTTCCTGCCTGTTAGAAGCAAAAATTACCTGTAGCAAAAATTACTCTGTGGCTTAGAGAAAATTCATCATTACATATAGGCAATCCTGTCTCTTTTGTAGGAGATTTTGCTAAAGACCCAACAGACACGTTGTTGCTGCTTTATGAATTTGAAGCAAGATCCAAACTGAATGATCCAACACTTCACAATCTTATGGAGTCAGTTTGGGAGCAACCGCAAATAGAGATCAAGACACTTGAAATCATTGCATGTAAGGACAAAGAATGTTAATTTCTCTTTCCCTTTCTTTTGAGGCGACCGGGGTTATCTTGTATTGTACAACCTACAGAAAATGGGTCTAACCATATCTGTTTTGTCCTGAAGCAAAGATGCTTAGGATCTCAGCAAGGTTAGGAGAGCTGTGTTTTGAAATGACAGATGACATGGATGATGAACCAGAAAGTTGTGATATCTTTCAATTTCTAGACCCCGAGACACTCATATGGCTTGTGAGCCTGGAAGGGGTTTTTCAGATAAACTTTTACATGCTCCATCTGGCAAAGGCCAGAGAATGACCCTCACTGATTCATGCCCCAGTGCAGAAGTTTTGGGCTGTGGACTTTGGATAGATACTTTAAGTATATTTAAGCCACTAAGATAATGTTAAGTTTCAACTCTAAAGTTTTTATAGTTTTTAATTTGTAAATAGCACTTCTCTACGCTGTGCCATATTTTCATTGCAAAGTCCTAGTCACAAAAATGTGCTTGAGAATCTAGAGCAGGATCCAAGAAAGATGAGGAGCATTTAGAACTACCGTGGCAAGTCTTTGGAGGGTGTCCTGTAGGATTGCATAGGATTGCATAAACACCTTCTGTTCTCCTTGCCCTGAGGGAGAACACTCCAGTGCCTGGAGATGCCATTCTCAAATCCTGCTCCTGCATAAGGTTTCCATCTGAATTTTTGTGTTCAAGGAGACAAACAAAACTCTTTAGACAGTGTCCCTCACCAGAATTGTTTTGTATTACTGCACTGGAGGTAAAGAGCAGAGAATTCTGAAACTTTCTGTGCTTCTGCCTTGTTGTCCTCATTGATGAGGTGCTGAGTAAGAAAGAGAGAGAGAAGCACCAGCTGGTGACCAGCCCATTAAGCAGATATTTTTCACAAGGGATCTGGCAACATGCTGCAGTTTATTTTAGTGACCTAAGAGGTTGAAGTTGACTTCAGTAATTTATCTTTTATTCTTCTCTATTTTCTTTTCCTTTGAAGCATTAGCAATGGAACCTCCAGCTCGGTATCCTGTACTGTGTAAGAAAGCTCTCAAGAGTGCACTAAACCTTCACAGAAAGCAGGCTGTCATTGATGCTGTGAAATTTAGGTTAGTGTTATCACATAGCTTTGCCATGAGCCTGTGACTGGAAATGCTGACTGGGAATATAGCCTGCAATTTGAAAAGAAGTGGATTTTACTTTATATGCAAGGTTCCACTTCTTGCTGACCAACCAATGTAACTCTGAATGATGACTGCCTAACAGATGTTTTAGCTGCAGTTTGTTTACTTGGCATATTTTCTGACACCTTCCTGTTTCCAATAAATTAATCTATTGAGGAAGGAAAATGAAAATTGGATCCAGAAGAGGTCTCTGGTTGTTTCTTGTGGGGAAGATGTTCATTTCAAATGTTACTCTGTTTTCAAAGACAGAGAAGAGAGATTAAGGGTTGAGAAGAAAGCTATGAGTTGTAAGGTAGTGATGCCACATAGTACATATGTGATTTATTTAGCATATTTATGTGTTACTTATCCTTTCCAAGTTCCTTGAAGTAAGCACTTGGCAAAGGAACTGTTGATATTGTCTTTCTCACTTCACATTGAGAAAGCCAGAGCTGTTTTCAGTATTTGTTACTGATTTTCTGAGGATGCTGCCTACGTAGCTCTTGTTGGGGATGTTAGAAAAAGTACTTTGTTCTTGCTGTCATGTGTAGCACCCTAGGATATACTGTGATTTTCCTTCTGTGTTACTGTAGAGACCAGCAATGAAAATAATTAAGTACTAATTGCTCTTGACTCTATTTTTTCATAGTTTGTATGAATAAGATCTGATAGTACAAAAATGCATGTTTCTGCTACAAGGATATGAGTGTGTTAAGCACCAAGGTAGACGTGTCTGACAATCACAGAGACATAACTCAGTGTGCTCCTCATACTAAAAACTGTTTGTGCACATGGTATTTAATATTTCCTCTTTGGTCTCTTTCAATCCTCAGCAAATGCTTACACAGTTTGATTAACATCTCTTTGCCAACTGGATTGACAGACTTGGATACCTGTGTGCTGCAGGAGGTGTGGGACTACTTTGAAGATGCTCTGAGTGTAGTCAGCAGCACAGTAAGTTGAACAGGAAACCAAGAGATTGGGAGATATTCCTGAGCATGTTTGAAAAAAATTCTCATTCGACTGAGAATAATTAGTAAAATGAACATTACATAGTGTTATATGTGGAGCTGCTGAGACTTCTTCAGTAAAAGATACACTGAAATTGCCTCAAAAGAAAGGTCTTTTGGATATTTAGGACTGCATTACAAATTTCCTTGGATTTTGTAAGGGCTTTTTCTCTCTTTGCTTAGGATGAAAGAACCCAACTGTTTTCTTACTCTAAAATTAAACTCTAGCACACTCTTGACTTGTCAGTTTTGAAGTGAAGATTCTATTTTCTGATGAGGTGCTGCTGCTTGTTTGCTACCTCAGGATGCTTACCCAGAGATGGAGATCCTTTGGTTGATGACAAGAGCCTGGAATACAGGAATATTTCAGTATACTGTTGGTAAATACAAGGAAGCTGAGCAGTGGTGTGGATTGGGAATGCGTTTCCTCAATCACTTAGGCTCTCTGAAGAAGACCTATGAAGGCCATGTGAGTGTGCACAGGGGGATTTGAGGGTGTGGGATTGGCTGGCTGGCCTGAATTTGAGATGTGGATCTGGGTGAAGAAACCACTACTGATGATCTTTAGAGTTTCAGGAGAATCATGATATCTAAATATTTTGGGGGAGCCTGGTGCTTAAAGATTTTTTCAAAGTGAGGCTAGAAAATTTTGATAGACAATAGAGAGAATAATGTAGCATTCTTTTACTGGGAGGATGATGGAAATGGGTGACTGGAAATAAATTCTGACTGTTTGTGGCCATGGGAGAACCTTATACCTTTGCCTGCTTTAACTAAAGTCGAGGTGCTGTACCAGTTTAGTTAAATCAGCTGTTCTAAACTTTCAGGCTTGGTTTCTAGTGTAATCTCATGTCCTATAAATAGGGTTTAAGATGGTGTGAAGAAAATCACTAAAGCTCATCTCCTCAGGTGTAGCTTAGCCACTTCCTATGAGGGAGAAATTTCCAGCCTAGCACCTACAAAGTGTAGGTGACACTTTGCAATGACACTTTTCTTGCTCTGTCACAAGTAAGCTTCTTCCTACAGCTTTTGGCTGCTGCTCCTGTCTAGATTGCAACCCAGTGCAGCCTGGCTGGTGTCACCATTCATTCTCTTGTGTACCAGCTGAGCAATCAAGGGCTTGGCTGTAACTCTTACACCATTTTAAATGCATCAGTTAAAGCAATAAGAGCTGACAATAAGAATATTCCCCATCCTCAGCATCAGCTCCCAACATCTGTGATTTGGTGAATAGGTTTATGTGCTGGTGTAAGACTCACACATAAACTGTGCTTTATGACTGTAAACAAAACCACTTTTGTTAGGTTGCACTGATCTTTTTTTTCCTAAACCATTGTATTTAAACCTGTGCCAAAAATCTTTACATCAATTTGAAATCTTAGGTTTAGAAGCTGGTGGTAGTCTCCCACCTATTCCCTTAGTTCTGTTCTGTGTTGAATGATGCATTTAGTTAAATGATACATTTTTATCCATCCTTGTTGACAACTGTGGTGCTCATATTCTCCAGATGGTTGGCCTTTATAGTGAGGTGCTGGACAAGCTGGACAGAGCGAAAGGATTTATTCCAAATGAAGAATAATGTCAGCCACAACTACAAAAAAAGGAAAGCAGTCTCTCTTGGAAGTGTTCTGCTGAATGAGAGGCTGTTAGCTCTGTGAAGGCACAGGGCCATGGGAGCAGTGGGAAAGAAACCAGGATCTCCCTCTTGTTGGCAAAGAAGTTATGTACTTTTTAGGAAGTGTTTATTCAATAAATGTAATTGTTTTCCTCTAGGGAATAATTTTCATTCTCTGGAGCTATTTAACAGTTAGAAATAAATATTTAAGTTTTACATGAGATGCCTCTGCTGTTGTGTAACAGGTTGGTTTAAATATCTGGTTTTAGTAGCAAATGGCAATGAGCATGATAAAAGTCTTTAAAAAGTATTCCATCTCCTCTGGTTGTCATAGCTGCCTTGCTGCATAAATATTTATCAGATTGTTTAGTTTCCAGTCCATTTCAGTGGGGACAAGAGTTCAGAGCTGTTTGCTGGTTTCACAGTCCCTTGGAATAGAGGAACCAGCAGTGCTGAGCTCAGGGCAGAAGCTGCAGCTGTCCCTGGCAGTGCAGGGACTGAGAGCTGAACCCTGGGCCAGGCAGGTGCTCAGCAAGTCTGAGCACATCTGGGACGTGGCTGTGGAAAGCTGGGGTGGAGCCAGTGGGGAATCCTGTGTGTGTGAGTGTGGGGTGTGCAGGGAGCCAAACAAGGACACACTGGGTCACTGGAGCTGCCACTGCAAAGGGGCTTCAGTCCCAGCAGGGACAGTCTGGGGTGGTGACACTGGGACCCTGGGAGTGGCACCTGAAGGGTCACACAGGGGAGCTCCTTAATAGGAGCATGGATCTGTTTAGTGTCAATTCTCCATTTCATGGGGAGCTTAAATCAGTTCACTAGACCTAGTTTGGGTCTCTGAGACACTGCTTTCAGATCTCTAATGCACAGTGTGCTGCATGTTTAACCAAGAAATACCTTTAAATCTGTAAAAATCCAGGTCTCAAATGCCACAGAAATTTCTTCTGGAGTCACACTTTTGGAGATCCATGCTGCATCACAGCACTGGGGGACTCTAAATGATGCCACAAACCCAAAGGTTTCCATCCTGCCTGCAGAATCTCCTTGGAGCCTGCTGGGCTGGCTTTAATTAGTGCTCAGTTCTGACTTGCACACACATAAACAGGTAAAGGTGTCACACTGTACCTGGTGAGAAAGGTCATGTTTGCCCAGCAAGTGCAAGGAGGTAATTATATACAGCCATAGAAGGCAGCAAACACTAAATGTGGCTTTGCCTACAGCCAGAATGGTTTGAATTTTTTCCTTGCAGATACTCTGATTTCTTTTATGCTACATGCAGCCCTGAAGAGCCTGGATCAGAAAAGTTTCAGACTCTGCTGATAGTACTCATCTCTTCCTGCACATTTTTACACAGTACATTTTATCCAGGCTTAGTATTTACCAAAGGGTTTATAAGTAGGGCAAGAATTCCTCTCCTAGTTGAATCAGACTGTAATTAGCTGCATTTCCAGTGGCTGTTCCCAGTAGGTTGTTTGTGTGCAATCACACCTTTGCAGGTGTTTTCTGGTCTAGGTTATTTTACCAGGCTAAATGTGCTTTACAGTTCAGCACCCCATCGAGGGTGACTGTGGTTTATAAATGTTTTCTAAACCAGCAACAGCTGACCTGTAAAAAAACCAACAGAGCTGTTCATTCCTCTCCCATTCTTACCTTTTCATTGATCGCTGTTCTCTTTCAGCTCAGAGATGTGTGCTCATCCCTGGATCTGCACAGATGGCTCCAGAGGGTGGCATTGCAGCTGTACTTTCCTATTTACACATCATTGTGGAAGCTCCAGGGTGTGCTGGACCCTGGTTCTGTGCTGCAGAGCCCTCCCTGCTTCTGAGAACACAGATGGATCCTCCAGGGCAGGAGGTCACAGACTTCCCTCCCTTTTCCCCTGCCAGTATTTTATGCCCCTTTCCCCCTCCTAATTTGAGTTCTTAACCGTTTGGGGAGGAGCAGCAGTGCAGAGGCACAAGGGAATTGCAGTGTGAATTGGATGAGTCCAAACCAACACCTGGGATTGATGGGACAGGGAGCCTGCCCTGGGAAAAACGTCCTTGCTGAGAAGTTCTGGGATTGGAGCAGGGCAGAGAAGATCCCAGCTCAGCTGTTGAGCCCTGGAGCCCCTTCTACCACCTCTCACCCAGAGCACCTGCAGCAGGAGCAGGGCTTCTCCACAGCTCTGCACTGAGGGTGCACCTCCCAGCAGACACTGGGGGAAGAGCTTTGCTCCCACCGCTGGGGCTGCACTGAGCATCTGGGAGAGGCAGGAAAGGAAGAGGGGATGGCCTGGCCACTCACACTTAGAAGTGGTCATAGTAATCAGAAATGAAGGTAATTGGAAGAGGGCTGAAGCTCATTAGAGGATTGGGCAGGAGATTTTGTCAAGCAGTGCACTGTAACTCGGGGAGGAAATTGCACAGTCACCCCCGTGCTGAGTCAGGTGTGGCCCCCAGCAGGTATTGCAGGTCCCATAGGTGCTCCCACGTGCTGGTACCATTCAGAGATGCTGCACTGATTGACTCTAACAACGTGTGATGCTTTCCCTTAGGGTTAAAAACCCTAAGGGTAAACAAATGACCCTCATTTGGAGGCAAGGGATATAAATAAACACTGAAGGTCAAGGTGTACCCAAGGATTCCTGAAGGAAAGAGACACCTTTGACAAGATAACTTTACCTGCTTCACAGCAGATGCTTCAGTGCCATGAATCCTGCTGTGACAGCCTGAGGAAAGCAGAGAACAGCAGTTCTTGAAGATTGTGCTGCCAAGCATCATTAGCAACAACGGGTGTATCTAAGACAGCTCCATCAATGGAGAAAAAACGTTGAGAAAATTATAATTACATTCCTTTAAAGCCCCTCTTCCAGTAGCCTCACAGCACAACCTGTGCTCTCCTGCTTAGCTAAGACAGCTAATTACCCAGAGCTGCAGACAGAAGCACAGACATGTTTCTCTAGAGCACAAGCAGCTTACAGTCTAATTTTCTAGAAGTGTCTTAGGGCAGATTAGTTTCATGCCTGTTGCAGGCAGCTTTAGCAGGGCATCTTAGGAGAGAAAAGAACCAGCTCCTACATTTCACAATTGGACAGCACCATTTTCAGGACAATGCTCTGCTATTTTCTGGGTCAGAACTTTGCAAAGGTCCTGGTTGGCAGAGCAACTTGTCCTTAGCCAGGAAAACGGGTGGTTACAGCTTTAACAGAGCCAGTTCCTTCTCCAAGCCACTCTCTTTCTCTTCACATGATGTTTCTGTTCCAGAGGTTGTTCTGCCTTACAGGAGTGACAGGGTTTATTTGGGAAGACAGCCCCATGTTCCTCTCCCCCCTGGAGCCTGAATGTTTTGCTGTCACAGCAGATGAGGTGACACAGGAGCTCAGGACAGGCCACAGGAGGGGTGTCTGCAGCCCCACACAGGCTGGGCAGAGCAACAACAGACAATATTTCTGTGCTGCTTCATCCCTGACTCCAAATCTGTCAGCATGCATGCAAAGTTTGATTTTTCAGAGTGGTAATTCTAGCATCAGGTCTGCTTAGCCACTGTTTAATCTTCCGGTGTTTTGTGGACAACCACCAGCACCAGGCTGTTGATCTGATCAGTTAAAGGAGTTTCTAAATGGTTTTGAATTTGTCCAGTGAGCTTCACAAACTCAACGGTCAGCAAACTGTATGCCCATGCTCAGTTAGTACAATATCCTTGTTCTCCTGAAATCACAATTTGCTTCTCTTCTGTGCAGTTTGAAAGTAAAGAAATTTAGTATTTAAAAATCAAACCCCTTCACCCTTCCTTCAGCTCAGCTAATGACAAAGCAGATTCAGGCACGAAAGGACTGTGACACTCCTTTAACCACATTTGTCTCTCAGTGAACATTCCTTTTCTTTGCATTTGAAGGTACTAAAAATTATACCAGTTGTCTTTACAACTTCTTCTCTCTGATATTTAAACAGCATGTTAAAACTAAAAAGAAATTCTACATTAGCTGGACTATGTATTTACTTTGTTGTCTTTATATCCAATACAAGAACAATTACATAGCAGCCCATGGACCCTATTATTTGTAAAGCAACCTCCCCAGAATTCAAGCCATGATCCAGAATACATTATGGTGTTGTGTCAGCAGGCCAGACTTAACCTGGGTTAAAACAACCCAACCAAAAGCACTTTTCAGTGGCTGAGTTGCAGCTCTAAATAAGCCCACTTCCTTTCTTTTATTTTCTTTTTTTTTTTGGGTTTCCTTTTTCCTCTAGGTAAGTTCTCAGGCATCACCTTTTATACTAAAAAAGGCTATTTTTTTTCCCCTAAACCAGTGTCAACACTCCAGTTTGCCGTAAAGAGACCATACGAAGAATTGCTAACACCAGCACAAAAAAAAACCAGATCTGGTACACAATGAAGGACTCTACAAGAAGGTCTCAAAGACAAGAGTTCTTTGCAACTCTCTGTTTATTAAAAATATATGTCTCCTTGGAAGAAACACTGTTAACCAACTACTGTTGTCATGATTGATTCAGTACTGTCAGCTATGCCATGGAGTACATCATCTTTTTCTCCACGTGACTCGAGAGAGGGAGACAGGCTATTAGGAAAAAACAGAAAAAAGAAAAGAAAAAAAGACAAAAAAAGATAGGAATGTGTGACTAGCACCTTAAGGACTTTTGTTTCACTTACTCCACTTCTTCAGGGACCGACATTTATAGCAGCTGGAGCAGGACCAGTGGGGCAGGGGCTGGATGCCCGGCAGGAACCCATTGCCAAAGTTCTGTGTGCTCCTTTAGGGTCGGTCCCAGCGACAGCAGAATCCTTCTGCCCTCCACTGTGCTCACAGCTGTGGCTCCTGCAGAGCCCCCTCCTGGCCCCAGAAGTTGCTCGGTCCCTGCAGGGCTCCTCGGGATGCAGGGCGGGCAAAGGAGGCTCCTCCCCAGGCAGCACAGGGACAGTGTCACTGACCGACACACACAGAGCCATCACCTCGGGGAGAGGGACCACAGCCCATCCCTGCCAAACAGGGGCAGGAGGAGACTTACCTGGGCGTGCTTGGACCTGCTGTGCTGTGGGGTGTGGCACTGTGTGAGCAACAGCATCCACCAGCTCTTGGTAAGGTGGGAGCACTGGGACCTGGACTCTGAGTACCCAGCACACACTCCTCAAAGGCCACGAGAGTGTCCCCAGCTCCACACAAGGGCCTGGAGCCCCACTCAAGCACAGAAGCCAAAGTGTCCTCAAAGACAGACACGTCTCAGCTTAGGGCCAAGTGTCTCCGTGCCTCTCCTGGAAAATGCCCATGCCCAGGGCATGGGGCAGCTCTGCCCCTCAGCTGCCAGCTGGGGCACCTCTTCAGGGCTTTGGGGTGGCTGGGGGAGGCAGCAGAACCCAGCTCCAGCCACAGATTCACACAGAATGTCAGAGCCAGGCAAGGTGGCCATGCAGCCACCTCTGCTGCAGGGAGGGCCCCTCCCGGGACAGCCAGCCCTGGCTCCTGCACCCAGCAGGGCCGGGAACTCGGCACGGAGCAGGGGACAGAGAAGGGTTTCATTCTGTCACTGATCTGGAAAATGGGAGGGTCCATCCAAGGCACAGCTGGGGGCTTTTCCTGCCAGTGGCTAATGCAGAAGGGAATGCCAGTGTGCTGCCACAAGCCAGAATGGGTCATTCCACCTGCACCCACAGGCACAGGGCCAGTCCAACATCCCAGGTTTTTCACAGCAACACAGGACAGTGAGTACATTTGTTCCATGTGGCCAGTAAAGTATTTCTTAACTAAACACCACAGATCTAGATTCTATTTACAATAGAGCCAGCTTAAAAAATAAGTTAAAAAACTGGATTTTATACCCATTCAGTTCATCATTGACAAGAGAAAAATGGAATAATAATAATAATAATAATAATAATAATAATTAAAAAAGCCAACACAACAACACAATATGGTTTTGGTTTAAAATCAGCTTAAAAAAATAGAACCAAAAGGAAACCTCTCATGCAAACACATAAGGTGATGTGTAAAACAATGTGCAATTTAATATGTAGCATCATCCATTCTCTTGCTTTGCAGCCTCCTGCTCAGTCTCTGTCTCCCAGCCTCTCGCAGGCCAGCTGCTGCTCCTTGCTCTGGTCCCTCCTGCACAGGCAGTACCAGTCTCTGGCCTGTCTCAGACCCAGGGGGGCTGCAGGGAACTGGCCTGGACGGGAGAAGTTTCCAAAGCACCTGGTACCGTTTGAGCTCTTCCTGCCCAAGTGGACTCCCTACGCCGAGTGCTTGGGACAGAGGAACTGAGAGAACCTTGCAATAATACAACACCTTTCCAGAGAGGTCCCTCAGATTTCCTAGTCCACATACATATATATATATAATATATATATAATATCTCTCCTCTATATTATATATAAATTACATATACAGATAAATAAAATGCTTTCTGCTGCCCCATCTGTCGCACTGTTCAGAGCTGCTAGACGGTCACACTTGGAAAAATGCCCCTGGAGCTCTGATACCAGCTCATGTGTTCAGAGTCCATTGTTTCACTTGTCTTCTTACATTAGTCCTTAGCTGCCTCCTCCCATCTTGATTCTTTGTTTAGTTAATAATAATAATAATAATAATAATAATATAATAATAATAATAAAAAAACGACCTTGAATGGGTTCTTGTCTGTCTCTACTGGAGCAGTGGGAAGGTCCATGCAGGAATGGTGGGAACAGTCACGTGATGAATGATATCAGTTCATCCCAACAAAAGAAACAGGACTAGAAAACTCAATTTTGCGACGATCTAAAAAAGGGAGCAGGAATAGTTTTCATTCCCTCCCCCTCGGGGCAGAGGGCTCGGATGGGTGGGACTTCATAGATCTTCTGCTCACAGGGAAGCAGGAGGGAGACATCTTCAGAGTTTCTCTGGGGACGGGACCCAGATGTAGTGCCCGGACTGGTCCTCAATGATCTGTTTGATTTTGCTGTAAATTTCTTCAAGAGAGTCTCCTTGTACGATGGCTGGAAGAGGAGAGAACAAGCAAGACCCTGAGCCCCAGGCAGCAGTGCCACGAGTTCTGGAGAGCCTTCCTGCTGCCCCAGAGGGCACAGCCTGCAGGGACTGAGCCAGGCGGTGTCAGAGGAGCTGCCCTGGGCCCTGTGACACAGAGGGTTAAAGCAGCACCTCAGTGGGGATTAGCCAGTGCTGATCCCAGCTGGCAGAGCTCCTGGCTGTGTGCAGGGCTGGCTGGGCTCTCCACACCAGGCTGCTAATCAGCTTTGCACACTGTGTCAGGCACCGGGGCTGCGCTGACCAGAGCAGGGAAGGCAGGGCTGGGGCAGCTCATGGGGTGCACAAAGCACCCCTCCCGAGGTGCCAGCTTCCTCCCTTCCCTCTGGATTTCCCTCTGGCTGCCTGCTGAGGGCTCCTTCTGTTTGCCTCCTGTGCTGCAGGGTGGGAACACAGAGCTCTCAGGCTGGGAAAGGCTCCCAGCAGCAGCCCCTGCCCCATCCTGCACTCCCCTGTGCTGCTACATCACAGCAAGATGCTCAAGAAGGGCCAAAGCTGTCTGGTAATCCAGCCTGCCTCTGTGAGCCAGCCAGGACCATCCTCCAGCACCTCTGCTCCCTCATTCTAAGGTGCTGGCACAGAACCTGTGGCAGTGACCATCTCTCAGCCCATTACCCAGTTCTTACAACACATTTCAGCCAACAGCATTCCTTTTTCACAGGTCAACATCAAACTCACCCTCCAAGTGCACAGTGGCATGTTGAGGGCCTGTTTTCCTGGAAAAACAGCCAGCAGCTCTGGAGCCCAGGACAGGAGGTCTGGGGAAAGCTCACTGTGTTTGTACCCCATTATTTGCCCAGCTGAAATCAATTCTTGGAAAACATCGTGCCTGGGGTTTTTCCCAGTAGCTGTTAGGCAGGTAATGCACAGTTTGGCAACACTATCATTCCTCAACTTCAGAAGAAACAGCTATTGCACTGGAAAAAGGATGAAGACCAGTTCCTCTGCCTCTTCACCTGCCTGTGGTTTTCCAGAATTAATCATGTTACAAACATTAGTTCCTTAATGCACAAGGATGCCTGTGTTATGAGCAGTTCATCTCAGCAGGCACAAAGTGTCAGCAACCCCTAACTGGCTCTTGAGCAAAGACTACTTAGGAAGCAAGCCAAACTTCCAGTCTTTTTTGGTAGATGTTTTGTAATAACTCAGGACTGTCTGCACCATTTAGGTCACTAATTTTTAATCTTTCCTCTTTAGAAACTTCTCTTTTCTCTTTTTGAAAATGCTCCCCTCTTCTCCCATGCAGGGAGTTTAGTTCCTGTAGACTTGTAGCACTCTGAAACCCTGTGCTTCCCCTGCTCGGGGATTTTTAGATTTTTATTCTTGTTGAAGTTGGTGATAAGCTTTCACAAACTCAGAAAATCCTGCCTGACAACTTGTCTCCTCCTCTATGACTGGTTTACTCCTATCCACTGATCTTGGAGCAGTCCCCTTGCAGAGCCCTCCTGGCAAAGTGCCATTTCTTTCCTGCTTTGATGAAGCTGGATGTTTTCCCATGACCCTGCAGTAGGACAGTGCTGGCAGAGAGGTCACAGCTGCTGGATGGAAAAATGAAGGAAATCAGATACAAGCCTGCTCAGGACACTCACCTGTAAAATATTCTCCAAACTCTTGCTCAAGTTTCATGGCTTTGTCAAAGACCTTGTTGGCCTGTTCATATGTCTGTCTCCGGTTCATCTCCCTGCCACACACAAAAAATAAGAAACTTTTCAGCTCTTTTTCTTAGCAATGAACAGAAGCAAAAATAGCCCACAGAGCCAGGGTGCCTGGGAATCCTCTGCTCACAGGAATGGAAGCTGTGCAGGACCCAGCTCCCTTCCCCACAGACCCCAGGCTGCCTTGGCCCTCCGTCTCAACCTCCCCCAGTTCCTCCCACTGCCACCTACCCCAGCCCCTGCACCACAGCATGGAAGGGAAATCAAACTCAGACAATCCCTCAAACTTGTGAGACTGCTGCAGAAGTCTCCCTGCTTGCCTAGGGTTTCTCATCTCCATAAAACACAGAAATAAGCAATTTGACCCCTTCTGACTTGAGGGCTTTTCCCAGGCCCCTTGGTGCCAGCAGAATTCCTTCTGATCTCAGGTCACTCTCAAGCTGTTGACTCTCCTCACAGATAATACCCTCTGCTGCTGTGGCTGCTCAGAAGAGTTGCAAGCTCAGCTCTCCCATTCTTCCCAGCCTGCTCTACCCAGGGCCAGGAGCAGCAGGACAGGCACAGAACACGGTGCTGCACTTACATGAGGGCTTCAATGGATTTAGGTTTGATGAAAATGGCAATGGGATAAAGTTGTGCTTGTCGCAACCTCTTGATAGCATTGCCAGACACATCCAGGATGCAGTGCTTCCCCTGGAAAGGAGACAAGCAGGATCAGACCTACCCACACACTCCACTCTGTGTGGGAAACAGCTTGCTCATACAGATGTGCTTGAAAAGGGAGGAGCCACAGAAATGAACCCCACTCCTGAGACACAAGCCAGCTCCCAATGGCCTCACATTCCTGCTTGCTCAGGGCAGGACAGCAACAAGGCAAAGGGACTGAGCCTTTGTCTGAACATGTGAAACTATTTACAAGCCCTGGGCAGCTCCAGGACTCCTCCAGAGGAACGCTGCTGCTTTGAGATACCCAGGTATCTCCATCCTGTGAGCTCCTGAGCACAAGGCTGGGCCAGCAGTGCCAGGCTTTTGGGTGGAGTTTGGATGACAGAGGTACCACGCTGAGGTACAGTAACACAGCTGAGAAAAGCAGCCACACGGCTTGGCAGGACTCTGGAGGGAGGGGAGGAGAGGATCGTGCTGTGCTTGCTCAATGTGGTTACAGCCCTTGATTAACACCAGGGGGGAAGGAGGGGAGCTGCTGGATGCATCCCAGTGCCAGGAATGGCACCTGGCACTCACCCGCTCTGCCACCGCCCGCACGGACTGGATGCTGGTGCCATAGAGATTGTCATTGAACTGCCCAGCCTCTATGAACTTGTTGTCCTGGATGTCTTTCTCCATCTGCTCCCGGGACACCACAAAGTGGTAGTCCTGGCCGTCCACCTCGTTCTCACGCCGAGGCCTGGTGGTGTCTGGAGAGAGTGGGAACCAAGAGTGAGCCCAGAGTGACACCACAAACCAGGAGGGACCAACCCACCCTGTGCTCCCAGCCCCCTCCCCACGCCATGGGCAGGACCCTGCAAGGAGCAGAGCCACCCCTGTCCCCTCCCTCCAGCAGTGGCCCTGAGCTGGGACTTACGGGGCACGCAGGAACCAAACTTGTGTGGGAATTCAGAGATGAGGTCGTCGTTAATTCTGTCCTTGGTCGGGCCCAGGATGATCACTGGCCTGGCATAGTGAACTGCAAACGAGAGCCACAATCTGAGCCCCACCTGTGCTGCATGAGCTGACCCCACTGCCACTCTTGGCATCGACCTGCCCTCTCCCTGCTGCCAGTGGTGCTCTGGCTCACACAGGCACCCAAAGGTGCCTCCTCTGTGTGAGCTTATCTCCTCCTGGGCATGGTCAACATGTCCTTCCCATCTGACCCAAACCATCTGTGTGGCCCCAGGGAAGGTTCTGCAGGTCTCCAGGATCATGGATCAGCAAAGCTGCTCCCTTGCTTGGGCAGGAGCCAGGCAACAGGACAGCTGGGCAAGGATGCCATGGAGCTGGGGGAGTGAGGGGAGCCTAAGGGTCAGATCCAGCTCCTGGCAAGGACAGACCATGGAGGCTGGGACTATTCAGCCTGCAAAAGGGTCTGCAAGGTTTGACATCAAGCAGGGTTAAAAGCTGCAGGATGTGGCTCTGCTCTGCAGCAGGGACCTGGTCTGAGCCAGGAAGGGATAATCTTGTCCTCAGCTGAGGACTAAAGCTGAGCTCAGTTTTAGCTCTCGGTCTCTCCGTGGTCTTGCAGACCACGACACAAATCTTTGCTGTTGACTAAAACTGGGCAGTGGAGGCCGTGCACACTTGGCTCCCCTGCTGCACACAACACACGGGACTCCTCTTGCATCCACCCTGTGTCCTGCTGCTGTGGCAGGAAGGGAGGGCACACAGGACCCCCTGGCTGTGCTGGGGACACAGGTGGCCCCACTGGAGTGGGCACGGGGCAGTTCAGCTCAGGACTTACTTTCTTGCCGCGTCACTGGCTCGTACGACAGGATGGTGTCCTCTTGTCCTTCTGCAACAGAGCCAGGGGGATGGAGGTGAGCACTTGCAGCAGCTCTCCAGCCCCTCTGCAGCTGTGAGGAGCTGGCTCCTGCCCCTTCAGCCTCCCACAGCCCTGGGGACACTTCAGGCTGTCCCCTTCACTCCACCCATGGATGTGAAGCATGACGGGCATGCAGCTATGTGCCCTTGAGCCACTTTAATTATTCATGTCCCAGCTCTGGGTCAAGCCTCCTCTTTCCCTCCCCCACTGCTGCAGGCTCCAGCCCATTGGGATGTTGTGTCCTCCCTGCAGGTATTTAGAGGACTTTCTGGGGACAAAGAGAGCATCTGTTGCAGCTGGATCCCACACTCTTGCACAGGCTTGGGCTCCAGGAGCCATCTGTGCTACAGGCCTGGCCTCTGGCCATTACTGCCTGAGGATGGGGGATCACCACGGACTGGGAGCCCACCACCCTGCCCTGGAGCAGCCAGGAGAGAGCAGTGAAGCAGGCAGGCTCATTGCTACTGCCAGCCCCTGCTGTCCCTGCACCGAGGAGGGAGCTGGCCGCAGCATCTCAGTGTCACCAGCAGGAAGGAGCAGCCTCCGAACAGAACCAGCACTGGGGCAGACAGGATGGACGTGCCCAGACATGCACACTGACACACGGACACACAGACACATGGACAGGGGTGGGAGAGCAGGTGCACACACACTTACTGGAACTGCTCTCGCTGTCACTGGTGTTTGATGTCACGCCCTCTGCAAAGCAACCAGAGAGATCCCTTCAGAAGGAGCCTGGGCAGGAGGCAGGGGGCACCCAGCTGTCACCCAGCACTAGTGACCAAGGGCAGGACAGCAATGGCTCCCCAGAAACCTGCAGCCCAGCACCCACTGGGACGAGTCTGTGCCACGTGGGCAAGGGCGGCATCGTTCACCCTGGGCTGGGGGCCCGGGGACATGCAGGGGATGCTGCCAGGAGAGGACAGAGGGGCCAGGAGGGCCTGCCTGGCACATGTGAAGGCTCCCCAGGCCGAGGGAAGGTGGAGTGCACAGGGGATGCTGGCAGGGCAGCAGTGCAGCATGCACACAGCGGGCAGGGAGGGCACGGCTGTGCTGGCACAGGGATGGGGACAGGGGATCCACTGCCTCGGGGCACGGGGCTGGGACACACAGAGACGAGACAGTGACAGAATGGGACAGAGTTTGGGGCTTTGCTTGCTCAGGCTGATCCTAGTGCTGCGACCACCCCACAGAGGCTTGCTGGCCGCTGCCTGCCCCAGTGAGGCTCTGCACTGCCTGGGGGTGTGGAGCTTGGCAGGGAACTCACACCCCATGGGGCTCCTCTCCTTATTCTGCAGTTCTGCACATGTGGTAACCCAGAGAAAGGTGGGAACACCTCAAAATGTTGTCACCATCCCTGTTCAGAGCAGGCCCACCATGGCCACTTCCCACCCACACTGGAAGTGGCTCCGAGTGCTGAAGCACCAACCAACCCAGACAGGAGCAGGAGGAAGAGGATGAGGAGGTGCAGCAGGCACTCAGGGCATGGCCAACACCCCCACACAAGCTCCCCCACCCCGTCCCAGTGCAGCAGAGGCACCTCAAGCCCCGCAGCCCCCGGGCTCCTCCTGCCCTGCAGCCAGGGAAGCACAGCTGCCCCAGGCACACCGACAGCCACACAGAGGGAACAATGTGCATCGGAATTCAACTTACTCAGGTTCTTTGCTCCATAATAATCGTCACTTAACCCAGGGAAGTCCTGATTTCACAGACAGCAAGAAGGGGGAGAGGGGGAGAGAAGACAGCGCAGGAAAGGGGAGTCAGAGGGATGGGGGAGACAGAGCCAGACCAGCATTAGTGACAGGAGTGCAGAACGGCCCAGAGCTGCAACTGCAAGTGAGGTTAAATATCTTCAGAGCTGACACCATCAGCCCTCTGCCAACATCCTGCCTTGTCCGGCCGGACCCCCGCCGCCCCCCAAGCTCACCCTCTCTGCCAAAGAGCCCCCAGGAGCCACCCTGGGCCTGGGGAGGGCAGGGCAGCCACAGCAGCATCGCTGGCAGCAAGCAGTTGCAGCCCTGAGCTGCTGGCACAGGGGCTGAAGTGTTTCTCCTCATGGGGTGTACTGGCAGGGCACAGTGGCTCTGTGCCTCCCCAGCACAGCACACAGTCCTGTAACACGTGGCAGGAGGACACATTTCCCCCAGCTGTGTGTGTCAGCTGCCCCACACCACAATGCTTGCACAGGCTGTGGAAATGTGAGGCAGAGACCCCCCAGGGCAAGCTGGGATGGACAGGGCAGAGCACAGGGAGGGAGCTGGCTGTGTGCCTGTGACACAGGCAGGTAGAGAGGGGCCTGCCCCATCCCCATGCTGTGTCATCTCACTGCAGGGCAGCCAAAAGCCAGCCCCAGGTTCAGCACTGATCTCACTGGAGCCCAGCCATGTGCAGGCACTACCAGAGACAGGCAGACACACAGACAACCTTCAGCACAGCCAGAGGTTTGGGCTGTCTGCTAAAACCAGCTGGCACCAGCCTGCCATGGGCAGCACAGGGATGCAGGGAGCCCTTGGAGCAGCCCAGCAGCAACTCCTGGCTCTGTATGACACCAGGACAGCCCCAGAGGGGAGGGGATGTGCTTGCTGTGCTGGCACTGGCGCACAGACACAGCTCTGCCTTGCCCACTGCCCCTTCCCAGAGGTGTGGGCACTGCCAGCTGGATGCCTGCCCAAGGAGGGGATGCAGCCCAGCACTCAGAGGAGGGGCTGGGTTTGGGGAGCAGCTCCAGTGCTGCCCACATCAGGATTTGGGGCAACAAGATAAACACCCTGCCTTTACTGGGAGCCCCAGGGTGGTGAGAGCTGTGGACCCCCAACATCTGCAGCCAACTACCAAAGATGTGCCTCAGTCATGGGTGGGCAGCAGGGTCATGGCTTCCCCGTGTCCACACAGAAAGGGCTCTCCAGTGGGAATGTGAAGCTGTAAGTCACTTCTAGGGAAGATGGGGCTGGGATTTCCCCAGCCCTGAGCCCTGGCAGGGACAGGAGAAGCTCTGCAGGAGGCAGCCAGCCCCTCACTTGGAGGGAAGCAGGCACAGGGAGGGAGCAGAGCCTGCAGCAAAGGGGGGAGAGCAGGGGGAGGCAGAGCAGGGAGCTGGGTGGGTGTAAAGTTGGATGAAAAGATGAAGACATTGAACATGAGAGAAAGGAAGAGAGTGCCAGACTGCAGCTGTTGCTTTCATTTCCAGCTCCAGTTTCTCCCTAGCTGCTGGCACGACTGTGGAGCACAGACCTGAATACAGGCAGGTGCCAGGACCCCTGGCTAGGGACATGTGCTGAATCTCTTCCCTCAGGGCAGGGAAGCTGAGGGGTGCAGGCTTGCCCCTCTCTGGCCAGCTGCTACTTACGTTCCTGTCCGCTGCTCTCCTGGGCCAGGTTCTCTTTGCTCTTGTAAAATGGGAACTTTCGAGAGAGGCGGAAACTCTTTTTACGTTTCGTTTTGATCGACTGAAGAACACGGAGGTGGAAGGAGGACAGAAAAAACAATGGTGTTTAACACATGTGGGGAAAATTAAAATGGAGAGACAATGAAGAGCTGTGGCAGGGCAGTCACCCTCAAATGAAATAATGGAGATTACGTGAGAACTGTAATGCAGGAAAAAAATTAAGCATGGAGAAAAACATGTGGTAGGGATGCTGGGAAGCTGATGGGGCAGTCAGTAGCTCTGCAGGAGTGGCCAGGCTGTTCTTCCTCTCTTGTTGGCCTGTTAGGCACTGCTTGTGAGGTGTGAGGGCAGCTACCTTCAGGCAGCTCCAAGCCATGAGCTCTGCCACCCCATCACTCCAAACATGGGTCCTTCCCAGAGCTTTCACACCATCCTGGGCTCCTCTGCTCAATCACTGCATATTCATGGAGGGTTTGTGCCAAGCAGATGTGGGCCTGGGGCAGGTCCAGTCACACAGCTCTTTGCCTTGGGATTGGTTTGAGCTGCCCCATGAGGAGCTTTTGCTGCTGGGACTCATCCTGCCCTCACTAGTTACCAGTTCCAGGTGCCCCACTGAGCCCCAGATCAGCACTTACCCTGTTGGACTCAATCATGCCAGTCCTGGCGTGGAACTTCACTGTTTTCAACCGTGCTCTCTCCTTCTTTTCCACCCTGATCAGGAGAGAAAGAGCTGCTAGTCCCATCCATGTGCCCTCCACGCTGCCCATGTGGCTCCTCAGGCAGCCAAAGGCACCCTTGGGTGGTGATCCCACTGGCAAATGGGAGCTCCTTCCAAGGGAGGGTCAGATGTGGGGCTGCCTGCCCAGGGTCTGGGCAGCAGCAGGAGAGGAGCCAAGCCAGCCTTCCCAACAGGGATATGGGGACAGACTCAAGGCTGGCTCTGCAGACCTGAAGGCAGCAGCAGCCAGCTCCTCTGCTCTCTGTGACTTCCCACCTGACAGTGGGACCTGGCTCCAGAGCTGGACAGACTGACAGAGGACACAAGGAGCAGCCCTTGCTGCTGTGCCTCTGCTCTCACACAGACACCCAGACTGGCTAACACCAACTCCCCACCCCACAGGCACCACAGAGGGGGCTGACCACTCCCCTCCTCACCTGGAGTCTCCCCAGTTTTAGAGAACCTGCCTAGAGAGACCTGCACAGAGCCCCAGCTTGCAACCCAGCTGCCCTGCAGGCTGCACGGGGGCAGGTGCACTGGGACCACAGGGAGATCCCAGCCTGAGCAGGGCCCTGGGGGCTGCAGGGCTTGGGGAAATCCTGGGCTCACCAAGCGAGACAGCTCTGCTGAGGGACACTCACCTCTTCTTGCTAGGGATGACCCCGATCTGCTCGCTCTCGCCGTGGGCTGTGACCAGCCTGGCCTGCCACCACTCGTCATCCGAGGCGTTGATGACGTGCAGGATGTCCCCGTAGGAGAAGCTGAGCCCCTGGCTGGGCAAGCAGCTGTCCCTGGTCCGGTCATAGTCAAACAGGGCTCTGAGGAGGGGCAGAGAGCAGCAAGGCCTTCTCTGAGCATGGCCAGGCAGCGAGGGCAGCAGCAGTGCCACCCTCCTGGGGCACTGCCACCGTCACACCTGATAAAGTTTAACCCAAGCCCTGCCAAGGTGAGCAGGGCTGGCAGCCACCTGCACACCCCTGGGCTGGCAGGCTCAGCACAGCCCTGAGAAGTGCAAGGCAGGAACAGTGACTGAGATTGGACTGAGAGAACTCCCTGCTGACCTCAGCTGCAGGATGCACATGAGCCACACTGAACGTGCCTGTGGTTAGTAAGCAGGCCAGGCCCACAGCAGCAGCCTGAGGAAGGGCTGCTCCCCACCATCCCTCCATGGCTGTGGGGCCAGGGAATGGGATGGGGAATATCAGACCCCACTGCTGGTGGGTGGTTGCACAGGCAGAGACCACCAGACCACCACAGCATTGAGTACAGCCTTTATTCATGTACAGAGCCTGTGAATGAGGAATCTCAGAGTATATATATCTGCTTCCACAACTGATCCTTTCCATAGCCCTAAACACCTCCCCTGAGAACAGTTTATTGAGTTTAAAATTATCTTCAAAATTAAACTAACCAGCTATAGAAAAGATTTTGTTTTTTCACTAGAGGAGCACTAATGCTTTTCCTGCACACGTACATCACACACAGCACTGCAGCCTGTGCCCATAAGCTGCTCCCAGAGGCTTCACCTGCAACTCGTTCTACTAATGTCAGATCACACAAACTGTGTCTGCTTTGATGCATCAACTTGCAAAAAGACAAAGAAAGGAACGAGTCACTAAAAGTACTGGCAGCAAAACCTCTGTATTTGCTCCTGGGACATGGCCCCACTGGCCCCCAGCCCAGCATGAGCCCAGGCACTGCAAACACTGGGTTGCTGCTGGTTTAATCCTAGCCCTGATAAACCTTCTGCAAGCAGGAGAGACATCCTCTGTTCTGCTCATTACCCCCTCCCACTGTGGGGACTCCAAAGCGGGTCTAAATGCACACTGTAAGGGGAAGGGCTGTGGGACCATGTGGCATGTCCCTGGGGAGCAGCAGAGCTTGGAGAGCATTTCTGCCAGGGGAGTGCTGGGCTATGAAACCTTTCAGGGCACTTGGGGCTGGGTCTTGAATGGGAAGAAGAAGGGCTGCCCCATGGGGAGGGCTCTTTGGGACAAGACACAAAGTGCCCTGAGCATCCAGATACATTCAGCCACCGGATCTGCTCTCCTTGCCCAGCTTGCTCAGGGCAGCTCCTGTGCCTGTTCCCTCTGCAGGGCAGGGTGGCTGGAGCTGGCAGCAGAGCCCCAAAGGATGCTTTGGCCGGAGGTAATCAAGCCTTGCAGGCAGCTCCAGGCCAGAAGATAAGGCTGCATGTGGCTGGCAGGCTCTGTGAGGTCAGTGCTGCTGGCCAAGGCCCTGGGGAACTGGTCAGGCCGGTTCCAAAGGCAGGCAGGCTGTGAGGAGCCCTGCCCACTCCAGCAGCCTGCCCTGAACAGGGCCCATGTTCCTCCCTGCCCACTCTGTGCAGCCTGCTCCTGGGCAGCACAGGGCCTGTACTCCTCCAGCAGCAGCCACCAGCACCCAGGACAGGCAGAGCAAGGTCTCTGCAGGGGCAGGGCACCTGCAGAGCCAGTACAGGAGGCCCTGGCAACCCAGGGCACGGTGCTCCATGAGAGCAGCCCCTGGCTGTGCTGGCATGCAGCACCCACCGTGGCTCGGTGCCCCTCGGGGCAGACGGCAGCTCCGCTCTGTCCCCAGGCCAGCTCCCAGCACTCACAGCCAGGAGAGCAGATGGCCTGGCTGGAGGGCAGGGGAGCAGTGCCAAGGACTCCCATGGCTTCCTCCTGGTGCCCAGGCACAATGCCTGCCTGACCTCCATCCCCACCCAGCACAGCACGGCCCCGGCGCTGGCAGACTTTGCCCTGTGGCACTGCAGGGAGGTGACAGGCAGGATGTGAGCCTGCCTTGCCCCTGCCTGTGCTGCACTCCAGCACCCCCAAATCAGCTCCAGCAGGCACTGGGGTGCCCAGCTCCAGCCCTGCCACAGCACACAGGCTGCAATGCAGCCACACAGGGCTGACTCAAGCAGCTGGGTAGCAAGTCCTGTAATTGATGTCCTGTCCACAGCACAGCAGCTCTGCTGGTTTCGGGTGAACTGTGCTTGAAACTACCCCGCCCAGAAGGGCTGGGGCAGCCCGGGCACCCGGCAGCTCTTCCAAGCAGCTCTTCCAAGCACGTCTGCAGGGTGTGTGTCGAGCAGAGTGCTGTGATGGGCCACACTGGGGAAAAGCTCTCCCCTGGGATCACCCTCTCAGCAAGGCACAGCCCAGCTCCTCCTGGATGTGTGCGAGGGGCACAGTGCTGTGGAGGCCTCCAAAGCCTCTTGGGGGGATGCACCAAGAATTAAGAAATGGTACAAGTAGTGTGGAGGCAACAGGGAGCCCTCTGTTTCATAGAAATACTTTGATACATGAGCACCTTTGCAGGCAGAGAACAGGCTCAACTCAAGCTGGACCCAGCCTAAACCCTCCTCCACACGAGGGTGCCCACAGGACAGCAGGGGAGTGAGGGGAGGCCTAACAAGATGATGTTTATTCAACACTGCACCCAGCTTGTCGCACACCCCCAGGAAGCCCTGGGATGCTAAATCAAGCAAGACGCCTGCAGAGACTTGTGGGAAGGTGTGAAATGCAGGAACCCAGAGCTGCAGCTCTCCCCTCCTGCCATACCAGGCTTGCAACATATCCACCCTGCCTGAAGTCCCTCTGCATGGAGCAGCCATGCAGTGGGAGATGCAGCTGAGGCTCATGCAGCCTTGGTCCTTGCCATCCTTCTCACAGAGAAGGAGAAGCAGCATCCCTTGCTCCTGCCAGCCTCACCTGCAGCAGGCTGCGCAGGGCTAGGATTTACAGGATTATTTTAATTACCAAGTTAAAATTACTCATTAGCGCTCATCCCACTGGCGCTGCGGCAGGCAGGAGGTGGCAGGAGGCAGGTAGGGATTGTCCTGTCCACACAGGACTTGCAGCAGTTTGAGCTGCATGGCTGTTTAACCCCTGCCTGCCTGTCCTGCACCTGGCTCCAGACCAAAAGTGCTCTGAGGACTCAGAGCAATAATCCTCCTAAGAGCTCATCTCCCCTCCAGCCAGATCCTGCCACAGGGATGGCAGGATGAGACAAAGAGAAGCCTGTTAGCTGGTTTGAGCAGAGTGCCCTGAAAGCTGCCACGAGCTGCCTGAGGCAGAAGCAGGGCTGGATGCCCACCATTTCCCTGTTTTCCTCAGTGTGTTGGGCTGGCCAGCAGCCACCCAGGCTCTGCAGAGACCACTGCTTTCCAACCTGGAGCAGACCTTGGGAGAGGCGTGCGAGCACCCAGCCTTGACAAGCCAGTGCACAAGTCTGGTGCTCCCTCCAGGCTTTGTGATGCATCCATGGCACTCATCCCCCTGGTCCCTGACACACCGAGCTCTGAGGCACTGCAGAGCCCAGGATGAGCTGTGACCACCCCTGCAGCCCATGCCACCTGCAGGGACGTGCCCGTGGCTCTGTACAGCCCAGGCTGAGCTGTGACACCCCTGCGGCCCTCCCCACCCGCGGGGCTGTGCCGGTCGCTGCCGGAGCCTTACCGGACGTAGAGCGATCTCTTCTCGCTGGTGCGGAGCGAGCCCGAGCCCGAGCTCATGCTGCTGTTCATCATCTGCTCCCGCAGGTCGTGGATCTTGGACTCGAAGCGGCTGTACTCTGCGGGGACAGGGCTGCTCAGTGCAGGCACGGCTGGCCCAGGGCTCATCCCCACGAGGCATCCTGCCCACCAGCCTGTCTGGCCCTGCACACAAAGCTGAAGAGGTTACAGAGCCGTGCAGGAGTCCAGGCAGGGTTCCAGCTGCTCCCAACCCCGCCACAGCTTCCCACACAGCAGCTCGGGCAGTGGCTGCTGTGACCCCCGCTGCTGCTGAGCTGCAGCTCCTGGAGGGAATGGCAGGACTCGGCAAGCTGATGACCTACAGAGCAGCTCAAAACATGGAGAGAGAGCAAGAGCCCCTCCAGCAGACCACTGCCCACCAGCTGGAGCAGTGAGACACAACCATAGCCGCTGGGGGAGCCCCCAGGTACCGCTCTGCTGGCAGCAAACACCTTCTCCTCAGCAGGAATGGGGAAAGGGAGGCAAAACACAAAGTGCCTGCCCTTGGAAGAGGACAAGGGAGGAGGAATTCACCTTTTGCTTCTACATCCCAGCAGCAGAGACGTGCAGGAAGAGCTGGGGAACGCTCCAGAAGACACCAGCACCTTCCTGCCAGGCGGCTGGGCAGGAGCAGCCGCCAGCCCGGCACCCAGCGCTGCAGCAGCCCGACCTTCAGCCTCCAGCTGGGTGTAAAGGTCGGGCTGACACGCAGGGGTGGAGGCTCCAGGCCTCCCTACCCAGGGCCGAATGGGGAAAGTGCAGCTGTGGCTCCAGGAAAGCTGCTGGCACTGCCACAGCCCACACTGCCAGACCTTGCCTCACAGCCTTCATTTTGTCCCTTGGGCAGTTACAGGTGAGAGAGGACCAGGCTCATCTGTGCTGTAAGACTTGCCTAGAAAGTCTTGTCCACGACCCAGTGGTTTAGATGTGGCTTGGGTTTTAATTCTGGGGAGGGGAGCATGGCAGCTCAGCTGTTGAGGCAAGCACTCACTGCGGAGCAGAGCCACAGCTGCGCTGGGCTTGTGGCGCCACCTCACATGGGGGGAGCAGCAACACTGCTCAGAAATGCTCTGTGGGCTTTGTTTGGGAGACAGCCCCTCTCCCATGGACCGTCAGTGCAGACAAAAGCAGGGCTGGGGTTATGGGATGGTGCAGCTGCAGCTCGGCATTTCCTGACTCTACAGCCTGGGGATACCCCTGCTACACCCACTTGCCAAAGATACATTTTTACTTAAGGATGGGAAAAAAAAAGCAATACACACAAAAACTGCCAAGTGGCACACACGAAACTCCCTGCAAAGCCTCCTCTCCTGCCGTGTAACACCCAGAGCTGCTGTAACACCAGGCAGGGTCAGTTAATGTAGGGACCATGAGAGCCCCTGGCTGCCCCACGCCAAGGGGCACCCACTGCCTCACCTGCCTTCCTGCTGGCAGAGGGAAACACAGATACAGCAAGGCGTGGACAATGCTAATTTCACAAGAAAACCGAGTTCTGCCACCCAAGCAGCACCAGTTTTATTGTGCTCTCAGCAGAGGGAAGGGAGCTCCATCCCACTCCATCTCTTGACCCACACAGCTCATTCTGCCCTGCAATACCCATAAGCTCTTGAATCCCAGAGGAGCATCTGCCAGAAGTGGGTACAGCTTCTTTTTAAACCCTCTTTGGTACCGCCACAGCCCTTGTCCCCAGCCAGGTCATGGCAAACCCTGCTGGGGCACAGATTCCCTGCATGCCCCACACTGAGGGGAACACTGCTCCTGCTGCACAGACTCACTCCTCCTGCAACACTCTTTTCTACAAGAAGTGTGGAGGATGCACTGCCTGGGACTGGGCAGGAAACACAGGGCAAAAGGAGATTTCTCCACCCCAGCATCAGGGTGGAGGTGTTGGAAGGGCAACCTGTGGGTGCCACTGCGCTGCCAGAAATGGCATGTGCATCCCTCTGCAAGCAGCCCAAAGCTCTCAAATGTCCCCATTTCAGCTGGGGCACTCCATGGAAAGGGCCTTTCCTAGTTTTGTTAGAGTGGCCACACTACTGGGAGGGGTGGTAAAACGACAAGAAGCACAAACCAGGCTGGCTGCAGCAAACTGGAGGACACAGGGGCGGCTCTGGCTTTAACCCCCATGGAGCAAACACAGTCCTGCCCTAGGAAGGGTCTGCAAGGAGCCACCAACCCAGATTTGCTGCAGCTGAGGGAGGGCAGAGAGTGGAGGAGCAGCCAAAGCAAACCCACTGCCTCCCTCCCAGAGCAGGGGAGACAAGGTTACCCCAGGACTGAGCACAGGGCACTGCCAGGTGCCATGGGCACCCTTTAACTGCACATTGGAACAGTCTTGGAGACAATTACCAGCAGATCACCCCCAGCAAGGAGTGCTCCTGCCTCTGCTCCCTAACTTAGGGCCACCTTGGCTCTGGAACACCTCCTGTGCAGCTGAAACCCTCGCAGGAAGCTTGCCCAGGGTGCAGCAGGGAGGTGAGCCAGGGCTGATCCCCACAGTGCTCAACACGCTCAGGACATGCTTATCAACACTGCAAAGTATGTAACAGGTGAGCTGGCACCTCTTGCCCCGAGTGCCATGGCACTGTGTGCCAGGATGTTTGCTCTTCTCACTCAGCAGCTCGATAAAAACACCCCTGCACCCTCCCCCTGCTTTTCCCTTTCCAGGGTGTGGGTGTTCCTAGAGCTGGGCTGATTCTGTCCCCTGGGGTGAGCTCCAGTGGGATCCCTGAGTGCGCACATGCTACAGACCACTGCCAACAGGCAGGGATCACCTGCCTGCCCAAGGATGCCAGCAGCAGCAGCAGCACACTGTGTGACACACCTGCAAACACGCCCAGCAGAGCCAACAAAGCCCTGGGTCTGCAGCTGGGCACCAGGACACGGTACAAAGGAAAGACACTGGCAGCCAGGGGAAAGCAACTCCTGAGTACAGATAAAGCCCTGGATCCAAACACTTCTGCCAGGCCAGGCCATCAGCAGAGCCCAGAAATGCTCAGTCACAGGTTTCAGCCCAGCCATTTGCAAAAACTACTGAGAGCTTCAGCCCAGTATTTTAGCACCCTGACCCCAGACACCTTCCCTCTGCACAGGCCTAGGAAAGCAGAAGGAAGCACAGCCACAGGGAAAGCTCAGAAGCTTTTATAACTCATTGCACACCCCTGGAACTCCCCTTTGAACAGACTGACTCAGAGAAAGGCCATAATGTGACTTCTTGTATTTTCAGGTGAGGAATTCAAAGCTTTGTAGCATGGGGCGTGAGGAGGGGGAATTGCTAAATCCAAGTGCTGGTGACAGCAGCAGGCAAAGGTCAGGGGAGAAGTGCTCAGAGGGAACAGACCTCACAAAAACACTGAGGAACCATCACTCCCCCTCCTCGACAGCAGGCAGCAGTGGTCAAAGGCGCTGGTGCTCAGAAGAAAGGCAGGACAGCAGCTCCCCTTTCTAACCTTTCTTGTCTGGCAGGACAAAACAGAGAGGGCTCCTCACCCCCTGAGACCTGCACAAGCAGCCTCTCTGCCCCCTGGACCGCAGTGAGGTCAGGCACAGAGCACACTGTGCTCACCCAGCACCCCAAGGCAAGCCCTGCCCATGCTCAGGTACAGAGACAGGTGCCATCCTCCACCTCTGCTAGCGGGGAAGAACTTCTCAAATCCCCCTTCCACCAGCATCTGCTCCTTTGGCATCCTACAACCCAGCTCTCCTGCTCTTTCCACATGACAAACACAGAAAAAGCAAACATTTGAGAGCACACAGCCCATTGAGTGGGTCCAGCCTCACCCACACTGGGGGCTCACATCCACCAGGGAGATCTTTCTCCATGACTCCCAGCCCTTCAAGCCTCTGGAGCACTGAGGGCAACCTCCAAGTCACAACAGCCTGTACTCCACAGCCACAATGCTGCCCCCAGGGATGGCTGCAGCCCCTGTGCCGGGTGCTGCTGCCCACATGTGCCAGGAACCATCACGGACATGGAAAGTCACCAGCTACAACACACTGACATTTCCGCCTCGGTCTAAGGGGGTTTCAAAACATTTTGTCCAGTTTGACATTTAAGAATCACTGTCGGTTGGCGTCTTTGCCAAATCTCAAGTGGCAAAGGGAGCCAGAAATACGAGAACATTAAGCTCTTCCGGGAAAGAAAGAAAAAAAAAAAAGCCAAAACAAACAAACCCCACACCCACAGCAGAGCCTGAGCAGCACCAATGACTCCGCACCCCAATGGCCTCTGCCCTGGGACGGAGGAACAGCGGACACCGGGACCGGCGGGACCTCGCCCAGCGATGCCACAGGAGGCACGAGATGAAGGGCATCTCCTATGTCCTAGGGGGCACATCGGCCTCCTTGAGGGGACCAGAGCAGCTGGTGGGGAAAGCTGGTGGAGGAAGCCAATGGGGCCCAGGGCAGGCGCGTTTTCCAGCGGACGGGAACGGCGGCATCCCGGCACGTGCACGGTGCGGCCCCGGGATCAGCCCCGGGAGCAGCCCCAGGCCCCGCTGGCCGCCGGGGCACCCTCCCGGCGCTCGCCCTCCCAGCCCCGGGCCACGCTCCAGCCGCTCAGCGAGGCTCTGTGCGGGCACTGCCCGCTGCCTTCCCGCTACCCCCGGCGGCACCACCCGCCCCGGCCGCTGCCGGGGAATCCGAACCCAGCGATAACGAAAGGCTGGGGCGGCGCCGCAGGTGGGATGCTCGCAGGGGGGGACGAGCCCCAACTCAACAGCGACGCCCCGGTTCCAGCCCCGCCCGCACCGTGGCCGCCCTCCGGGACCCCTGAGCTCTCCCGACCACGGGGTCCCTCCCGCAAGGCCCGCGGGACCCCACGGAGCCGGGCCTCGCGGCGACGCCCTCCGGCAAGCAGAGCTCTTCCCCCTCCCCCGAGGACGAGCCCGGCCCGTGGAGCCCCCCGCGGCCCCGCTGCCGGTGGGGTCCCAGCGGGGCTGCCCGGCGCTCACCTGAGGCGGGGCGGCCGCGGCCCCGCACCCCCCAGCCCGCACACAAAGCCGCGCAGGCACGGCCGGCGGGACGGCGCGGCCACGCCCCCCTCCGCGCCCGCCAATCGGAACCCGCCCCGCCCCCGGGCCACGCCCCCGGCGGAGCCTCGCCCGCAGCCCCCCGACCCGGCCCCCGGACCGCGCGCCAGACATGCCCCGCCCCCTCATCTGCATATCACAACTGCCTCATCTCCATAACCACACCCTTCATTTGCATGTCCCGCTCGGTCCCGGTCCCGCTCCCGCTCCCGGTGCCGAGCGCGATCTCCCGTGGCGGTACCTTCGGGCCGGTACTGCGCGATGATGGTCACCGTCTGCCCCGCCCGCTTCAGCGCCGCCGCCGCCTGCTCGTGGGTGGCGTTGCGGAGGTTCACTCCGTTCACCTGCCGGGACACAGCGGCTCCGCTGAGCCAGACCCATGGGACACGAACAACGGGGGTCTGCCCTGCGCCTCGGCCCCGCTGCCCCGCCCCTGTACCGGTACCCACGGTACTCACGGTACCCTCAGAGCCGCATCACTCTGCCACTGCACCGGCTGTACCACGCCCGGTACCGGCACTTCCAGCACCGGCATCCCCGATACCTGCCCCGGCCAGCCCAGGCATCGGGGCTGCCCCCACTGCAGGCAGCCCGGGGCCGTGCCAGCCCACCGGCACCCGGGATGAATCCCCAGAACCCTGCCCGCCCGGGGCTGTGGGAGGATGGAGGGGCAGGCAGTGGGTGCCCCATAACTCACCGAAAGGATCCGGTCTCCCCTCCGCAGCTCCCCGCTGAGGTCAGCCGGGCCTCCAGCCAGGATGAAGGACACAAAGATCCCCTCGCCATCTTCCCCCCCAACAATGTTGAAGCCCAGGCCGGTGGAGCCTTTGTGCAGGATGATTTTCCGGGGCTCCCTGGAAGGACACATAAGGGACAGGGAGGCATCAGGGTGAGGAGCAGCAAGGCTGGTGACAGGGTCTCCTGTGCCCAGGGCTCGTGGCACATTGGTGGGGCTGGAGTCACCCGAGTGCAGCCTGGTGTGACTCAGCCCTCAGCACTGTGGAGACTGATAAACCAGAAGAGGTGGCAGGTGGAGTGACATGGGACACAGACATGGCATGGACAGAGACAGAGCATCCACCATGAAATGACACACAGAAACACTGAACTGCATGGTGGCATGAGATGCCATGAGCCAGGAGGGTGGGATCAAGCCCCTCCACAGCCCCATGCACCCCTCCAGTGCCAGAGACCCTGCACAGCTCAACAGAAGTCCTACAGTTTTTGATGACTTAATTCTGCCACAGCTCAAACAATAGGCAGGCAAAAGCAGAAAGACAGCCTGGCATCGCAAAACTCCTGTGTCAGTTTTTGTCTGGGAGAAAAAACCAATGTGATGGGAACAATGGCAGCTCCCAGCTCAAGCTCTGGACTGAAATAAGGAATAAATGATGCCAGACAATTACCACAGGTGGTGGTGACTGTAAGCCAAGATGATACTGGAGACCATCAGTGCATCCACTGTGGCTGGGTCCTGGGCACTTCCTTGGGTACCACAAGGACCAAAGGCCTGACACGGAGCTCAGCAGCCTGATCACCTGCCAGGTATCAGAGGGAAATCTCTGGGCTGTGTTAGGAGAGATGCTGGAGCCCAGGCATGGCACTGAGTGAGGCACCCTAAAATGCTGGCAGACTTGTGCTGAGAGAACCCTGGGGCACTGGGGTGGGGGGCTGGAACACACCAGAACCAGGAGATCAGCAAAACCATGGAGATGCTCAGTCAAAAGATGCTCAACCCCAAGTCGTCAAGATGTTACCAGTGCTGGGCTTAGGGGCAGTGGTGAGGGGGCAGGGAGGGCTGCAGCCATCAGTCCCTCTGCAGCAAAGCTGTGCCTAGGGCTAGAGTTCTCTCAGGGGAAGAAATAGGTCAGGTTTCTGGGTCTGCAAACCCTGCCTCCAACCAGGAGATGAACTTGCTCTGCCTCTTGGGTTTTGCTGCTGCCCAAGCAGCGTGCAGGAAGCACATCCTCAACTCAGTGTAGGGGAAAGCATCCCCAGCACCTGTGAGGACCAGACAGTTTGGTGGAAGGCAAAGAGAACCTACAAGAATGAGGGGAGGAAATGAAGCCCAGCCAGGTACATCAAGGTGTCAGTCCTGATGTGCACTCTTGGCTTCCCTCCTCCTCACAGGACTCATGACACAGACCCTCCAGGCAGATCCCATGCTGAATGTCACAGTGTTAACACTGGGACCTCGGCACAGGGCTGCTGAGGGGATCCTGTGGGGCTCTGCTGGGTCTGGGTTGCTGTGGTGGAAAACAGATTCTTTGGTTCCCAGCCCTAGGTGCTGCAGGACATGAGGGTCACTGGAGCCACATCCACATCTAAGCAGCACCTGTGCCATGGGAGGGGGAGAGGCTGGATACTGGACTCTGCTTTTCCTGAGGAATGGCTGGCAAGAGCCTCATGGGGGACAGCTTCTTTTCCAGGGCAGCTGCTGCCTTTCCCCACACCAGTGAGTGCATTTGGACCACACTGGTGCCAGTGCACAACCTTGGTGCCAGCAGACCTGCAGCCATGGGGCTGTCCTGGGGGTCAGCAATGCACAGGAGGCTTTCAGCACTGCCCTGGGAAGCACGAGCCAAGTGCTGAGCCCACTGCAGGCTGTGGATCTGCTGGGTGCCAGGGCTGTGTCTGGGCACACGAGCCCAGTGGTGCCAGCCTGTCTGCACTGGGGCCTTGCACAAGGCAGCACCATCCTCTAGTGGCCACCAGCACGTGCTGCATCAGGGCCACTGCAGAGCCACCACTGTGCCACTGCTGAGCCATCGCTGTGCCACTGTCACTGCCAAGCCACCAATGGGCCACTGCTGAGCCATCACTCTGCCATGGCCACTGTCAAACCACCACTGAACCACTGGCTGTCACTGCCATGCCACTACTGGGCCAATGCTGAGCCATCACTGTGCCATGGCCGCTGTCAAGCCACCAACAAACCACTGCCAAGCCATCACTGTGTCATGGCCACTGTCAAGCCACTACTGGGCCACTGCTGAGCAACTGCTGTGCCACTGTCACTGGCAAGCCACTGCTGAGCCACTGGAGAGCCCTGATCATACCACTGCTGGGCCAAGTCACAACTGAGCCACTGCTGAGCCCTCACTGTGCCACTGTCACTGCCAAGCCACTACTGGGCCACTGCAAAGCCCTGGTCATACTACTGCCACTGCCAAGCCACTGTGAACCACTGCTGGACCATTGTTGTACCACTGCCACTGGCAAGCCATCACTGTGCCATTGCCACTGGCTAAGCCTAAGCTGGGTTGCTCTTTCTGCTCTCTAATCCACAAATGGGAATGCTGGCAGGTGCAAGAAGGGACACCCTGCTGAGACCAGGGTCTCTGGCGTGTTTTCCAAATATTGTGACTCAGCCCCTTCTGTGGTGCACTGTAATGGCAGACAGCACTGCTCCTGCCTGTGGCATCAACCCCCTGTGCCCTGACAGCACAGAAGTTGCTACACCTGCTGAGGATGCAGTGCCAGAAACAGGCTCCAGAACTGGCACTGATGGTGCCAAGACCAGTGGGAGAGGTGGGGAGGGTGGGAGACAGTGCTGCACAGGTCATGGCGTGCAGGGACACCCAGCTGTGGCTGAGCACCAGGAGGTGAGAAAGCCCCGTGACAAAGATGAGTGCAGACACTCTCCAGGAGGATGGCAGACCTGGCAGCAGATCAGTCAGGGTCTCCCACTCCAGCATCCACCACTCAGCTGCAGAATGGGAGAATCTTGGACAAAGCTACTGCATCTTCCCCTGTAGGCACACTCCCAAAACCAGCCTGCAACCTTGCTCCAAACAGCAGAGCCAGCCCTAAGCCTAAGCCGAGTGCTGGTCCTTATTAATCAGCTTAAGCCCTACAGTCCTGGCCCTGGGGACACACATTCAGAGCACTGGCCCCAAGGCTGTGACAAGAAGTGGGGAAGCTGTAACAATCAGCTAGTAGAGCAGCACTTTCCAGGTCTCTCTCTCCCACCCTCAGCTTGAGGCTTTGGAGAAATTTAATACTGCATTTAGGCTCAGAGCAATGTTTCTTTATTTCCTCGCTTCAGGAAACAAATCTGTTCATGCAGCACAAAGGATTCTACTGGGGCAAAGGGGCTGTGCCAGGGCTGGGCAGGAGGCTGTCAGGCCAGTCATTGGAATTACACCTGAGTGCAGGTGGTTTGGGCTGCCAGTCTCAGGGAGCACGGCTTGTTTGCAAGGCTGTGCTCCCCCTGGCCCTTCACCCCGGTCCCAGCTCCACCTGGGGACATCCTGGCAGCCTGTGGCACTGCTGGATGGCACCATCAGGGCAGGGAACACCTTGTATTGCAGCTATTGTGAAATGAGCAAGAGAATGAAGCTGAAATGCAGTTGTGTAAGGCTTGTGAAAGAGTAGGAGACGGAATGGAGAGGGAGTGAATGCAGCAAGGCAGAGATTGACACAGCAGGGCTGGTCTCAGGGGGTGAGCACAGAGCTCATTATGGGGACCTCAGGCATTGCACTAAATGGCCTTTTGAGGCTCTGCACTGGCAGTGGGAATGACATCAAGCCACCAAGAGGGAAAGTGAGGGAATGAGAGGGAGCGTGATGGGGATGCTGCTGCCTGGTGCTCACCTGGTGAAGTCATCGTCTCCGATCATGTGCCGAGGGATGGGCGAGTACCGCGACGGAGTCACCTGGGCAGGGAGGGGATAGGCAGGCTTGCTCTCGACGCTGCCCAGGTAGCCCAGACTGGAGTTATGGCTTATGTGGTTGTCAGCCAAGGCTGAGAAGGCTGCAGGGGAGGAGAAGGCCATCAGGAGCAGAAATGCATAGACAGTGAGGACACGGAGCCCAGCCCAGCCCTGCTCCCCAGCCCAGCAGGCTGAGGTGCCCCAGCCCCCGTGCCCAGCCAGGCGTACGTACTGCTGGCGTAGTCGGGGGGCGCGTACATGTCGTTGAGGTGGATGTTGCCAGGCTTGGCCACTTTCAGGTACACCATGTCAGAGGTGTTCTTCAGGGCAGCCACGGCCTCCTCATGCCGCACGTCCTGCAGGTTGGTGTTGTTCACCTGCCAGAGGGAAAGGGGACACGGCTGAGCAGGAGGGCAGGGAGCAGGGCAGCCCTGCGGGAGGGGTTTTCCATAGGGGAGGTGCCATAGCAGCTCCAGAAGCATTGTGCCATCGCCTTGGGTTTGGCCCTCCTGCCTGCAGCCATTACTGAGCCTGCCCTCCCACAGCAACATCCCAGCAGGAGTCCCAGGGAAGAGGGGTGAAGCTGCTGACAGGATGGGTGCTGGGGTTCAGGATCAACACTGCATGGCAGTGGGAGCTGTTCAGCTTCTCCTCACAGCTGGCTGTGGGCAGGGGGCTTACCGCAAGAAGCCGGTCCCCGATCTGCAGGCGCCCGTCCTTCTGGGCAGCGCCTCCCTCGATGATCTTGGTGATGTAGATGCTGTTGTCCCCAGGGATGTGCTGGTTCCCGATGCCCCCTGCAATGCTGAACCCCAGGCCTGAGGGAGAGTGAGAATGCAGGTGAGGGACAGACAGATAGACAGACAGAGACCACAGCCCCTGTGCCTCACTGGGATTCACACCCTGCCCAAACCCAGCAGGCAATGGGCCACCCCAGCCTGGCCACCATGGGTCTGTCCCATACCCTGTGTCCCACAGCACTGTGGGTCTGTCCCATACCCCCTGTCCCACAGCACTGTGGCTCCATCCCACACCCCCTGTCCCACAGCATTCCACGCTGCTCAGCCACCCCGCAGCATCCAGCACTGCAGCGGTGCCACCCTGATCCCACATCCCCGTGAGGCTGCCCTGCACCTCACAACATCTCACACCGAGGGTCACCCCACACGGTCCTGTGGGGCAGGGGGCACCCTGGCCCAGCGAGCAGAGCTCAGGGCTCACCTTTGGGGCCCTTCATGAGGTTGACCTCCATGATGGTCTCAGGCGGGGGCTGCCGGCGGCGCACCACGAGCCGCACCACAGGGCCGGCCTCCTTCAGGGCCTCCACTGCTTTGCTGTGCACCACCTCAGACACGTCCACGTCGTTCACCCGCAGCACGCAGTCGTTCACCCTGTGGGCACAGTGAGGCCCTGAGCATCCCTGGGGAGTGACCAGCCCATGCCACCCTCCTCTGTCACCCGGTGCCACCCTCCTCCAGCCACCAAATGAGTGCTGCTCAGGCTGGCAGACCACACCCTGCTGGGGTGAGAAAGGGGTCCCTCCCAAAGAGGGGATGGTCCCTATAGTGCAACCCTGATGGAGATGGCAGATAAAAAGGCTGGCTCCCTGCCCTGGGCTGTAATGGGGTGGGTGGGAGCACGAGCCTGATACAGGGAGGGGAAGATGGGTGGCTACAGACAGGAGGCTGGTGGCCAATTGATGGTGGATAGCCCTGTTCTGAGGGGATCTGGCTGTGGGAAAGAGACATATGGAGGCCAAGGACCATGTTGAGAAAAGGGGTTAGGCCTAGAGGGTTCATGCAGAGATGCTGGGTGACACCCTGGCTGCTCCCCCAGGCCTGTACTCACCCTAGACGGCCATCCATGGCTGCTGCTCCCCCGGGGATGATCTTGGTGATGAAGATGCCCGGGTCATCTGGAACATGTGGGTTGTCGATGCCTCCTGCTATGCTGAAGCCAAGGCCAGAGTTCCCCTGTGGGAAATCAAACGCTGAGTCCTTCCCCCATGGGCACCTGCTTGCTGCCAGCCCTCCTGAAACGGTTCCCCCCAGCTTTGGGACTGCCTGGGGCGCAGGAGGAGCCCTTACAGCACCTCTCCCAGCTAGGGGTGCCCAGCTCAGGCAGCTCAGGGATGCTGCTGGAGGAGAGGCTGGCGTTCCTCGGTGCAGCAGCGTGGAGCACTGAACAGATGGAGGGAGAGTGGGAACCTCCCTCAGCACCGCGTCTCCACGGAGAGAGCGAGGCAGGCGGGGAGCTGGGGGAAGAGGAGGTGGTCCTTGGCGGAGAAAACCTCCCCTTGCTGGCTGCTCCCCAGGAGGAGACACTGATGCTGCAGCCTGCACAGAGCAGCGGGGATTGTGCCAGTCACCAGCATCCCACTCCTGCCCCTCTGCACCCTGGGATGTAGCCCTGGCACAAAGCCCAGCTGGGCACCAGCAACGCTGATGACAAAATTTACAGCTTTGCGTGGAGGTGGCTATCAGGATGGAGTGGGCTCTCCAGTTCTGTCTCCTTTTCCTCACAGACATGCTTGGAGCATCACTTGAGCTTCTCCTGCCCATTTCTGCCTGGGGGGAATGCAGGGACCACAGCTCATCTCCAGGCCATCCCCCCAGCACCTCAGGATTGAGTGGCTGTGGCCCTGTGCCACCTCTCCCACTTGCAGGATCCTCATTAGTGACACACTCACAGGCGCTGCTTCCAGATCCATGCTTGATGCAAGCGGACAATTCCTGCCTTTTTTGCTCTGCCTTGAAAATCAGATGGCTTCTTGCCTTGTTTCCTCATGTGGAAGAGCTGACACTTAGTCACAGACAGTTGTGCCTGCCTCTCTCATACACGAGTGGGCTCAGGCCAAGCTCTCCTGGCTGCCCATGGCCCTGGTGCTCAGTGGGGGATGAGGGGATGCTCTGCTCTTCCAGGGGACCTGAGGACTCCATCTCCCCAGGATAATTTAGCACCAACAGCCAGCTGGGGCTTGCCCTTCTCCCCAGCAATTTTGCCCCAACCTCAGCTCCTGCAGAGACACAGAGCTGGCTTGGTGACACTCGTGACACAGCACCAGGAGCCACCAATGCCTGTCACTGTGCAGCGCTCCCGGATGCTCCCTGCCCAGCTGGGATTTGGCTGGCATGTGACATGGAGGCATTCAACAGTAAAGGGTCTAGGCTGCTCTCTTTCCTCTGTGCTGGGCTCTGATTACCCTGTGCCTAGCTCAAAAAAGCTCTTTACTGTCAGAGACCAAGCCAGGCTGCAGCAAGGCAGGTGAGATTGCAAAATGATCTCCAGCCATTAGTTGTGCCTGTCTATGGAAGGTCCTTGGTTAGCTACAAAACCTGGAAATGATCTGGGAGGCGTTAAGTTTTGTTCTGATAAACCTCAAAAAGGATTCAAGGGATTTCTTAGCTGACATCAGGGTTGATGGCCTGATGCCAGGGCAGTTCCTGCTGTGGACACATGTGTGGTGGGTAAACACAAAGCCATGTCCCTCTGCAGATTGTGTTTCTGCTATTATTGCCCCCAAAATGCTGCTGCATTTATGCTTGTCCTTACAGCAAAGACAAGGATTAATAACAGTGACTGACCACGATTTTGGGGTACACTGAGGTCAGTTCTGGAAGCCAAACACCCCAGCAAGGGGACAGCTTCACCTGCAGGCACCAGGGTGCTTCTCCTGCATCAAGACAGGACTGTTGGATCCCAGCAGGGACCAGGTGAAGGACCAGGGTATGGTCCATGCTAGCCCAGGCTGCTAAGCAGTGAGATTCCCTCATGATTCCTTGCTGTTGGAGAATGAATTGCTGCTCGGGGCTTTGAAATGAGGGCATCAATGAGTGTTGCCTCTCTGTGTGGTCCTGCCAGATCTTTCCCTGTTCCCACTATGTGCTGAGGGCAGAGGATGCTCTGAATCCCTGAGACAAGGCTTCTGCCCGTGACTTGGGCTCGGAGCAAGAAGCACTGAGCCCAAAAAGGAAGGAACCTCTGGGCTGGTTTCGTCAGGCACGCCGGGGAAGCGGTGGGTGAGGCGGCAGCCCCAGATAACCTTCTGTCCACCCACCTCTGTGATGCAGAGCCAGGGGAAGGAGGGAGATGACTAAAGGCACAGAGGAACAGAATAATGAGCGCTGCATCTTCCCCTGCAATGCCGGCCACGCGGCGAGGCCGAGCCGCCGGCACGGCACCAGGGGGAGGCAAGGGGGCTGTGGGGAGAGAAGGGGACTGTGGGGAGAGAAGGGGACTGTGGGGAGGGAAGGGGACTGTGGGGAGAGAAGGGGGCTGTGGGGAGGGAAGATGTGGTGTGGAGTTGTGGAGAGGCAAGGGTGCTGTGGGGAGGCAAGGGGTGCTGTGGAGAGGCAAAGGGGGCTGTGGGGAGGTAAAGTGGGCTGTGGGGAGGGAAGGTGTGCTGTGGAGAGGCAAAGTGGGCTGTGGGGAGGGAAGGTGGGCTGTGGGGAGAGCGGGCAGCCTCCCACCACAGCCACTCCCAGCCTGCAGGGCTGTGCCTGTCTCTCAGAGTAAACCCTGGCCCAGCTTTTCCCGCTCCCTCTCCATCCCTCCTCCCCTGCTGCTTCCTGGGCAACAGAAAGCCCTTGGTGCCCTGTGTGGTGCTGGCTTGCTCCTGGATAAACCCCACACATGGGGGGAGCTAATTCTAGCCACAGCTGGTGTGGCACATGCCATCACCTCTGTGCTGCCAACAAAGAAAAGGCTTGAACAGGAGCTTCCTTGGTTGTGGTTTGTTTCACTAAATAACCTGTTCTTGCAGCTTAGCTCCCCAAGGCTGTGTGCCCTAGAGTGATGGGGGCCTGCTGGCAGGGTGGCTTTGGTCCCTGTGCCCAGTTGTGGGGTGCACAAGCAGAGCTCCCCACACCTCTGTTTTGTGACAAAGGCGATGACAAAGAGCCCCCCCATGCTCTGCACTGATGAGTTTGTGGGGGTGAGGGTGTGAAAGAGGGAGGCAAGGGAGAAGCCTTCCTCCCTCCCTTCTGGAGGGGTGTGCAGGGGGAGAGGGGAGCAGCAAGCCCACCCTGGTGGGAGCCAGGCTGGCAAAGCAGGTGTAACACCCCTGAAAGAGAGCAGGGAACAGAGCCCAGGCTCTCCCATGGGCTGTGCAGGGACGTGTGGGGGGCAGCTGTGCCGGGGGTGGGCGAGGGGGAGGAGGCTGCTGGTGGGTGGGTGAGCAGTACTTACCCTTTCCAAGACAATCTCTTCATACTTGAACATCCCATCACTGCCATTCATCTGGAGAGAGGGAGACAGCATGTTACGACTCTCTGCTGCTCCTGGGGGAATTTGTTTTTCCTCTCTGGTAGCTGAACATGAAGAATCCAACCTAAAAGCTGCACCATCACCGCTGAAAAAGCCTTAAATGCAACTGCTTGAGCCTGCCCTGGAATTAAACCATGTGCTGCTTTTCTCTCTGGGCATGAGCCAAAGCCCACTGACTTTAATGCACTTCTGTGCAAAGCCTTTATTCTCCCAGCTCATTTCTCCAGCCATGAAAAGGAACAGAACCGAAGGCACAAAAAGAAATAACACCTTTGTTACGCAGCATATAATTAACCTCAGGAATTCACTGCTTGAGGAAGGCGAGAGAGGGGGTCGGTCCATTTAAAGGGAAAAAAATGTCTGTACATAATAACATAATAAACACCTTTAGCAGCTTATATTTTTTAAATCTTTTCGTAGCATGACTGTATTAACAGGAAATTCAGGATAATTTATTCTACGAAATTAGTTGGGTGCAAAGGAAACAAGGTGTGAGAGAGTGGGGCACAGTAAGAGGTGAAAACATTGTGATGCCCTTCTGTACAAAAATGGTGTAGCCTGTCTCAGTGCTGTACACCACACTGATCCCCACGCTCAAAAGTCTCCCATACCCCAAGTATCAAAGCAGAGCTCTTGGAAACATAATGAATAGAAACAAAAAGGGATGCAATTGTAGCCTGTAAAATGGTAAATGTAGACTCAAAAAAAAATAAATCCATTCTCCACATAATCAACAGTGCACAGGAAAAATGTAGCAGTTTCACTCCAGATCATCAGGATCAGGCCAGAAAGATTTGCCAAGGTCTAAAATTTAGCAAGATTTGCAATGCAATTGGCTACTGAAACATCCAACACTTAGCAGCAACAGTTCCAAGGAAAACTGAGTTGGAAGGGAACTCAGAGGGCCATGGAATCCAACTCCTGGCCCTGCACAGATCCCTCAACAATCCCACCTTGTGCCTGAGAGTGATGTCCAAATGCTCCTGGAGTGCTGGCAGCCCTGGGGCTGTGACCAGTCCCTGGGGAGCCTGCCCAGTGTCCCACCACCCTCTGTGTGAAAAACCTTGTCCCAATGCCCAACCTAAACCTGCCCTGACACAGCTGTATGCCCTTCCCTCAGGTCCCATCACTGAGCACCACAGAGGAGAGATCAGTGTCTGCTCCTCTGATTCCCCTCAGGGGGAGGCTGCAGACCTTGGTGAGGTCTGTCCTCAGTCTCTTCAGTCTCCTCCAGGCTGAATGAGCCAAGTCACCTCACCCTTTCCTCATATGGTCTCCTCTAGACCCTTCACAACCTTTGCAGCCTCCTTTGGATGCTCTCTAACAGCTTTAAATCCTTTTATTGTGGCCCCAGGACTTGAGGTGAGGCTGCCCCAGTGGGAGCAGAGCCAGACAACCCTCCCTGGCCCGTCAGGTGATGCTGTCCCTGCTGCACCCCAGGCCAAGGCTGGCCTGTTTGGCTACCAGGGCACACTGTTGACTGACATTTATTTTGGAGGGGACTGAACCTCATAATTTGAGTCATTCTGAGGAACAAGGGATGGGACATGGGTAGTTCTGTATGACAAGGCAGAGGCAGTGGAACCTGCACTCAGCAGGCAAACAAACCCCTCTCTCACTGTGCAGTCCTGCCTCTGCCTGTGGCCTCTGGACAACATGCAGGGTTCCTCATCTGGATTTTACATCCACCATTAACTGATGGCTCACAGATCATATGGAGCCACATGCTCTGTATCCCAAACGGGAGCTGACATGCCTTTGTTTGGACACAGTTCTCCTCACGAGGCACCAGCATGCTGGCTGTGTCCTGATCTCCCAGCTCCTTGCCACCTGCACAGCCCTGCCATGCTCCACACCCCCAGAGTGCTGGGGCATTCCATGGAGGGGACAGCAGCCATCACTTATGCTAAAGCCATCGTCTGACACCACAGAAGAAAACCCAGCGAGGCTGGGTGAGGCTCTATTGATAGGTGGGAAGAGGAAACAGGAGTTTTTCTAGGCACCAACAATCAGGGGCCCAGGCAGGGAAGCAGTGCTGCAGGACAGGACCTGGGATAGGGCTGTGCCACCTGTGACACACACACACACCCTCATCCCCTGCCCCGGGATGCCAAAGCAATCCCACACCCTGTACTGCACCTCAAAGATGAGGCTGGGCAAAGAAATGGGAATGAGGGTCCAGGGAACACAGGCTGGGTGTGTTGTCCCTCCTTAAATGTGCCCTCTTCCTGGTACCTCTCAGCCATGGGAAGATTTCAGGGGACAGTTCAGGGATGGGACATCAGATACTCCAATAGTAGGACGCTCACATCCTCCCAGCGCATTGGGAAGGGCTTTGGCCAGCTCTTACAGGAGGATCCTGCAGCAGAAAAGCACCAGAAGTGGTGGGGTTAACCCACAGCAGGATGCCAGCCAGCCTCAGAGGGTCAGGGACACATGGCCAGTGCCACCTTCTGCCACAGTGCTGTGCTCCTGTGGGCAGAGGGGCATTGCTTTCCTTGCCACAGGTTCCCCTTCGGGCATGGGCTGCTCTTCCTCCTCTCATCTTCCCATACTGACTAATCCTAAGTGCAGCCAGCTCACTGGCCCCTGACACCCTCAGAGCTCCCCTCAGAGCCTCCCTCTGCACACAGACCCCTCCCTGAGCACAGACCCCATCCCATCCCATCCCATCCCATCCCATCCCATCCCATCCCATCCCTCTCTGCAGTTGCTATCCTGGTGCGTGGGGTGCCTCTCCCCGGCTTTCCAGCAGCTCAGATTGCTGGCACCCTTTGCTACTACACACATTGTCCCCTGTGCTTTGGCACTCAGCACAGTTGCCACACAGGCAGCCATATGCACACCCACGGGCGCAGGGAACAGCGTACACATCCCTGCAGGATGGGATCTGCAGAGAGCTCTGACAATCTGTGAGCCCTGCTCAGAGCCAGCGCGGGGCGGCCGCTGCCAGCGGCACCCGGGGCTGCACCGAGAGCCCCACACAGAGCCTGGTGTCACACACCGGGGCTGCACTGAGAGCCCCACACAGAGCCTGGTGTCACACACCGGGGCTGCACTGAGAGCCCCAGACAGAGCCTGGTGTCACACACCGGGGCTGCACCGAGAGCCCCACACAGAGCCTGGTGTCACGGGGCTGCACTGAACCCCAGACAGAGCCTGGTGTCACACACGGGGCTGCACTGAAACCCCAAACAGAGCCTGGTGTCACACACTGGGGCTGCACTGAGAGCCCCAAACAGAGCCTGGTGTCACACACTGGGGCTGCACCGAGAGCCCCAAACAGAGCCTGGTGTCACACACCGGGGCTGCACTGAGAGCCCAGCCCAGACCCTGTCACACACCGGGGCTGCACTGAGAGCCCCACACAGAGCCTGGTGTCACACACTGGGGCTGCACTGAGAGCCCCAAACAGAGCCTGGTGTCACACACCGGGGCTGCACCGAGAGCCCCACACAGAGCCTGGTGTCACACACCGGGGTGCACTGAGAGCACAGCACAGACACCGAGAGCCCCAAACAGAGCCCAGCCCAGACCCTGTCACACACCGGGGCTGCACCCAGAGCCTGGCACAGACACTGAGAGCCCAGTACAGACCCTGTCACACACCCGGGGGTGCACTGAGAGCCCCACACAGACCCTGTCACACACCCAGGCTGCACCCAGAGCCTGGCACAGACACTGAGAGCCCAGTACAGACCCTGTCACACACCTGGGGTGCACTGAGAGCCCCACACAGACCCTGTCACACACCCAGGCTGCACCCAGAGCCTGGCACAGACACTGAGAGCCCAGTACAGACCCTGTCACACACCCGGGGTGCACTGAGAGCCCCACACAGACCCTGTCACACACCCGGGCTGCACCGAGAGCCCAGCACAAACCCTGTCACTCACCCCAGTGCTGCCAGGCTGCTGAGCTGGGATAGCCCTGCTCCCCAAATCCCCAGGCTGCCAATGCTGAGCAGTGTTCTGCACTGCTCCGGGAGAACCAGCGGTGTAGGGGCTTGCTTGGTGCTGTGTCTGTCTGCTGGGGTCAGCCAGGCCTGACTGTGAAGTTTTAGCACTGGTTGTGTTTTCAAAATTCACGCAATGGAATGCCAGTTAATTGTATAAGGAGGCAAATGAAGAACTTAATATATACCACGTAACCAAGGGAACAAGCCAACAAAGCGAACGTTCCAGCGTTGGAAAATCAAATACCAGTCACTCACTGATGGCAAAAACCTCCCCATGATACCACCAGAGCTGCCAGGACCTGGCTCTGCCACAGACTGACCCCCTGTCCTTTGCCAGTGCCTTGTGCTCCTCCCCAGCTCCTGTTTGGGGCCATCTCCAGAGGGAAGGTGCCTGGGTGGGAAGATGCACCACACCCTGCTATCCTCGGGTAACACCTGCAGAGCTCACAGCAGTGTCAGGGGCCAATTAGCTGTTCCCAGTACATCCTGATCCTAAGCACCACCTGGTTTCTCATGGAAAAGAATATGGGTATTTTTTCCCAGGCCCTTCCTGTGCAACAAGCCCACCTGAGGGCTCAGGAAGAGGCGCCTTTGCTGGCCCTCTCCTCCTTTGAGCAGGAGGGAAATAGTTACGGATGACGGCATTTAGCTCATCAACAGAAGGCTGCAGAGCGAACACTCATCTGATAAACAGAGGAGCACACACCTTCCAGAGCTACTGCAAGCTGTCTGCAGGCTCTGCTGGCCAACACTGCCACAGCCCACGTGGAACACCCCTTGGAATTTGCTGCAGAGTAAGGATTTGAGGTGGGTTTTTTGGGTTGGGGGGTGGTTGGCTGTTATTTGTGGTTTTGCTTGTTGGTTTGTTTTTTAAATAAAAAGAAGGCCAGATTCATAAGGCAGAGATCAGGTTCCTCAAATGCAACCCAGATAGGCAACCAGGCTGCAAGAGCAAATTCCCTGCAGGAAGGATAACACTGCTCACAGCCCCTTTTGGAGCAAGGTCCTGCCCATATCCTGTGCTTGGGATGTGAGCACTGGCACCTGCTGGTGGAGCAGCCCTTTATCGAGATAATGGAGAGGGTCTGAAGACTGCAGAGCCAGCCCCTGGTTGTGCCAGCCAGCCCTGGGTGTGGAGGGCACCTGGCAATGCCCCACAGCTGCCCCAGCATGGGGAAAGGGGAGCAGCCCCGTGCCAGGGCAGCAGGTGCAATGGGCACCTCCCCGCTGGCACAGGCATCACCAGTGCTGGCACAGGAGAGCTCTCCCTGCCTGCACATGGCAGGGGGCCCAGGGAAAATAGGTCAAGAGCTGCCTCCCTTCACCTGCCCGTGTCCATGTGTCCTGCTGCAGCACTGAGACCTACTGACTCCTCTCCAGCCACCCCCTGGCCTCAGCCCCTCGTGTGCAGCGCCCACAGTGCTGGTCTTGTGCACAGAGTGGATAAATGCCCTGTTTGTGGTCAGCCTTTGCCAGAGGGCTGTGGGGACCAACCTGCTGAGCTGGGCAGAGCAAAGGGTTTGCAGCCTGAGAGCCCCAGCAACAGCTGTGAGGACAGCACAGCCACACTGCCTGTGGAACTGGCACTGGGATGTGCCCAGGCAGCACTTGGACCAAGGTGTGAGGGACTCACTGGCTGAAATCAGGCCTGGAAAGCACTTGTCTTCCTCACTCCTGGCTTTTAAGCAACTGAGGGTGATGGCACCTCACTGCTGGGCAATGAGGCACCGAATCAAGCTCCAAGGAAACCTGAAAACCTTCAACTGAAAACCTGACTCTGAAACCTTCCACTCCTTAAGGGCTTTGGAGTGACTTTCCCTGCTCATTTTGGAACTACCTAGCAGCAAGAAGTTGTTTTAGCTTCAGAGAGGCAGCTCTGAAATGTGGAGACCTCATCTGCCATGGAAACTCTGTTTCCGATTCTCCATCTCCACATTTATGGACATGATGGGCAAAATACACCAAGATGTGAAACTGTGAGCATGGGTGATGCCCTCCAGCACTCTCCTTAAAATCATCAAGGGATGATTTTAATACTGCAGGCATTTTATAATGGGTTATTTGGGTTTGGGGGTGCTGGGCTCTGCTCAAGCCACACACTGAGCCCCAGTCACCCCACTGCTGCAGCCCCCACCTCAGAGTGCTGCTGGTGCTACATGCTCCCGGGGATGGAAGTGGGTGGATGGGGACATTGAAATGCAGAACAGACTTCTTGATAAACAGTCAGGGCCAAATCAAGCCCAACAGCCAGTCCAATGCAATCAATGGAACTAGAACAGGAAGGAACTAGACTACTTCCATCTGTTTATCATTAAGGAAAGCAGTGAATAGTTAAGTAATTAAAGACTGAAAGATGTGACTTTAACCCTTCCAAATACATACTGTACCAATGGGCTTCAGATTTTGGGTTTTTAAAAAAACCTCATGTTTCCAGATTTGGCATTTTGGTGTTTGCAGCAAGCTCCTGGTGTGGCTCCTTTGCCGACCTGGGAAACTGCTGAGGTTTTGGGGAGTTGTTTTCTCTGAAGCCTGAGGAATGCAGCACCCCAGAGAAGGAAAAGATGGAGCAGGCCTGTTTCCTGGTATAACGTGAAGTAGAAGGCAAGAGGGTTTCCAGGCTGGATGCTGAAAGGAATCAAACTGAGCAGTCTCCCCTGCTCTGGGCAGCCAGTGGTGACACACACCAGATCACAGGCAGCAGAGCACAGCTAAACCTGGTGGCCCTTTGGACCCCTGCAGGACAGTTGCTCCCAGCATGTTCTGCTGAGTTTGGATGGATGGAAGCAGTGACTGTCACCCCCAGCTCCCTGCAGAACAGCCAGGAGAGTGCAGGCAGGAAGCTGCAACGTGGCACTGCCCTGCACGGTGCCCTGCACAGTGACAGAACCTCCAACCTGCCATGCCATGTGTCTGGGGAAGGTAACCTTTGGGGACAGCTGCTCCCCTCTGCCACATTCATGCAAGGCTGCTGGACCCAGGACCAGCATGCTGAGAGATGCAGCACTGCCTTCCTCCCCAGTGTCGGGTGGCTTTAATTCAGGCTTAATTAAACCATACAGCCAGGGCTGGAAAGGTCTCAGCCAGGCTCTCCTTCTTTTCTGTAGCTCTTCTCAAGCAGCCCAGTGCAGCTCTGATGGGCACTGACCCCACCACAGGCTGTGGGATCTGCAGATTTCTACAGGGGGAATTCAACCCCCAGAAGTCACCTGTGGCAAATTCACCTGTGGCCCACTAGCCTGACTCCAAAGATGGACCCAGCTCTGAGTCCTGGCGCTGCTCCACTGCTCTGGAAGGCAGCTGCAGTTTGATGCATCAGAAGCAAACCCGATGCAAAGCACCCAGCCCTAGCAAGCTGTGAGCTGGGCTCCTTTGGGCAAAGAAGGGAAGCACCCCACAGCACAGAGCCAGTGCTGCTGGCCAGACACCCATGCTGGCCACCCTGCTCCCTTCATCTGCCCCGCAGGAATGAGTTACAAGTGCTCTGAGGACAGAAGTAGCAGGATGCAAACCCTGTCTGCAACAAACTGAGGAGGATTATCTTATACTACATCACTACTACACGGTGCCAAATGCTGCAAACACTCACCAAGCACTGCTCAGCTGCTGGCAGCCTTCAGTGGGAGAGGAGCAGCACCTGGTGGGCCCTGCTGCCCTGAGGACTGGTGAGGGAGATGCCAGCAAGCACCCAGAGAGCCCTGCACCCCTCCTGAGGTTGCCTAAGGAGGCTGAGGCAGTGCAGGAACAGCCTCTCAACCGCCCTGTATGAGGGGCAGAGGAAATGGCTGTATGATTAACCCTGAGCACAACCATCTGGGATCCCCAGCTCCTCTGCTGAGACTTTTTGCCTTGTACCTCCCTGTGCAGGAGCCCCAGCACCGCCTGCTGCTGGCCTTGGTTCTGTGCTGTGTCACCCAGCCCCAGAAAGGTTTGGGGTGGGATGAGCTGTGGGGACATGGCGTGGGTATCAGGATCTTCTGCTGCCTTACCAGGGCCTCCTTGAGCTGGGAAAGTCTTTCCTGCATTGCTGAGCAGGGAAAATGCAGCACTTGATCAAAGGAAGCAAAACGAAACCGGGAGACTTACAGAGAGCCCTTGTTCCAGCGAGTCAGTGTTCACCATAATGGGAGCGGGGTTGGCCTGTGAGGAGACAAAAGGGGGATGTCACCAAGCTGAGCCATGGAGCCAGCCCTTGTGGTGCACTGCCTCTCCCCTGGCCATGCCATCACGGACCCTCCAGGCCAGGCAGCACTGGGACATTCGGGAAGGGCTCTGTTTGTCCCTCCTCCAGGTGTCCAACAGCCCTGGGACAGGGGCAGGGCCACAGCACAGCTCTGGGCGTCACTCCTGTCCTCGGGGCTGGCGTGTCCCAAACACCCCACGGCCTTGGCTGCTGGGAGGGACACAGGGAAGACTGGAAATTCTCTCAGGCTTGTGTCAGACTCCCAAAATTTACGTGAAATTCACACTAGTGAGGTGTTAGGAGATATGAGGAGTAGGGAAAGAAGCCTTTCTGGCATTTACTGCCAGCACACCAAGCACCTTCCAACAGCTGCTGTTCCTCCTAAGCACAGGGCCGCCATGCCCTGGGAGAGGTGACAGCATTTGGTCCCTTATCCTCATCACTGCTGTGCTCGGCAGCCTCGGCCCATCCTGACAGCAGCACACGCATCCTCCTGTCCTGAAGGGCTCTCCGGTAACCCTGCCCGGGTCCCTCCTCCAGGGCTGCCTGTGCCTCGGCTCGCTGCACATGGCAGGGCAGACACGGGCAGGCACGGAGGGAGGCAGGGCGGGCGGAGAAAGGGATGGGAGAAGGTGCAGCGCCGCAGGCCGGGGGGCGGGTGAGGCCAGGGGAGGGATGGGACGGGACAGCTGGAGATTAGGGACGGGGAAGGAGGGACAGGACAGGACGGCCAGAACGATGGGGCGGCCGGAGGAGAGACGGGGCAGGGCGGGACGGGACCGGTAGGGACAGGGAAGGACGGGATGGGACGGACGGGACAGGACGCGACGGGACGAGGAGGGACGAGGAAAGACGAGACGGGGAAGGACGGGACGGGACGGACGGGACGGGACGGGAGGGTCGGAGGAACCGGGGTGGGACGGCCGGCGGTCAGGGACGAGAGCGGCCGGAGAGGACCGAGGGCGGCCGGCCGGAGGCACGAGACGGAACGAGGGGCCGAAGGAGGAGGAGGAGGAGGAGGAGGAGGAGGAGGAGGAGGAGGAGGAGGAGGAGGAGGAGCAGGGCCGGGCCCGTGAGGGGTCCCGCCCCGGAGCTGTCCAGCGCCGCCGCTGCTGAAGGCGGGGGCTCCCGGAGCCTCCCTGGGCGCTGGGGCTGAGGGAGGAGCGGCCAAAGCGGGAGGCAGATGCCGAGGCTGCCATTCCCCGCCGCACACGGCGGAGCAGGGCAGGCCTGGAAGGTCAGCGGGGGGCTGGAGCTCATCATCCTCGGGCTCGTGAGGAGAAGAGCAGCCGGATGAGACAGGAACCACCGGCGAGGGGGAGCGAGCCTGCCTGGGGTATCACCAACACCAGCCAGGCAAGGCGGGCTGGTGAAACACCTACCAGCGACCACTGTCTGCCCATTAACAGGGTGTGGGACCACACGGCCCCACAGCCTCTGATCTGGGGTGTTTTTACAGGAGCCAGCTGCCTCTTCATCACTCCTGTCTGGGTTTGCCCGTCCCTGACTGAGAGCAGCCTGTGAATGCCACTCCAGCCTCCCCCCACACCCCAGCACCGCAGTCCCCACCGTGTCCTGTTTTAGCTGACACTGTCTCTGACTATTCACTCTCCTCAATTAGTGGATGAGAGAGTTAAGGACCAACCAGCCTGTGGTTTAAATCCTGCCCTGGAAGGTTCTGCTCTCATATGGATGGAGCAGGAGGTAGTTAACTTGATTTATTCAGATGCTTTCTGATCTTTCCTGCAGCTGTAACTATTGGTTACAAAACCATAGTTTTTATGGCAATTAATTCTCTAACCCAGGCAAATATGACCACTTCCAAGCACTCCTGCCAAACCCCTCCTCCACACAAAAGAGAATCCCAATTTTCAGGTCCAGTGTCTTGGGATCTCCAAGTCCCAGAAGCAATGTTAAACTGGGAATATCCCCTCTCTGGCAGTACACAGCCCTTGTATTTAATCCAGATAATTTGAGAGATAGAATATATTAAACCTGGCAGTGGCTTTTATTAGTCCCCAGTGCAATTCTAGGAAGGGATTCCACATTTCAAGGCAGAAAAGAAGCACTTCTACTGCCAGCAATTAACAACCGGTAACACATCAAGGTCTGAACATCCAGATGCCAGCTCTTATTAGATGAGTTTCCAGGAAGGATGCAGAAGAGGCAGCCTAAGTGAATGTAGCCCATCATGTGCCCCATGATTTATAAAAAGAATTCAACTGCACAAATGATGCTTTGGATCCCTCCCAGGGAGAAGTGCTCTATATAATAATGTTATAGAGGCTTTTGCAGGTCCAGCCCAAGTCCTCCACTGAGCCCCACTGCACTCTTTGTTGAATTAATAATAGCCCAAAAATCACACATCACATTGCCTCTCTCACACAGTGGTGAGCCCTAAGGACATATTTTGTTCAGCCTGCTCCCTGTGCACCGAGCATCCTTTGCAGCCATTCCACACTAGTGATTTTTTACATCTCAGAATACTGCTAGGAGCACAATTTCCCACTCAGGCTCCAGATGGGACCCAGGAGATACCCAGTGTGAGTCGCTGCTCTAAAACAAAGTCACACATGGTCAGGAGGAACTCAGACCAGGAAATCCCCACTTGCTTCCTGCAGCCAGCTATTCCAGCTACTACAGGAAAGGTGTTCGGGCATTAGTTCTGATGTCCACTTGCAAATATTTCAATATTTGCACTTTGCCTGTCCTACTGAAGAGACAGACAAGACCTAATAAGCAGAAATAAGCAGAGCACCTGAAAATAAAAGCTTTTGCCTCCCTCCACCAGTCAGGCAGAGGTACTGAGCAGCTCTGCTAGCCAGGGGAGGACTGAGACAGTCATAATTTTTTGCTGGGCAGCAGGAATGTGCTGGTGAATTAACCATGCCTTCAATTCTATAGGGAAGGGTAAGTAATTTATGCCCTAAGGAGCATGGGCTTGCAATGCAGGGAGGAGAGGGAACAGGGCTGTGCATTTAGATCACATTCAATGGGGGCTGTCAGATCTCTTCCATCTAAACCCCTTCATCACAATATTATTTACCAAGCCCTGTTTGCGCTTGGGGGATTTAGAATGGATATATATATCTATAGAAATAGATATATATAATATATATATAGAAATAGAAAGAGAAGAGGTCCAAGGCCTACAGTTCTCACTCCATGGCAGCGGAGCTGGAGGCGCCCTGAAGTCTCTCCATCAGGCCCTTGGTCTCAGGGGATGGAGGCTGCAGGGACTCAAGGAGGACCTTGGGCAGTGAGGAGGGCACTGCACAGCTGCAGAGAGATTGATCTGGGCACAAAGCCAGCCAGGCAGAGGACAGCTGTTGAGAAAATCTGGGCAGCAACAGGAGTCAAAGGAAACCATGGTGAAGGGGGATGAAGTTTGAAGGTCAGGATTCGAGAGCTCTCTGGTCTCACAGGGGCTGAGAGAAGCAGAGCCTTGCATTCACAGAGCTCTGCGCAGCAGTGCTGGTGGCAGCCACAGCCCAGGAGCTGACAGAGGGAGCAGCAATCTGCCCCAAGCCGCCCCAGAGAGGGACTGGCTCCCTGTGCAGCCCTGGGAGAGCTTCGTGCCTGTGTGGGGCTGCCTCTGTGGTTGAAGCCAGGAGGAGGCTGTGGGTCTGTGTGCAGGGCAGGAGGGATGTCTCCTCCTCTACAGGCTCAGCAATACCACTGCAGCACGTGCAGGGAGCAGCCAGGCAGGCAGCAGTGTTGGAAAAAATCTCAGGCACAGGATGTGGCCCTTCAGAAGCACCCTTAGATACTCCCTTTGGGTAGAGATCTGTGAGGAGCTGCTGCTATTTGGGCTCCACTTGGGCCCAAAGTGGCAGCCCAGTGACACTAACACAGTCACCTGGGAGCACCAAAGCCCCAAACATCTACAGCTATCACCCCTCACCTCAGTTTTACTGCTGTCATCTGCTGGCACAAAGGTAGGAACTGCAAAACATGATGATTTCCCAAAACTTCCAAGCAAAAGAAAAGCTGCAATTACATGCAAATGGAGGTTCACTAGCCTGCTGCTGAGGATTGGGTCCTGCCCTGTGGCATTTCCCCAAGGACTGCTCTCAGGGCTGGCACACAGGAGCTGGGCAGGGAGACTCTGAACTGAAAGTTCAAGATGATGCCTCCAGAACTGAGATCCCAAAGCTTCCAGCTTCACATCCTTCACAGAACCAGCATGGGGCCAGCCCACAGAGGTCAGGAGATGTGTACCTGCTGGAGGCAAAATACACGTGCTACAGATGTCCCAGGACAAGGGCAACTGGATTGTGATCACAGATAAACACATTTCCATCTTAACCAGCAGCAGGAACAACAGCAGCCTCCAGAGATGGCAAACAGCAGCCAAACACACAGAGCTGCTCCCTGCAGGAGGGTGGTGTGTCCCATGTGTGATGCAAGGAGGAATGTGCAGGACACAGTGGCTGCTTGAGACACTGGGCTGATGCATGAGAAGCAAAGCACTAATTTAACTCCTTTGTTTCCCCAGACTGGATCAGAGTGAAAATTCAATCTGTCTTTTAATATCCTTTGTTTCATATCATCCGAGGTATAATAGCAGCACTCAGAGGGAAGTGGCTCTGAAGATAAGTGAAATTCCATTTTTACATCCCTTTAAAAGCTCTCAAGAGCAGAGGTCACAAGTGGGGAAATGCCCAACAGAATTATCTAATCAGGGCTGACACTGAGCTGCTTGTAGTCCAGCTCCATCTGCTTTGATTTTTTTTAAAGGGTGTTAAAGCATGGAGAAAGCTGTGCATCTCCAGCTCTGAAAGCGGCTGTTCTGTGGCAGGACCCAGCCCTGTTGAATTCTGGCTGTGGACGAGCAGGTACAGGCTGGGGGGCACCGAGGGGCCTGCAGGCAGTGGGGTCAGCTGCAGGACGCTCAGACACCAACAGGATCCTGTGGGGAGTGGGTTTGCACCAAGCTGCTGAATCAGTTTCACAGGAATGAGCTCAGGTCCTGCCTGCACAGCACACACAGAGAGCCCCAGCTCAGCTCTCACCCTGGTGAGCACTGACACGCTCATCTGCTTTGTGCCAGCCTTGCTGCCCACATGTGCCCACATGCTGCTTTTCCCAACGCTGGGCTCCTTCCTGCCCCGAGCCAGAGCCCAACACGTGGCTCCCACTGCACCTGAGAGGACACAGCTCCTCCCCAGCAACCTGAACCTGTGGTCAGGGCCAGACAGAAACCCACTCTTGAGGCTCCCTGAGGCAAGGAGGGGATGAGTCTGGCTCTGCTCTTGCTGGACAGCAGATGTGTAGAGAAGAGAGGTTGCTCCTGATCCCCCTTGGTTTTCACCTGGCTGTGCCTGGGGAAGCCACCTCACAGTCCTCCTGTTAGAGGCAATGCATGGCACATCCCTTCCCAGACTGAAGCTTGCTCCCAGCTGCCCCATGAGATGTAGGGCTTTTCTGACATCTCAAGACCAAATCCATGCTTTGACCTAACCCTTCCACTCTCAAGGGGAAAGGTACCACACTGCTGTCCCATCCTCACAGATCCCTGTGCTCATCTCTCTTTGTTTTCCTGGGCTTTACATGGTGGCCAGAGCTGAGGTTGCTTGGAAGCATCAACAGAGCTGGAAACAGGGAAAGGCAGCAAAAGAAAACAGAGGATGGAAACTTAAGGCGGCTGAAGAAGTTCTTGGCCAGAGATGAATAGGCCTTCCTTTTAACTGGGCTGGATAAAGGAATTCTCTCTGCACTTTTTCTCACCTCCTGCAAGAGCAACCTGTTGGCTGACATGGTTTGGGCAGGGGGAGGACACGACCCAACAAGCGTGCCTGCATGAAGGGGAGTGACAGGCTGAGCCTGGCCCCTGCCCTCCTGCCCAGCTCAAAATGTGGCACCAGTGACGTAGGGAAGGATGCTGGGGCTGACTCTGGAGCTTGCAGGCGCAAGTGGATGGGACCCACTGTGCCAGTCCCATCCAGCCAGGTGCCAGCTGCTGCCTCCATCCCTGTGCTCGGCTCCCAGCCAGCCTGGTGGCCTGCAGGCAAGAGCAGCCCTTCTCTCCAGGCTGCTCTGGGCTGTTCAGGGGGCATGAGCAGGCTCTGGGGCCGTGGCAGCACAGCCCCTGCCCTCGGCACCGTGGCCAGCCGGAAACACGGAACACGGGACTTGAAAGGTCCCTGCTCACAAGGAGCTTTGGCAAAGACACTGAAGTGCCCCAAGTGTAATGTGAACACAAGCAGCTACTGAAGGTTTAATCTTTGTTTTGGTGCCTTTTTTTTTTTTTTAAGAGTAGCTTAAATAGGGACTGGAAAAAGCCTTTACTCGGTAGCACAGGAAGAAAGCTTCCCAAAGAGAAGCTCTGTCGAATATAAGTTTCCATTTAGAAACCATTAAGGCCAGGGTGTTCAAACTTGAAAGTTAGACATCCTGTTCCAGGCTCAGCCCACTAAAATAAGTGACCCAATTTGCAGAGCTTCTGGACTTCAGTAGCTCCTCTTTGACCTGGCGGTACCAAATAAAATTTACTTGATTCCTTTTTGCACAGGAAGAGTTGTTATTATCTGAAAGAGTCACATGCTTTTATCTTCCTCTCAGACAAATACATATGTATAGGAGAAAAAGAGAGAATAAGGAACAGTGTTAAAATAAAGATTTCTTTGGTTCCTGGGATTCAAACATCCTAATTTCTTCTTTTCAGTGCATTCCAGTGCATGCCCAGTTAACAAGTGTTAAGAAACCTGTTTCTGTGGGGAAAAAAAGCAAACCAAGATCCATCAACAGAGATTCAAGAAAAATTCTAGTTAATACAAAGGTGACAAGAAGGTATCTAGGGCCTGGTCTGGGGTGCTCTGAAGCACTACATGTTCCCAAAAATAATTACACCCTCAGAGCAGCTCTTCCGCAAGCCCCATCGAGCGAGCTCTGCAAGTTAAACTGCAAAGTTCATTCCAAATTCAGGTATTCTGAACTTGTTAAACACTGTATTAAAAGTTTTCATCTCTAAGTCCCTGATACATGCTCACAACATATTGCTGGATTTGCAACGAGGGCCCTTGAGGACTCCCTACATCATCCCATCTCTGCATGTGTTAAAACCAGCTGTGAGCATTAGCACAGCCCACTGCACCCACAGCGCTGGCACAACCTCACAGCAGGGCTTACACCCATCCCCGCATCACAGCTGCCAGGCTGAGCCCAGGCTCTTTGTCCCTCCTGCCTGCACACGGGGTTTGGGGTGGCAGAGCCCCCCAGCCCCCCACAGGAGCAGTGCAGGACCTGCCCTCCCCTGGCACCCAGAGCCCAGGTCCCCTTGCAGAGCATCCTGCACCGGGCTGTGCACAGCGGGGCCGGCACATCAGCACGGCCCTGATTACTCCTGATTAGTCTTAATGACTTCCCCTCTGTAAATGAGCATTCACAGCTCTGGAAGGAACGGAAGCTTCTCTCCTCCCATAATAGCACAGGACGTGCCGAGGGGCTTACCCGAACAAGGCAACTCTCCAGGAACAGTGACAGCTTCTGCTGCCTCCTGCCACCCTCCCCTGCACCGGGCTACCCGGGCTGGCCTCTGGTACAGCTGTCCCTGGGTTTCCCTCTCATCCAACTCCCCGTGGGACCCACACCCTGAGGATGACCCTGCTGAGTGCCTGCACTGGTCAGGACTGGGCTCAGACAGGTCCCAGTGGTGGTGGAAGAGCTGGTGGAAAGCACAGCCATGGGGGCATGGACATCCCTCCTACAGGAGTGACAGCAGTGCTGTCACAGTGGAGGCTGATGGGCTTCCTGCTGCCCCCAGGTTCCTCTCCAGGAGCAACTTCCTCCACACAGCACACACCCCTGCTGAAACATGCCTGTGCTTGGCCCTGCATGCCTCACCAAGCACTCTCCACCTCCTCCTCCTCCTCCAGCAGGGTGGCAGGGCCACATCCTCCCATTTCTGGCAGCTACTTTGCTATTCTTCCACATGTTGCATTGATAGGACTCTCCCACCTATGTGGCTTCAGACCCTGCCTCTAGAGCAGCAGCTACATCCCTGGCACAGCCAGGTCAGACACCAGCTCTAGCCCCTCTCCTGTGCTGCCCCAGGACCCCAAAGCCAGCAGCCAGGCACAGCTCTGGGGCTGCAGGCTGCACATCTGGGCTGGCTGGCAGTCAGTAATCCAGCTGGAGAGGAGCTAAGCTCAGTCCTTCAACTCACTTCTCTAATTCCAGCATTATCCCTTACTGTATTAAAGGGATGAGTCAGAAAAGCCAACAAGCACAAGTGCACAGCCCCTGTCCAGGGGACTCACGTGCCCAAAGAAAGGGGGGGAAGCCTTACAGGTGAATCAATAAACTAAGGAGAAAAATGTCCTCAGCTGTTAACTCCTAAATGAATTCAACAGTGAAGGAGCACTGAGAACATCTGATTCTCCTCACTCCAGGGGATGGGTGACAGCAGGACACGGGATGATCTGGGGCGGGTGAGGAGAACCAGCTCACTCAGCATCTGTGTGTCAAGGTTTTCCCAGGAGAGGCACAGGGAAGGGGCATGGCTTTAAAAAAAGCATTATCTAGGCCTTGATTTCATCTGAGGGGCAGGAAAGGAACATCAAAAGCATGGGGAAAATCAGCTTCTTCCCAGGGGGCAAGGGGCGAGGGTGGGTGCGAGGCTGGGTGTGAGGCTGGGCTCGGGGGAAGAGGAGCAGCTCAGCACCTGCTCATAGCAACTCAGCTGGGTGATGACGGCAGGATCACCAGATGGAGATGCCCAAGAAACAAGCTGAGAGGTGAGATCAGATGGAGGGGGATATATTAGGAACAGACACGCAGATTTACACATCGTGAGTGAGGAGGTGACAAACAGGTCTGTGCAAGGGGAATCAAACTCTCACAAGGGAGTGGAGTGTGATGAGGAGTGAGGGACAGGGAAGACTCTCTGGGACTCCGGCTGGCAGGGGGACATGCTGGAAGAGATGCTGGAGGTGGAGGGAGGACAGGGGGCCCACCAGTGACCAGAGAGCAGGGGCTGAGCAGATGGATGGGGCCAGGAGCAGACAAGCACTGTGTTCAGCCATGGAGCCAGACGCAAAGGACAAGTTTCACTACAGTTGCATCTACATTTAGGTTGCCAAAAATACCTTTCACAGATTGGCTGTCTTTAATTAAAAGGATGTCTCCTGTGCTCCTGGCACGGTACAGAACTCATCCTGCCACGTGGGGCTCTGTGTGGAAGCTCTGCAGGGGGGACTTTCCCATGGGACAGCTCCTCTTTGCCTGCATCCTTCCCATCCTGCCAGTGCTGGGCAGCTCAGGCAGTGATGCTTCCCTGAAATGCCCCTCCACAGTGCAGGCACAGAGAAAAGAAGGAAAACTTCACCCCCTTCCTGTTTTGGCTTCTCTCCTTCCCTCCAAACACGGAGAACGCCTTCCTCCTCTCTCCTCCTCCACGTTTCAGTGCAAAGATTTAGCTAATTTCTTCTATGAATAGCACGGGAGTAGCCATAGCAACATCACCCTGCCAACCTCACCACCTCCACTGCCTCCATGTCCCCGGCACCCTGTTCCTCTCACCCTCCCTCGCACCTCCCCAGGGAACATCTGGGGCTTCAGCCATTTCCCACAAACCAACCTGTATTCCCACAAACCAACCTGTATTCCCACAAACCAACCTGGATTTGGCTTTCTGCCTGCCCCCCTGGCGCTCTCCCTCCTTCCTTCAGCCATACCTGCTCATCACTCAGAATCCTGGTCTGAACCCCCACGGTTTCTCCACGGCTCTTTCCTCCCCCTGCCACCCCTGCCCCAAGAGACAGGAGCCCCAAGCCCAGCATCATCTGAAGGCCCAGCAAAGGCTGTGCTCTGGCCAAGATGTGCTGTCCTGTGCCCACCTACTGCAGTAACTGCCCAGGGCATGGGAGGAGCTCAACAAGCAACGTTTGTGCATTGAAAACCACCCTGAAAATCTGTGAAATGCTCACTGCTGAGGGTGGGCAGGGAAGATCCGTCCCACCTGCCTGGCCATGAAACACTTCTGCCAGGGGTGGAGGCCACACAAGCCTGGCATGCTCCAGGCATCTGCAGGTGGTCAAGGTCTCACTGCAATGACCACCCCAAGAGGAGAAAGGGACCACAGAAAGGGGGGCAGCAGGACTTTGCATTCCTGGCCAAGCAGGGTCAGCAAACCTGGGGCAGCCCTGGGGGCAGAGGGCACTTCCTCACCACATGCCAGGGAACTGCACTGCCCTGGGCACTGCCCCAGCCCATGGCCCAGAAATGCACCCAAAATGCACATGAAAATGCTGCTGAGACCCTCATGGGGATCTGGTCACTGTGCCTGGCACCAGAGTCTTTGAAGTGAGCTGAGACTCAGGGCTGGACATTCCCTGTGGGAGGGAAAGCTGCTGCTTCTGGACCCTCAGCTCTTGGAGCAGGGCTGGAGAAAGGGCTTGGGCATGGGCAGGCAGCTGAGCACCCTCTCCTGAGAGGCTGTGGGTCACTGTGCAGGGCAGAGGAGGGCTTTGAGCGGTGCTGCACATCAGGGATGCTTCCCTGGGTCACACTGCTGGTCCTCCCCCAAAGCCAGGAGTCCTCCTGTCACCCCAGTCTGGCAAGGGGAGGAACTGAGCTCCCCAGCAGCCAGCAAAGGGGGACAAGGAGGGCACAGGGCCAACACGAGGGATAGTGATGGGAACAATGGAGGACAACAATGACATCAAGTGCAGGGGCTGGGAAATAATGAGCAGGGAACAGGGATAGATAAGGAAAAAGAAATGGGAGACATCTTGGGGGGAGAAGAAAAGCAAAGCAAAAACGATGTGAGATACCTAGACCTCTGAGATTTCCTCCCTCCCTCTGGTGAGGATTGGGGATTCTCAGTTACTGGCATTGCCTGAGCAAGCTAAAATGTGTCCTAGAGAAGGGGAGAGGCAGGAGGAGAGAACAGACGGGGGCTGGAAGTGGGAGGAGGTGCAGGTTGACGTTGGGACCGTGCTGTGTGTTGGGCAGCACGTGTGGGCACGTCTCACATGCCGTGGAGCTGCTCTGGGTATGTGAGTATGCCATGATGTCAGAGAACATACAGCACCATCGGCAACTGGGAGCACGTTCCTGATGTCAGAGCACTAGCACACGCTTCTCTGCTTGCATGAAGAAGCAAGGGGAGGGAAAAAGCTTAAATGAGAGCTGGTGAAGCTCCCCATGAGGGTAACAGATCCCTGCTCACCCGGGAAAGCCTCCTGGCCTGGGCACCCCTTCCCACCTCAGCTGCTGGAAGTGCTTTCAGGGACAGTGAGCTCATTTAAAGGGACAGCCCTGAAAAATGGCAGCCCTGCCTCCAGCCAAGGCTCTCCTGGAAACGGAGGCAGCCTGTGAAGGAGATTGCTTTGCATCTGCAACCTCCAGCCAAATCTACCCAGAGCCCAACACCTCCCGGCCTCCCAGAGCAACTGGACCTGCCTGCCTGGGCACAAGCCATGCCTAGATGTTTCCATGTTACCACCTTTTGTCCCCTCTGCCCAGCACTGGGCTGGGAGGAACATGGATTCCTGGGGGCTCAGGCATCCTTGGCTGAGGAGGATGAGGAGGAGAGCATTGCTGAGGCGTTTGCTGCAGGCTTTACTCACAGCACACATTTGCTCCACACCGGGGAGCGTCTGCCTGCTCTGATACAGGCACTGCACACACCACACACGTCACATTCTACATGCAGACCCTGCTATGCTCACACAGCCTCAAACACTGGCATCCTCTGTTGCTTGCAATGCTGCGAGGAGCTTTTGATTTTCCCTTTTTTTTTTTTTTGCATGTTCAGAAAGGCAAAGGCAGAGCAGAGATTCCCAACGCGGACTTGCCGAGCAGCCCAAGCTCCATGGCAGCACCACAAAGAGACAATGATTTCTCTTCCACCATTGCAAAAACATGAAAGGCTCCCCTGCCCAGCCTGCCACGGCAGCAATGCAGCTGGCATCACTTCCTTCTCTCGCTGCTTGCAATCGTCTTACCAGGAATACTGGGCCGGACCTTTCATGCAAGCAGGAGCAGAAAGGAGGGAGCAAACATGCTTTGATTTTCTGCTCCCCGAGCTTGCTGCTTTGGATGGAGGGAAGGAAAGAGATAGTGGAGGAAAGATGGAAGAATGCTTGCCGGGAATCAGCAGGCAAGAGAGAACTGAGGCTGATTTTGATACAAAGAGTGGCAGAGAAAGAGAGAGAAAGCAGGAACAGGCTCAGAGGAAGCTGGCTGGAGTTTTTGGTGCCTTCTGTAAATATAATCTGAGCTATCAGCTATGAATCTAATTATTTCAACCAGAGCTACAGACAGACGGTAATGAAGAAAAAACAGAGGAAGGGAAGAAGAGGGTTGTGTTTGCCGAGAGCAGAGGAGGAGAGAATTTCCATTGATTCCCGTGTGTCTGCCTGCTACAGCATCTTGAAATAATAATTAGAAGGATCAATAAGAAATCATGTGAGGTTTGAAGATAATGAATGAAAGAAGCAGAAGCAGCAAAGTGAAATGCCTTTCTCTCAAGCAGGGTAAATTGTTTTTCAGGCAGGGTCTAGCCTCCATTTTAATGCTTTGCAAAAAGATCCAACCATTTTCTAAGCTGGCTTGTGGGTTCAAAACAAGACTGGTCTCTCCATTTAGGGGAGAGAGACACAGCCCGAGAATGGGTCCTGGAGAACACTAATAAAATGAATGTGTGGGAAGAAATGGAGGCAGTGAAATGGGGCAGAATGCACACAGCACGCCAGAGACCAGAGCAGGGTTACGTAATAATCTCGGGGAGCAGGGACGTAGCAGCAGAGCGAGGAAACCACAACTCAGTGGAGAGTGGGTGACAGTTTGGGAGCGCTGGCAAGCAACACCGCGAACCCACGAGGCTGCCCAGCGGGCACCATGCCTGCCAAACACAGCCCGATGGGACGCCCTTGGTGCTGCCACGGCTTCAGGCATCGCGAGCGGCGAGCACCTCAGGTGGGGCGTCCAAAATACATCAACGCCCGACGACCACCTGGCGCCAAGCAAGATCCATTTGGCCCCGTTCGGCCCCGGGAAGGCTGCTCCAGTGCCGGGCTCCCACGCCGGGCAGGACCGCAGCAGGCAGCCCCAACAACGGCAACGCCAGCCCGACCCACTCCGACGGCCGACCCGAGCCACGACGCCGGGACCCAGCCCCGGCATCCCCGGCGGCTGCTCGCGACGCCCCCGGGGTGATGCTGCAGCGAGCCGGGAACCGCCGGGAACCCCGCGTCACCCCGAGCGCCGCCCGCCCCGTCGCGTCCCGCACCGGGGAGCCGCGTCCCGGGGCTGGCCCGTACCTGCTCGTACCAGTCGCGGCTCGAACACGTGCACTCGGGCCACCAGCCCGGGCCGCTCCCGTTCACCTTGGCCGCGCTCTTCCCCGGCGCCGGCGGCGGCGGCTTCAGCGCGGCGGGGTCGCGGGCGGGGGGCCCCAGCTTGGCCTTGCCGCGGGCGGCGGGCGCGGCCCCCCCGGGTGCGGGCAGGGTCTGCGAGCCGTAGCCACCGTAGCCGTACTGCTCGTGCTGCCACTCGCCGTACGAGGGGGGGTCCATGCGCCGCAGGGCCGCCATCCGCGTTACCTCGTAGCACTCGGGGCACTTGCAGCAGTGGTGGTGCTTGTGCATCGCTGCCCTCACACCATAGAGCCGGCAGGGAGGGAGGGAGGGAGGCGGCGCGGAGGGGCGGAGGGAGGCAGGGAGGAGGGAGGGAGGGATGCTCAGGGGGCGGCAGCGGCCCCCGCCCCGCGCAAGGCGCGCCTGCCGCCTCTTCGCCCGCTCGGCGCCCCCGGCCCCGTGGGAGGAGGAGGAGGAGGAGGAAGAGGAAGGGAGGGGGATAGTGTTACAGCGCGGTGATCTCCGCGGGGGCGCGCCGCGGCATCGTCCGCAACGCCACTCAGTGCCGGGGCCGCTCCCGGCGCGGGGCGCGGAGCAGCAGCTCCGAGGCGCTCCGCTGCATGGGCCGGCTCAGCCCGGCCCGGCTCAGCCCGGTCCGGCTCGGCTCGCCTCGATGCGGGACCGCGGCACCTGCGGCGGCGCGGAGCATCCCTCGCCCTCCCTCCCCCGCAGCGGCCAATCCGCGCCGGCGGAACCTCCGCGCTCCGCCCCGGCGGCGGGAGCGCCGCTCAGCCCCATCCCCGCGCTCATCCCCGCTCCCATCCCCGCTCCCATCCCCGCGCCCATCCCCGCTCCCGGGCAGCCCCGGGCAGCCCCGGCCGCGCCGCCCCCGCGCAGGCGGCATCGGAAGGAGCAGGATGCTGCGCTCCTCACGCATCACCTTGCGGCTGCCCTCTCCCGTCTCCCGGCGCACCGGGCAGCCCCTGGGCAGCGCCGGCCGCTCCTCCAGCCCCGCGCGGCCGTGGCAGCCCTGCCAGCTTTGTGATGGACGCCAAAAGGGGTTCACTTTGCTCCAGCTGCGGGCCGCACTGGAGTACGAAATAATTTTTCCAGGTCGGAACTGGTCGCTAGGCTGGTAGCAGCACCTCTGTATCAGTTCGTACGTTGTTTTTTTGGAAGTGTTACCACACGTGCTCCATCCAGAACAGCACCCTGGGGATGCTGCCAGTGCCCCGTGAGCCACAGGTGCATTGAGGGTGTAGAAACCCCAAGGGCCTTTGCTGGGCCTTCCACACACTGCCATCAGGGGATGCAAAAGGAGAGCAGAAATGCCGGTGCAGCAGGGCAGGGGTGCTGCTCCCAGTACAGCTCTATTACCATTACACCAGTCCTTCACCTCTTGCAAAGAAGTGCAGGACTGGAAGAATTTCAGAAGAGCCATCCAGATAAATTGATGGGGAGAGAGGGAGAAAAAAACCATTACAAACCCCCACATCTGACCATTTAGAACCTGAACCAGGCCTCCTAATGCTTACAGGTTGTAAAAAACACTAGCGTGGGTGAAAAACTATTTTTTAAAAAAATGGTACATAAATATGTAGAAGAGCAATGAAATGTGCACTGGGCTCCCACAGGATATGGCTAAATGACACAAGCAGGAGGGGGCCACAAGCTGAGCCACAAGATACGGTGGTGCAACACCTCAGTTCAGGTTCCAAGGTCAGCAAGGCTCCTCCTGGCCTCCTGCAGCTGGTGTAATATGGCCCTGGGCAGGAGCAGGGCTGTGGGAGGAGGAAGTGTATGATGGCTGGTCAGATAAATGCCCCTGCCCACTCCCTGTTCCTTCAGCTCTAAACTGCAGTACAAAATTACATCTGCACTTCACCTCTGCACGCAGAGGTGCTCCTGCAGGGCTTGCTCCCAAGCAGCCAAGTGAAATGGTTGCTTCTGGGTGAAGGGGAGGGGGCAGAAGACACCCCATAATCAGCATTGGTGCCCCCAAGTACCATGCTCCCCACTGCACAGTGCAGCACCTGTCCTCTCCTGCACTGCTTGCACGTCACTGTCTCTAGGCTGCTCAGATCACCTCAATCACAAGGTGGCTTAATGCCACAGAAGGCTGGAGTGGCTCAGACACTGAGATTTCCCTGCTGCAGGCTCAGGACAGTCATAGTGTCCCTGGACAAGCAAGTCTGGAGCACCTGTCCTCCCCAAGCAGCTGAGCACTGCAGTGCTGCTGAGCCCTCAGGAACAGCTCCACAGGTGAGGCTCACCCTGCTGCTGGCTCACCCTGCGGCTGGCTCACCCTGCTGCTCCCCTGGGCTCTCTCTGGACAGTGACCAGCCCCAGGGGCACCATGACACTGACCTAAAGAGGTGCACCAAGTGAAGCCAATGGCTGCACACCAGACAGTGTTTGCAGTGCAGAGCTCAGTGCCACAGCACACTGCAGAGCCCAGGAGCTCACCAGGGCAGGGCAGTGTGGGATGCCTGCATGCAAAGCAAGCTTGTTCTGAATTAATCAATGAAAAACTGCGTTTGAGTGCATGGCAGGGAAGTGTGCAGTGCTGGCTTTGAGAGAGAAGTTTACACTTCAGGTTTTAAGAAATTAGGATTATCTCCACATCTTCTACTTCTTTCTCACACCATAGAGCCAGCAGGGAGGGAGGGACTGGGGCCATCCTTGTGCCATCAGATGGGAATGACAGGAGGGACTGGGGCCAAACGGAAGCTGAGATAGAGGATTGCTGCACCAAAGTAGAGCAAAAAGCCTTGTAAAAAAGGCCAGTGTCTCCCTCATGAGAGCAAAAGGACAGGAATTCCTTGTTGGCCCTCCACCCATTGGCACCTCTGAGATAACTTCATCAGTGAGATGTGCTCAGTATCTGGGCATGGCTAATTACTGCTCCACCCCACTGCAAACCTCCTTCCCATTGTGCTTCCCACCTGGCATGGCATGGTCAGGTTCCAGGGGCCCTGCAGTGGCCACCCACTGCCATGGCCTTCCCCAGAGCCACCTTTGGGCCCAGGTCAGGCAGGAGCCCCAGTCTGCAATAGCCTGCCTTGGGTGTGAGGAGAGCACCAGGGAGCTGCACCAGCAGAGTTTGTCACCGCAGCTGCTCACAGCTGTCCTGCTCCAGACACATCCCCTGTCACTGTCCTGGGATGGGGCAGGCAAGGACACGGCCATTCACTCAGGGGGGAAGTGCAGAAGCAAAGGACAAGAGCTGTTAGGGAAAAATGCTTTAATAAGGAGCTGGGTGAACAATAAAGAGAAGCACTTAATTTGATTTTTTTCCCTCCCATTTTTTTCTCCTTTTTTTGGTGCATCCTCCACAAGGAAGGTGTCAGGTCCTCTCTATGCTCAGTCTCTGCAGCCTTCACAGCCATTCATGCCCACATGGGAAACACCCTCACTGCCAGCCCTGGAGGGCCAGAATTACAGCCTCCACCCCACACCACTTCCCCCAGCTCCCTTATCTGTCAGTGCCTCATTGCCAGTTACAAACAGAGGGGTTTTGAGCCTCAGCTGCCACAGCTCTTTAGAGTCCTTCCTTACCTGCTTGCATGTCCCCATCCCAAACCCCACATTTCCCATTTTAGCTGCCACGAGAGTTGTTTCATTCCTGTGCATTTGTAATGAACTGCATGTGCCACCTGCTAACCCAAATTAAAAGGGAAAAAAACAATCCATGGTTGCTGCTTCCTGCTTGCAGCGTTCCCTAATGCTGCACAGGACTTGGGATAGCTAATCAAGCTCAAGAGGAGGCCAGGGCTGGTTGGCCACATTCTGTACTTCTCCAGCCTGTTTTAGTGAGTGGTGGCATTTTGGGAACTGGAGGTGGCTCTGCTGGGAGACCAAGTGAAGTGGGCACCTGCACTGGGGCCCAGGCCTGTGTCTGGCAGGGCAGGCACGGTGCCCAGCACTTGAGGCAGCTGTGGGCATCTTGCTGCAGTAATGTGAGCTTTGAGCAGGGCTAGAGGAGATGGGAGCTGATTTCCAGGCAGGTGCCTTCATGGAGGGAAGTGATTCAAGAGCTCTCTCATTCTCTACCCTCTTCCTACCGGTCTTGTTTAAATTCTGCTTTGGCAGCTGCTCTTTTTACAGGTGCTAATTTCAGCAAAGTGTCAAGAAATCCCCGGAGATAATGCTATTTACAAGGCACAGAGATGGCACAGAGCTAGGTTTGGTCTGGTGTCACCGCATTTCAGCCCCTGCTGCCGCTGCCTTCCTCTCGCATCAAGTCCTGCGGGAAGAGGAAGGCAAGTGTGAGGGTTTGCTGTACCTACAGCCCTGCCAGGATGGGGGATGCTGGCTGTACCTACAGCCCTGCCAGGATGGGGGATGCTGGCTGTACCTACAGCCCTTCCAGGAGCAGGGGATGGGAGGATGGAGCAGGTTGAAGGCAGCCAGTTCCTCACAGAAACAGCAGCCATGTGAGGGCTTGACTGTCACCCAAGAGGAGCTGGGTCCTGCCAGTGGAACCAAAGCCACAGGTTTGCTCTGAGCCTGGGTGCAGATAGGGAGGCTTTGTAATGCTCAGGAGGAAGGGGAGGACAGTTTTGCATGGGGGAGGAACCTTTCTCCATCACAATCACCTGCAAAAAGACACCCCACACATGCAGTCCAGGGAAATATATCTGTGTGGGCAGGCTAGGAGGAGATGAGCAGCAAAGACCAGCTGAACTTGGCTCAATCTGACAGTCAGTTCCTCAGCACCAACACAGACCCCACCCAGCAGGAACTTGCCATTTGCTGGGTCTGGGGCTTCTCAACTGGAACTTGAAGAGGTGCTCTGCAGAGCTGGGTGCACAGCTGCTGTGGGCAAGCAGGGCTGGAGGCCCCTGTGGGCACTGGAGCGTTTGTGCAGTCACAGCTGGGTGGGAAGGGGCAGGATAAGAAACATCTCACTCCATGGCTGCTCCTTCCTGCCACCAGCAGCAATTCACACTGGGAAAAGCGCAGCTGGGATAATAATAACCAGCCATACCAAGGGACCAATAGCTCTCAGCACTCTCAGGGCAGATGCCCAACAAATTATTCTCCTCCAGGGCAAAACCATTTTTATTCTATTAATGATCCCTGATACTTTGCCCAGTTGCTGCATCCTTGCTTGTGGCAGCAATGGCATGACAGTCTTTAATAGGCACCATTGGCTGGTTTCTGCAACTCACATCATCGACAACTAAACATCTTCCATGGTGTTCTGGGGGAGAGGAGAGGAGTGATGGAGACCTGAAGCAGGTCCTTCCAGCAGGGCTCAGGCTCCCTGCCTGTAAAGGAGAGCCTGGAGGCGGTATTTAATAACAGCCAAACGCAGCAGGCTTTATGGAATTCCTGACAGCCCCACAATGCCCGCAGCTGCTCTCCCCAACCCTGGCAGAGATGCTGCTGCCCTGGGCTGGAGCACTGGAGGCATGGGCTGGCTGTGGGCTGCCTTGATGCATTTTCCTCCGCAGCAGGGGGAGCCTTGCTGCTGCAAGGGCACGGAATTACAGCGCTGGGTCAATTACCCACAGCCTGCGGTGCCCACTCCTGTGTGTGCCTCATTTCCTCCAGAAAATGACAGAGCAGAGGGAAGGTTTGACATTGTGACCAGGGCACAACTCCACCACTCCACACCAGGGTCACAGCAAGGTGTTTTGAGATCTCACTGTCTTTAAGAGAATTGGTTGCTATTTTTTTGGTCCTGTTCCTTGGTATCTGGCTTGTGCCTAGTGTGACACCACCAGAAATCCTGTTTCCCTGCATCCTTCACGAGTCCCAAGCTGCCCCTGGGTATGGTCACATACTTCAGCCTTAGTGGGAATCAAACACACCCCAGCCTGGGCTGTACCTGTCTGTGGAGATCTCCTGGCTGCCTCTGCCTAAGCTGAAATGACCTTGGAGCCACAGAGCCCCACGGGCTGACTCTCAGGGCTCCTCACCAGGAGCCATCCCTACAGGAACTCTCCTGGAGCGGGTCAACACGTGGCTCTGAAAGGGAGGCAAGGGCTCAGCAGCACTCTGCCCACACCTGGGGCTACCTGGGCAGCACAAACCTGCCCAGAGGGACCTTCCCCATCAGGGCCCAGAGATGTCCCTTCCTCGATTATTCCCATCCTGCCTGGGGAATAATAAGAGGAACTCTGCGGGGAACACGCATTCCCCCTTTCCCCATGCCAGCCCTGCTCCAATGTGCCCCTTCCAGATGGAGCAAAGCCCATTCCGCACCTCCCACCGCCCACGGCCAGTGACTCACAGGGATGCTGCTGCCTCATGCGGGCAGTGCTGCCCCAGAACACACTTCCCGGCGGGGAAACCTGCCCAGCCGCGGGGAGACAAACCGGTGCCGGTGTCCCCTGGAGCCACGGGCGCCCGCGGTGCACGGGAGGAGCGCGCCCGGCTGGCCGGGCGCTGCCCCTTTAAGGGAGGAGGAGCCGCTCGCGAATTTGTGAATGGCTGTCCCCGCCCCCGGCGCGCGCGCCGCCCGCCCGACCAATCAGCGCACGTGCCGCAGGCTCGCGGCCCGCGCACGGGGCCCTCTTAAAGGCGCAGCGCCGCCTCCCGTCCGTCCCCACACGGCCGCTTCGGGAGCCCCGAGGTGACCTTCAGAGCGGGCCGCAGGCGGGGGATGAGGAGCCGCTGCTGAGGGCAGGCACAGCCCTGCGTTCCTCACGAGCGACACGCTAGCAACACAAGCCCCGGAGGGCGGTGGTGCTGAGGGTGATGTGCCGGCTTCCCTCACCCTGAGTGCAGGGCTTGGGCAGGGATGGCCAGGCCGCAGGGCCCGGACACCCACACTGCCAGAGCACACGGTGGGGCTGAGCTCCCCCCAAGGCCATGGGCTGCCAAGCCATGGTGTGAGAGAGAGCAGGCGGCTGGGAGAGCTCTTTCATCACCCCATCATGTTCTAGGCCAGATAGGAAGGCAGGAGCGCTCCCACAGCAGCACAGCACTAAAGCTTACGAAATCTTCCTGCAGAAACACCCCGCGAGACTCAGCTGTGCAAAACCTACCCCTGCAGGGAGGGGAAACAGCTGTGCAGCACGTGCCAAGGGGAGGGAATGACCAGTGCAACAGTGAGATTGCAATAAACCCACTCCAGGTCTCCCCCTCCTTGCTCTCCACTGCTCCTCCCTCAGTCTGCTCTAGGCCAGGCTGTGAAATGATCTGGTCTAAAAATACCCCTTCAAGGGGAGGACAGCCTGGCAGGACACTGCCGTGTTTCCTGGACACGTGCAGGTGGGGAGCTGGTGGTGAGGCTGGGCAAGCAGAATTGGCAGGCAGGATGGTGTCCATGCCAGTGCTTTGGGCACAGACTCTGGTGTACCTGAGCACTGCCAGCCCCTACAGCTATCCAGGCCACAGACTGCAGGAGGCTTTGCCTCAGCCTCAGTACTTGGAATAATTTTTAGGTGCGATGGCAGCGAGACTCCTACAAGGTGCTTTGTGCCTGCAAGGCTCAGGCAGGTGCTGCCCTGGGGTGAATCATTGCTTCCTGCTACAGGACAGGGACTGGCTTGAAATGCAGCCACTGCTGCAGCCATGCATGGTTTAACCCTCCCAGAGCAGGCAGAGCAAGGCAACAGGAGACAGCACACAGCAGAGAACACCTTTCCAAGGGCTCACGCTTGGATTCACAAGAGGGATGATTTCCAAACCCACGCTCATTTACTGTCCTCCCCCTGCACTTCCCCCAGCTCCTACCAATGCTGAGGATAATACATCTCTCAGCGTAGCTTGATACTGATCCTCCAAATCCTAAAGACCATAAACCTTCATGAGCAGTTATCGTGGCTGCTTTATTTATAACAGTGCCAGTACTGCCTCTGCCACCAGAATCCTGATCTCTGTCCAGCCTGATGCCATTAAGATGCAGTGACGTTCCCCCAGCTCCAGCACTCCAGATAGAAAGCAGCTGGCCTGCCAGGCTCTGCCTTCAAGCTTGGTTTGTTTCTATAAAAATGGCGAGGAGAGCTTGTTTGTTTTGCAGAAATGCACCTGGGGGATTTGTCCTCACCCTCCTGAGGTGCTGGGGTGGCAATGTGGAGGGGTGGAAGAGAGGGTGGCACATCCCATGCTCGGGCTCCACATTTCCTGAGCCCCTGATGGGTCTGTGCTACAGGAGACAGGCTCCAGCACTTTGGTTGCAGCAGGAATATGGTCAATCACCTGACAAGGCAGAGCAGGAAAGGAGGAACCTGGTGCTGCTGTGTGGATCCTGCATCAGCACATTTGGGAAACGTGAGGAGCAGAGCAGAGACCCAGCAGAGGCAGTGCAGGAGCTCGCTGAGCTCCTGGCCAAGGCACCGATGGGGCTGGCCCCTGATCAGTCCCCATGCTGCTGGAGATGCCTGTGAATGGTCTTGGTTCTTGATTTCAGAGCTACACATGGAACCCCTGAGTGTGAATCTCATCAGTGTGCAAGTCCTCCAGCAGCTGTGCTCCCCTGGGGACAGGCAGACACAGACACTACATGGAGGCAAAGCTGAAGCACTGAGCTGGAGGGAGGATGGATGGGATGGATGGATGGATGGATGGATGGGATGGGATGGGATGGGATGGATGGATGGATGGATGGATGGATGGATGGATGGATGGATGGATGGATGGATGGATGGATGGATGGATGGGATGGGATGGGATGGGATGGGATGGGATGGGATGGATGGATGGATGGATGGATGGATGGATGGATGGATGGATGGATGGATGGATGGACTCCAAGCCTGTGTGGATGGCTCTGGAGCATGGCTCTCTGTTGGACACTCCTTAGAGCCTCCCCCTCACTGTTCCCTTTCTGCCATTGCATGGGGAGAGCTGCATGCACTCACACCATCCAAATACCTTCAAAACAGTGACAATGACTTGGGTGAATGGAGACACCACATCCATCAAGACTTTCCTATGCTGCACAGCCAGAAACACCTTGTGTCTGCAAGGATCTTCCTTTTGCTGCTGGTTTTGGACAAAATGTCCCCGAGTAGGAGTAGGTGACCATGCATGAGATTTTGGTTTGACAGCCTGGTGGCTCTACTGACTTCTTCATCCTTTGCTGAAGCTAGATATGGAGTTGGGAGAACTGAAGTCTAAGCATGTCCATCTCTCCAGCAGGAATAGCAAGAGCCTCTAGTAAAGCTGAGGCCATTCAACCCCAAAATGTCCACTGAAGTGACAGTTCTTCCTGCCACAGCCCTTGCTGACCCCCTCTTTGAGCAGCAGCATCCCTGGGACACAGGCTGCCCAGCTGGGTGTCCCTGCTGTGCAGGGCTGAAGTGTGGTTCAGTCTGTGTGTGTTACTACAGACACACACCCTCTTGAGTTCAGCACTTTGGCTTCTGAGCCTGTGTCTGCAGTGTCAAAACACAAAATCGCTGGAGAGCATCTGAATGCCCTGAAGCAACCTCTGGGCACAAAGTGGCTCGAGTGACACTGGGCAGCAGCCTCTGGGCTGGGGGCTGCTGCTTTTCTTCTCTGCTTCTCCTAAAATAAACATGCTCTCCCTTTTGCATGGGGATGCAATGGGGAGGAGAGAGTTCCTCCAGGACCTGGTTGATTCTGTGGTCCCATGGCTTGAGCATTAGCCACTTCCTGGGATTTTGGGGTTGCAGGGCTGATGCTGACGGGCTCAGATCGAGATAAAGCAGTGGCCTGGTGAAGTCTGGCCTGCAGCAATGGCTTCAGCTGCCTGCCCAGTCAGCCCACAGAGAGGGCATGGGGTGGTGGGGACAGCAGGGCACATGCAACCGAGCAACCTGACAGGGGCTTCTTGCCGGGGCTGCATTCACTGTCAGACATTCGCCCACACCAGAGATCTGCCTCATTTCCCTGACGCTCCACGCAACAACAAACAGCTCCGTGGTGCTTCCCCTCTCCTGTATCTCACAGAGAAAATGGAGAGCGGCGAGGCTGCAGCCAAGGCAGGGGAGCAGGGAGCTCACAGCAGGCATCGCTGCAGCAGCAGCATCTGCCACACGCCCATCGCATCCTGACCCTCCGCTCCCGCCAGGCAAAGGTGCAGGCACGGGAACGCCCTTCGGTCCGGCCAAAGGCACACTGGGAAAGAGGAAAAAACACTTGAGAGGAGGACGGAGAAGCAGCCAGCCGGTCGCCACGCTGGCGGCACAGCTCGCCTTTCTCTGCCAAACGCCCCAGGGAGCTCCATGGACCTGTGTGGCACTCGAGCCGTGGGTTATGGACACACGGATGCATCTTCTTCCGCCGCAGAGAGGGCTCCTAACACCCCGACAGGGCGTTCCTGCCGGAGCTGTGCCCTCCCTGGGACACAGGGAGGGGAACCGGGGCATCTCTGGCCTCAGTCCCGCCGGGCTGGAGCTCAGACTGCCCACGTCAGGCTCAGAGGCACCGCACACCCCGCACACAGCCGGAGCAGCAGTGACCCCTGGCAGCGAGCTCTCCCGTTCACCGGGGATTGCAGGGCACGCATGGAATGCCTGTCCTCTGAGGCAGCTCTCGCACTCTCCATCATATCAGGACCTGCTGTTGCTCCGTGTCAGCTGTCAGGCCGAGGCAGGGCAGAGCTGTGAGCGGAGGAACGCCTCGGCAGGCGGGAGGGATGCTCAGAGGCGGAGGGGCGGCCCCGCACTGGCGGTGACAGGGATGGAGTCACGGCGGCTGCGGAGCCGCGCTGGGGAGCACGAGAGGGTGGCAGGGGAAGAGCGGCGCTTCCTCGCAGGCGCAAAGCTCTGCTCATCAGCGGCATTGTTCCTCTTTCATTTATCTTTACAGCTGGCTGCTGCCCGCACTGAGGATGAAAACGCCGTTTACGGAGAGCAGCAGCCTCCTCGGCAGCCTGGGAGAGCAGGCGAGTGACACCGGCCACGGGAGCGTCCTCCTGAGTCTTCTCGCAGCTCATGAGCCCTGAGCAGCCGGGCTGAGGCCACCACAGGGCTCAGGAAAAGGCTGAAATGAAGGATTCAGCAAATAAAACCCCACGAGCTGCAGAACTCAGGCAGGGTTTTGCCTCTATTAGCCTCAACAGGGCTTTTTATCCAGCAAAGTCCCTTTGCTCTTGCCCCGTTGAGAGCTGAACACCCACTTTGCCATGGAGAGATGGCTTCAGCCCACCAAGCCTCAAAAGGAAGCACATGTTGTTGCTGTATTTACCGGCACCTCTTCCTTTGTAGCAGCCATTTGCACGCTGCAGGGCTCTTCAGAGCACACCCATATCCTTCACACACAGGCAGAAATTTCCTGTTCCTGGAAGCATTTGTGTGGAGAGGCAATCTATTTGACATGCATCTTCCTGGCTGAAGCAGGTCACGGTAGCTTTTGCTCTGTTAACATTGTTGTGGAGAGCTGTGGGCAGGGGAGAGGACAAAGCCAGGGCAGTGGAAAACTTATTTACATTGATGGATGCAGTAAGAGAATTGCACTTACTTCAGGTAGGAAAAGCCACTTCATTGTGTTGCCTTTCATCAGTGGCAGGGTGTCCACTAGAGCTCTTGTTCCTGGGCTGATGGCACCAGGGTGGCAGCTGGTGCTCCCCTCTGCCCTAGCATGAATTATCATTAACTCATAAAATGTTCCCTGGTTCTTCCAAATGCAATTTGCCAGCTCAGGTATTTTTCTGAAACCTGCTTTGGAAATGCCTGTGGCATAAAAAGCACACCCTGAAGGCTGGAAAGCAGTAAGTCCCCATGGAGCAGGGCAGGAGCTGGGTGTGTAGGCGTTGTGCAGCCCTGGTGCTGTCCTGCATGCTGTTGCTGTTGAGAACTGACACGGGATTTGATGCTGGCAGGAGCTGAGGTGTCCTCAGAGCCTTCATGCAGGAGTGAAGGAGGAGAAACAGGGCCTGTGCTGTGGTCCAGCAGCACAGCCTGCCCCAGACACCTGATCCTGTCTGCTGGGGAACTGCTGGAAATGCTTCCCTCTGTCAGGGCCAGGCCTGTATTCAGCAGTGAAGGTGACATCCTGGGAAAGGCTCACCACTGTGATGAAGAACTCTGCATCCCAGCACAGGGGCTGCTGCAGAGGAGCTCTGCACGAGCCTGCAGCTCTCCAGCACTGCTTGGCTCCAGTCTGCAGGAAAGCTGCTGGGTTTCTGCAGAAAGCCAAGTTTCAGGCAGGACTACAGGCATGGCACTGAACACTACCATCCTCACAGCTTTTCACCTCCAGCTCCCTGCTCTGCCTGCAGCCATGCTGTGAAATGACCATCCTCTGGGATGGATGAGGTTGCAGATGAGAGCCCTGCCAGAGCACAGTGCTCCCAGAGTCCCAGTCTGCCCACCCAGGTCCCCACTGTTCCTCCATCTCAGGGCGGTGGCCCCTCCTCAGGGCTGGCGGCTGCAGCCCCTGCAAATGGGTGACCCCTCAAGCTCCAGCACCTGGCACCAAGGACTGGCCCCATGCTGACACAGGCTAGGAAAGAAGGAGGCTGGAAAGAATGACAGGAATTATTTCAGGTCTGGAACAACCTGCCTCAACAGCGAGCGAGTGAAGAAGCCAATCTGTTTAGTTTATCTAAGGGAAAGTTAAGAGGGAACTTAGATGCATCTATAAATACCTACATGTTGGGAACATTCTGATTGCCAAGGTCCTTCATCCTAGCAAACAAAGGCAGCAAAATTTCCTTGCTGCTGGGAGCTAAACCAAGAGAAATACAGGCTAACAGTAAAATACAGATTTTTAATGTGAAGGATAAATAATCAGCAGGCCAGCCAGGCCAGGGACCGAGCAGATTCCCCATTGCATGAAGCCTTAAAATCAAAACTAGGTGTCTGCTGCTAAAGGAGACATTGCAACTCAGCCAGACATTTGGGGCTAGATGCAAGAGCTGCTGTACTTCATGGCCTGGGACAGCTAGGAAGAAAATCCCTTAAAATCACAACAGAATCTGTTCCCAATTGCTCAGGCTCTCACCCCCTCATGGGTTTTGCCCTGTGATTCCCCTGTGGCGGTGTTTCCCACCCACTGGCAAATGGAAATCAGCAGCCAAGCTCATCTTCTTGTCATATTCAGAAAACCACTGTCTCGCCCTTCAAAAACTGCTAAAGATATGGTGAATGATTGAAAATGCAGAGAGAAACAAGAGAAAAGGAGAAATTAAACAGTAAGAGAAAAAATGGGGTGTTACCCATTTTATTGCAGTTCAGAAAAAGAAGGGAAACATTTAAAAAAGGACAGAAGAGAGGCAGTGCAATTTTTGTATTTAAAATACTTTGGAAGAATACTTAGACTTAGCAAACAAGCATTATTTCAAACTTTGCCAAGAAAAACAACATTTTCGTATAATTTTAAATCTGTGGTGAGCTCCATTCTTCCTGGCCACTTCATCCTTCCCAAAAGTGCATTTTGCCCTTCACTCATCCCTAAAACTCCCCTCAAATGCGTAGCCCAAAGGATTTTCTTGCACCAGGTGGAGGCTGAGCTTTACGATGCACATCCAAATAAATGGTGTTTCCAAGTAAATAAGACAGCAGAGAAAAGCTCCCGGGAAGCTGAGGAACGGACCTGCCATTTAAGAGCTCGGAGAAAAAAATATGGAAATCTGCAACGTGGGAGCGTGCCAGCGCCGGGGGCGAGAGGGACGGGCCTGGGAGGATTTCCAGCTCCAGCAGCCTCGTTATTCCTGCGCCACATCCACCTGCCCTCCCAGCCCTGAGGGCTGACACCACTGCTAAGGCAAGGGGATGATTTCAGCGCTGTCCAGCCCCTGGCACAAGTGACCGCTCGATTTTCTGGTGTGAGCATCAGCAGAGCAGCCAGGAGGACACCGTGCCAGCCCCAGGGGAGGGACGCGCCGCGCCCGCGGTGCCGGGAGCGCGCGGCTCCGGCGCTGTGCCCTCAGTGCCAGGCAGGGCGGGAGCTGGCGTGGGGCGCACGGAGGCTCACCTGGGGCAGGGTGCTGTGAGAGCTGAGCACCAGGCTGCAGACACTGGCTGGTGCCTCTGTCCGCCGGGCTGTCACCCGCACCAGCCGTGGCGCTGTCCCCGCAGCGCTGTCCCCTGTGGTGAGCCTCTGCTCACGGTCCCAGGAGCAGCCCTGAAACGAGACAGAGTGGGGGGACACGTGGGTAGGGCAGGGCAGCTGCTTTTGTAAATCAAAGGTGACTCCGACCAAGGGGGTAGAGAATGATGCACCTGACTCCATCATCAGAAGGCTAAAGAATTACTCTATTATACTATACTGTGTACATTGTATCTAAACTGAATCTGCCTGCACTCACTCTTGCTCACAACTGCCCAGAACTGCACTCATCTCTGATTCTCTCCTGACTGTCCTGTGATAGTCCTGACACACACACACTTCTTGGCCCTGACAGGCCAAAGGAACAAAACATCCTCACTTTGGGTAAACAATCTCCATATTGCATTTTACTTTAGCACAACACAGGCACAGCAAGTGAGATAAGAATCGTGTTTGCCTTCTTCTCTGCTTCTCTCTGTTCAGAGGGCATGTGAATACCACAAGCTGCCTCCAGGCTCTCCACTGCTTCTGGAAGGGCCAAAAGGAGCTTTTGCCCATGCAAGGGGAATGCTGCCTTTGATGGGCATCCCCTCCTCTCATGTCAGCCTGCCTGGTTGGATCACTGCAAGCAGTGGTGGAGGTTTGCTGGCCCCAGACTCTGCGACTGTGCCATTGCTGGGTTGCATTTCACGTTTCATCAACACAAGACATCTCAAACACATTGTTTTAGGGAAAGAAGGAGGGATTGGATGGTGTCAGTGGCTTGGAAGCCCTGCGACTGGATGCTTTTTTCATCCCCCTTACAGACAGGGCACAGTGGAAGGAGCAGGGGCACTGCTCACACCAGCTGTGCAAGGCCCACAGTTGCTTCCCTGCTTGTTTCCACGTTGATTTTTCAATGTCCTTGTTCAGTCTTGGGGATTCATTGACTGGCCTGGCCACAGAGACTGGTGGCTATTGCCAGCAGAGTTCACTGTTGGGCAGATCAAAGCTGCAGGACACCCAAAAAAACCAAAGCAGGATCCCACTGCTTATGGCATAACAGCACTAAAAATTTGTTCTTAAACACATCCTAGAGTTGCAGGTTTGACTTTAACTAGAGGGACTGGCAATGTGAAGGGGGTCAAGACAAAATGTGACTAAAGTGGCTCCTGAGTCAGAGGAACACAAATATCTCCTGCAGTGATTGTGGGCTGTTTTGTCCTCCTTGTTCTTTATCCCCAAACTCCTTTAAAGTATTCTTCCTTAGATGATATCATTCAGCTCCATCTTCCCTGTGTGACACTTAAATTTGGAGTACCCCCAGGTATATGATGGGAAGCCAGTTCAATCTCTGAGGCAGAAAATGGTGTTTATCTCATAGGGTTATTTCACTGAAAGGAGGAATCCCTGAATTTTTGCATTTCTGCACTAGATTAGGGGGATCCTACAGCATCCCATGGCAGGGCAGTGAGTGGGGGATGGAGGCAGTAAGTGGGGGATGGAAAGAAAGCCTGCAAAGACACGAGGCAATTTTATTTACCTTGGTGCCTTTCTGATAACTGAGACCCTACTGCTCAATTCCTGCCTCTCCACCTGGTGCTGTATCTTTTAGAATGCTGTTGAAAATTGAGGAGAATGCAAATAAGAGAGACACAAGCTATCTGAAAGCTGGGAAAAAATCCTGAAAAGGGAAACTTGAAAGACTCAACCTACTTCACTTATCAAAAGTGGCTGGATCAGAGAGCTGAAATGCCTCCATGGGAGACAGTGTCAGACAGGAGCAAATAATCCAGCTGCAACTGCAGAGCAGGAGCCAGAGCTGGAGCTGGAGCTGTTCACATTACAAGTAATTCAATTAACACTTGTGAACCAGAGAGGTTGCCTCATTAATGAGACAAGCTATCACAGAGAATGTGTGGGAACAGCCGGGATCTGAGCTGGGCAGGGGGTGGTGGCCAGCAGCCCATGTGCCCCTTGAGTCCCTCTTAGCGTAGGAGTGTGCAGGGTCTGGCCCTGCAGCACCACAAGGCTGGGTCTTACCTCAGGCAGGTTTTGGGGCTCTCTGGGTGTGACTGTGGAGCTGGGCTCACTGTCGCCAAGCTGTTCCCTGGCCGTGCCATGACGTGCATCCAGGCTCGGAGACTGCTCGGGTGCAGAGCGCAGCGTGAAATCGTAGAATTCATGGATATCTGCAAAACAGCAGGAGAAACATCCTCAGGACCAGGGGGCAGCCTGATGCCTGACAGCAGCCTGTGGGGTGCAGCACCTGTGACCTCCACTCTGCCCCCAGGCCCTGAGCCCTCTGTGAGAGGCTGGCACCCTGGGAGAGGGCTCTGCTGGCCCCCTGTGCTTGCTGTGTGTCCCACCACTCCCCCTGTGCAAGGCAGGAGGTGTAGTGGGGTGCCTGGCTCACTGTGCAGTGCCCGTGGCTCTGGAAGGCATAGGAATGTCCACAGAGCAGTGACCATACAGTCCACATTGACTAAGAGCAAACTCTGCTCAGCAGCATCAATCCAACACCCAGCCCATCCTGCTCTCCTCCAGGCTGTGCCAGCCCCAGGCATGGTCCCTGTCCCTGCTGCTCTGACAAGCCTCTTGTACCAGGCAGCCCCTGCCTGCCCTGACTCTGATGGGCTATTCCCTCCCCATCACAGCCCCCCACCACCCTGTGGAGGGGCTCCCTTACCAGGGGGACAGGCAGAGAAGCCACAGGGCACTCAGTGTACAAGCCCTAAAGCTGATGACTACAGCTCTGTTAACCCCAGCTCCCTCCCTGGTATCTCCCCTTTTCCACCTGCACACTGCCACAACAGGTATCAAGGCACCCTCATTCTGGGCTCCAAGGACCTGAGTCTGCTGCTGTAAACCACAGTGGCTCTAGAGAGAGCCATGAAAATGGGGTATACCAGCTCTCACTGCTCCAGAGACACTTATGGGGCAAGACTGGGGCCTGAGAGCAGCTGCCCAGGTATAGTTCCAGAGGAGCTCTGAGAGCCCAGCCCCTCTCCCAGCCCAGCCAGGAGGGTTTTACCCTCTCCAGGTCACACACAGAGGATTCCAGGGAGCAGAAGTTCTGCAGTGCGCTCAGAGTTCCTCCCTAAGGAAGCTCCCACTGCTGCACACTCAGGCAGCTGCTGGCCCCCGGCAGCCCCCAGTTATCTCCACAGCCAGCACCTCCAGAGTGGTCAACATATCCACTGCAGAAGGGTTTTAATTTCAAAAAGGAAACTACATCAAAAGTGAGAACCTGTTTTTATGAAGAAACTGAAAGGGGTAACAAAAACTTGTGGGAGGCTCTGAGCCTATTTAGAGAGACCCACTGGGACATGAGAACAGACATGGAGTGTCTGGCTGGAGAATACTGTAAAGGCAAGAGGGAGGAAAGCTAGGCTTGACTGCAGAGGAAAAGAGGCTATTGAAAATGAGAAGACATTCATCTAAACTGCTGAAGCTGCATCTAAATGAGAAAACCAGAATGGATGGTAAATGCTGTCAGGTTAAAGGTAAAGCTCCAAGAGGTCAGCCAAAAGAGTTTGGTAAACGCCTTCCAAAAGCCATAAAAAAAGTCATAAATCCCTTCAAGCACCTGGGAAACAGGAAGCCTGGCAGAGCCTGCAGGGCCAAAAAGTCAAGGCAGCATAAATGAGCACTTGAAGCAGGAAAAGACACAGCAGGAACCTGAGATTATTTTCTGTACCTGCATCTGCTCTGGAGGAAGCTGGAGAGCTCCACTTCTGTGAGTGACCCCAGGGGCAAGCTGTGGCGCTCAGCTTGAGGGGGATGTGGCCACTCCCATGGCACTCCCTGGGAGCGCAGGGATGAAGCACCTGCACTTGCCCTCCAGTCTGTGATTTCTCACCTGAAACTATGCCACAGCATGGCATCATGAGGTATTAAACACCCACATCACAAAGACTTCAACAGGAAATCTGGTGAGCACTGGCACTGCAAGCAGGGACACGCTGGCCACTGCCTGAGGCTGGTCCCTGGCTGCAGCAGGGTGCTCTGCCTAAGCAGGGACACAGCAGCTGCAAATTTGTCTCACAGGTTCATCAGTGAAAGGCTGAGAGAGGAGGGTCTGCTGAGCAGGGATAAGATCAAGTGAGGAGGGTCTGCTGTTCTCAGTGCTGAAAAATACTGAGACCAGCTTGACCAAACTGTCAGACCTCACCACGAGGACAGGCAAGCCATGCTCCCTGACTGGAGCTGGGAGCAGCGAGAATGTGCACTCTGATATGGAAGTGAGAGTCAGGAGTGGTGAGAAGAAGAAATGAAAGAGCTGCTCGCACCTTTTTGAGCACAAAGCACATTTTGTTGACTAATAATCTAAAAAATGCACATGACTGACAGTCAATCACTTTATACTACAAAAGGCCAGTGAGAACTTCCATCATACCTCCCTGAGGTGTGTGAAGATCCTTCCCTTGGGTGGGGACACCCCTCGAGGCTGAGTCAGAGATTTGCCCTTGGTCATTGGTGTGGGTGAGTGACATCAATCTCTACTTAGTAATTGTTTAGCTAGCTCTAATATAATTGCTTTAATATTGCTTCAAAAACAGTGCACTACACTAGTAATTATAGCTACCCATACTGTTTAGTAAATAATTCTGATTAAGCTCTTTTTTTCTCTAATCCTTATCATTATTGTAATAAATTTAAACAAATAATTTGATATATTTGTATAAATACATTGGGATTATCATCCTTAATCCTGTCAGACAAAGTTGTATAAAGGTTCAATTACACCTGTATAATCCTTTAGACATATACCACTGACAAAGTCTGGGGCTAAATTGGATCCAGCTGCACCCAGGCTCCTCTCTGAGGGTGAGTTTAGAAAGGAAGGGTGTCCTTTCTTCACCTTGTGACTCAACAGGAGGGTTTTTATAATAAACTTTGTCTGGAGCTCCCACCCTGCAGAGCAGAGCAGGGCTGCACGCCCAGGCACAATTCCCCATCCTCTCTCCCAGTGTTTAACCACGTGCCCATGCACTGCAGCAGCACATCCCTGATGCTGATGGGACAAGAACAGCTTCAACCCCCATCTTGAGCTCCCAGGGGCTGCCTGGTGTGTGAGCTCCCAGCTGTAGGGGCAAAGCTGATACAGATCTCACTCACTGGCAGAACAGCAGCTGGGCGCCCAAGGGCAGCCCAGCCAGGCTCTGTGGCTGCCCCAGTGCAGGGAGCACCGTGCCACTGCCTGGCATCAGTGCCACTTTTGGAAATGCTGTTTTGTGCTGCCAGGCTCTGCCCTGTGCCCTGGGAGACAGCTGGCAATGATGGGAGGAGGGGGAGTCCCCAGATGTACCAACTGCACCTGGGACACCCCTTCTATAGCCCCCAGGCTGCCCCTGAAAACCTCCCAAACCAGACACGAGGTCACAGCGAGCCCTCACTTCACAGCCAGAGACACTGGACTTTGTTTTCGTGCTAAAACATCTCTCCCTCTGGTTATAAAAATAATAATTGCGTAACAGGATAGCAGCAGCTTCTGGCTGCACGGATTACGCTGGGAGCACACAAAACTTTGCAAGAATGAAAACAGGATTTGAAGGGCTCCATTGTGGGGGTGTGCTGCTGCTGGCACCCCCGTTTGTCATCCATCTGCTGCAGGAACACAGCCTGGGGCAGCCCAGCTGGCAAGGAGCCTGAAGGGCACGAAACTTGTCCCCTGAAGCAGCCACTCTCCACCTCCAAAACCCTCAGCCCAGTTTAGGTGCTTGCCAGAAGAGAGAATTGTTGCTGGCACCAGGGATTAGAGGAGTTTCAGGATTGGTGGACAGGGTTCAGGCAGCAAAGGACAGAAGTACATTTTAGGACACATGCACGTGGCATTAAGATAATATAAATACATGCTGGTTTCTCTCACTTCTTATGAGCATCACAAGTAAGTCTGCCTCACCTGTGCACTTTAAGAGCAGCACTACCTGAAAAACCTCCATAAGAGGATGTTGTGGTAGCAAAAGATGAAGCTGCATGTTCTGTCTCACAGCCCAGTTTCTGTCTGATGACATGCAAATTTGTTCTGGATCTAATAAGAAAAAGTAACTCAAGATTTACAGATATTAGAATTTTTCGAATAATTTTTTCCTGGGGTTAACACATCAAATAAATGTCATTAAATATTTCTATAGCATCTGTGCACTAAAGCAGTGCCCTTGTGCCAGCCAGCACATGCACTTCCAGAAAATGACATTTCTTCCCCAATGTGTGCACTGTCAGCAGCTGCAGCACCACAGATTTACCCCAAGCAGAAACCCCAGCCTTGCAGCAGACCCATTGCCATTCACACCCATGGCTGCCACAGCTGATCTTTTCCAAGCAAGCGGCAAGTTTCCATCCTTGCTACGGGCCAATCTGCAAGAGGAGGAGTCCTCAGGGTTGGGCAGCCTCCAGATTCCTCCAGTTTTCCACGCTGGCTCCTGCAGCCACCCGGTGAAGCCATTACACCATCGCCAGCTGTGCTGTTAGCAGGCAGGTCTTGCTGGGGTTTTGCACCCAGGGAAGCACTGCCTGCCACTCCTTCTGCCTTCACCACATCAGGATGCTCATGAGGAATCTTTTGCAGGGTAAAAGGAGCTGCAGGGGAGGACTGGGAGCCCCAAGAGCTGACAGGACCTACAGAGGTCTACACTGGCCAGTGCTCAGGCACAGAAGAGAAGCTGAGTCCCAGAGGATTTTTGGGAGGAGCTGCTGGGAGCTGGGACAGCTGGACACACACAAACCCTGCCTGTCCAGCTTCTCCCACTGCAAAGGGCACAACGGCTGCTTTCAGGCTCTGGGAAGGAAAGGTCAGGGAGCTGCTTTTGTGTGCAAGCCCCATCCTCCCCAGCAGCACCAAGCACCTCCCTGAGGGGCTCCACGGAGCAAAGGGAAAACGGGGTCACCATCGCCCCAGCCCAGGCTCCGGGAGCACCCCTCTGCTGGGCTGTTTCCTTGCAAGTCACGCACTTGGCTCCGCAGCCTCAGACACGGAGAGAGGGGCCAGCAGAAGGGAGCCAGCACAGCCTGTTTTCCCTCTGCACAGCCAAGGAATTTCTTTTGTGCTGAGCAGGGTTTGGCACATTCCAGCAGAGCAGCTCCCGCAGCGCCGGGGCCGTGCCGAGCCAGCCGCGGCACCGCTGGGACAGGAGCTGTCCTGGCACGGGCAGTGTGCCCCCGGCACAGGCAGAGCCAGGGACAGGGAGGTGGCCACAAGGATTTAAAGGGCTGGGCCATGCTCAGAGGAGTCTGGCAGAGCATGGTGCATGTGCAGAGCAGTGCTGGGTATGATCACAGTGACTGACCCATCCAACACAACACTGACGCATCCTGGACACAGCAGAGGCTGGGGCCTCTGGAGACCCCAAACCAGCTTGTTCTTTAAAATAAAAAAGCATACAGAAAGTCATATCCCTGGCATTTTTCACGTGGACTAACTTGGCAAACTCCATGATGTTTGGCACTGCTGGTAGCTCTACTATGGCCTGATGCATTTTGATGTTCTAACTCCAACCAGCCAGTGTGTGCTCTAGGAGAGCACTACCTGCAGGAGCAGGTGGCCTGAGGACAGGGATGGACCATGCTCACACATTCATCTTCCCCAGGGGCTGAAAAAAGCAGGGCTGTGCTGCTGAAAGGCTGCAAGAGGAGGGAGCTCTGCAGCTAAAGCCTCTCCAGAGCCAGAAGCTTCTGGCATGGTGTGGGGCAGAGAGATGGGAGCTCTGCACTGAGCAGTGTCTGTACTCTCCTGCAAATCCTCCTCCCACACCAAGCCAGCCCTGTGACTCGGAGCAGACCTCAGACAGAGACACAGTGGCCCACTGGGAAAAGGAGGGGTGAAAATAAAAATGAAAATAGAAATGTTCCATCATCCTTGCAGTGCTGTTACTGTGCTCCAGTGGGTACAGATATGGACATGAGGCAACCCAGTGTGTGCCAGCTGTGTGTGGCCACAGTGAGCACACAGCCAGACACAATGTCCATGCTGGGACAGAGACAATCACAAACCCACACTCCAAGGGGAAACAGAGGGAGGGAGCTGAGGAGGGGGGGCGGAAGTAATTAATGCAAATTCCTAGTTTAGGTAAACACATCCAGAGAAAGGCTCGCTCTGGCACGGGGAATTAATATCCTGTTAAACCAGTTGAAAAGGTCACCAGTAAACAGGAGACACTCCCAGCACTCCCTCGTGCCAGGGCTGATAGGACACCAAGACAAACGGCTGAGAGCAGGGAGCAGGGACGCTGCAGCATCCGCCTGCCAGCCTGCAGCTGCAGCCAGCTCGTGTTCTCTGCAGCTACACTCCCTCCACAGCACTTCTGCACTAACAGCAGCAGCCCTGGGCCTTGGGAAAGCTGCTTTGCTGCCTTCACACAGCCCCAGGGAGGACTGGCCAGCACACAAAAGCAGCCAGGGGTGTTGGGCTAATGTCAGGTTGGTCAAGGTCACAGCCCTGCTGGGGATCCCTGCCTCCAGGCTGGGGATCATTTAGAGAGAAGGCTGTATAAATGAAGAGATAAGAAAGGAGATGTACACTGGGTCCGCCAGTATGGGGCCCATCTGTCCTGGGGAGTGCACCCTTGGCACATGCCTGTGCTGCTGCTGGCACAGACATTCCAGCACAAGACCTTTAAAAGGACATGCTGGGACTGACTGGAAGTCTCCAGGTGATGCTCCAACAGCATTTGAGAAAAAAGGATAGAATAAAATTACTCAGGACACAGCATTACTTCATCTTCAATGGAAAACCTGATGCACAGAGGAGCTGCTGGCAACTCATCTCTGCAGGCACAGAAGTGGAACTCAGGCTGCAGAGGTGTGAAGAAAAGGTGAGAGCTGCCAAGAGAACAGCGAGGGGGAGCACCAGGGCTGAGACAGCCTTGGGTCAAAATGCACTGAGAGTGAGCCACAGAGCACATGTGGAGCTCTGCACCCTGGGGCCTGGGTCTTCTTCTAAGAGTGGGGAGCCTCTGGGGTGCTTTCCCTTCCATCCCACCAGGGAAACTCAGCTTCTTTCCCAGGAGATCCAGGAACAGAAACCACCAGGGCTGCACGCATTTCCCAAGGCCCGCAGAGAACAGAACTTAAGGAGAATAGCAAGATAGCTGTATTGCACAGAGAAGCTTCTTAGTCCAGAAAGACTTCAGCTCCATTTGTCTCATTCCACATGGAGAACTTTATACAGTGCTCAAAATGCCATTTTCTGGTGTCCAGCCCCAAGAAAAGCCTTGCTGTTAAGTCGTGTGTGAAATGGAACTGCTGGAACAGTGTGTTTCTCACAAGTGCTGGTGGGTCTAAGCACAAGAAAGGACCGAGTGCCCCAAAGGAGCCTGGGTACATGTGGGCTCTCTCTTAAAGACAGAAAAATCTAGTTTTCCTTCCTGGACACACCTGGGCTGTACCGCACAGAGAGCACTCACAGCAGGGCAGGATCCCTTAGCAGGTGCTGGATAGAACAGGCATGGCCTGATCAAGGAGGTGTTACCCCTTGTCCTCAATCAGACTGAGGAATGCTGTTCTCTACAAACACCCAGTGATTGCAGCCCTGGTATCTCCTGCCTAAGCCCTGGAGGGGAAAGACAGCCCAGCTCCCTGGCATTGCATGCCATGTGTTTCCACAGAATGCACTGCTCAGTGCCAGGCACCAGTGTGGGATCAGGCTCCCAGGAAACCCCACTAAACACAAGGACTGCAAGGGACTGCAAGGCAGGGGCTTACCCAGCAGAGCCTGGAAGAGTTCACTTTGGAAGATGTGCGAAACTTTTCCAATGGAAGCTTTTAACTCCTGCTCCTCCGGGGACTGCAGGGTGCTTTGGTATCTGGTCAGAATTTCCACTGCCCGTTCAGTGTCTGCAGAGATGACACAGGAGTAACAAGGCATTAGCATTGTAGGATGCTATGGAAAGGCTTGAGTGCAGTCTGGGATAATGCCTCAAGCTGCCTTCCAGTCTGGATTTTAAAAAGTCACACAGCAACAAAAGCAGCCTTCCTTACACACACCTGGGAAAGCTAACCCTGCTGAGAGCCACTGAGGGCCCACAGCAGAGACCTGGGCAGGAGGAGAGGTAGTTCTGCCACCAACCCTGAAAATCAGGGGCTACAATCAGATTGACTCTGAACTCTGTGGCACTGGGCAGGCTGAACACCTCTTCCACTTCCCAGGCACAGAAGCTGTTCAGGAGCTGGACACATTCTGGTTGCACAGGGCTATGAATACTACTGCAGAGCTGCAGCCTCCCACATAGGGCCAGATGGCTGCAGCAAAGCTGAGCGTAGGCCCATTCACGTAGTGCAAACAGCTCAGCTACAGGAGAGGCAAAACTTGGGTTGCTACAGGGTGAAGCACAAGAATTGCTCAAAGCAGCAAACAGCCGTGGGTCAGCAGGAGACAAGTGGGACAGGAACACGATGCCTTGGGGTCAGGGGAGATGCTGGTGAGGAGGGGAGCTGGAGGCTGCCATGAAGCAACATTTTGGTCACTGACTGGGCTAGACATAGCTATGAGAAAACCCTGGACCTAAAATAGTGGAGCTGTGATCTCCCTGCCTGGACACCTCCACACTTCTCTGGGCAGCCAGCCAGAGCTGCCAGTGCAGCCCCGACCTCAGATGTGACCCATGTCTCAGGCAGGTGGTGAGCTCCTGTGGACCTTCAGACCATCCCTGCCCCACCAGTGGATGTTTCCCTTTGTCACCCAGGCAGACTGAAGACAAAGAGTGTCTGTGTGTGAAGGCAGGGAAGCTGTCCCGCCACTGCTGGAGACTCATCTTTTAAGCCAGGAACTCATGCAGAAAGGATGACCTTGCTCATCACAGGGCTCTCGAGAATTCAGGTCATCAGACAAGGGGGCCAGTGTCTGCTCGGGTACGTGCCACCTGGTGTCCCAGCTCGCCCAGCCTTCCAGCTCCTCCTCGGCTGAAAGGGAAAGGGGGTCCTCCTGCCTGTGTCACCAGACCACACTGACTCATCGTGGGAGCAGAACAGGGAAAGGAGTCTGGGGAAGTGTGAACAGCTTTGACTTGGAGCTGGGCTCCACACCTGCTCCAGGAAAAGCAGAGACTTCCCTGAGCTTTGTGGCAATCCTAACCCTGTGCTATTACTAAGAGCTTCCTTTTCTGCAAGATTAAACAGTGGCTTCAAACACTGCCCAGCATACCATGAGCAGGGTTGAGATGTCACTGCCTGGTCATTCCTGACCTTATCAGCAGAACTAAAGGAGCTCATGGAGAGCTGGGGCCACTACACCAGGACACAAAGACTGTGAACCTGGTGTGAACTTCCCACCACAGCCCAGGCTGTGCAGCAAGAGCGGCAGGCACCGCGCTGACCCCTGTGCTGCCGGCCACCCGTGCCGGGTGACAGCCAGCTGCAGCAGGGCACTGCTGGCCACCCATAGCGGGTCACAGCCAGCTACAGCAGGGCACTGCTGCCTCCCGATCTGGGCAAGTGCTGTGCACCCAGCCAGGCAGGGAGACCACAGAACCCTTCCTACAGCTCCCAAGAAATAGCACATGGTGTCCAGGGCCCATCTCCACGTGCCTCAAGGTGCATGCAGGTCCCACGTACAGGAAATCCCTTCTGGCAGAGCCCAAATCCCCCCAGCCGCTCTCCTTCCTCCCCGCAGCACGCAAGGGATCTGCAAGCAGAGCATCCCACGGCCACCCACTCTGAGCCACGGCAGCACAACGTGTCCACGGCCCGAGCAGGGCGTGGAGCGAGAGCGCCCAGTCCTCGGGTTTAACCCCTGCCTCGCTCGGCCGCCTGTGCTGGGGAGCGAGGGCGGAGGTGCCGGGCAGGACGCGGAGCACCGGGCGCGGTCCCAGCGGGGCAGACACTTGTTGAGCGCGGGGCCGCGGTGCCCCGGCGCGGCGGGCAGGGCCGGGCAGTGCGCTCCTTACCTTCCCGGCGGATCATCGCTCCGCCGTGGCCGACGGCCGCTCCGCTCCGCGCCAGCCCGCGAGCGGCCGAGCCGCCGCCCGCCCCGCCCTGCCCCGCCCAGCCCGGGCCGGCCGGGGCCGCCCCCCGGCCGCGGGCACCGCCTCCGGGAGCGCCCCGCCACCGCCGCTCCGAGCCCCGGGCACCGCCTCGGGGAGCGCCCCGCCACCGCCGCTCCGAGCCCCGGGCAGGCTCGGCCTGAGCCCCGGGAGCCGCGCCCCGCTCGGCCTCCCTCGCCGCCCGCTGCGGAGGGCCCAGCCCGTTCCCCGCGCCGGCGGTGGGTGGCACGGAGGCGCCGCGGAGCGAGCCCGCCCCGGGCCGGTACCGTCCGGGCTGCGCCGGCTCCTTCTACCGGGCCGGCAGCGCCGCCGGCAGGGAAAGGCGCGGAAGGGAGGACGCAGGCGTGCCCGCCGCACCCCTTCGGGCTCTGTCTGCCGCTCCTCTGCTTTATTGACATAAATAGACAGCAACAAGTCAAAGTGACACGGTACCCCTCTCCCTGTTCAAGGCCCTGCTGCAACGTGACCGATGCCGAGTTCCACCGCTCCCCCTGCTGCCCTGGAGCAGCAGCAGGAGCGTGAGCGCGGTCCTGCCAGCCCCTGACACCCACCACCCCCAGCCCTGCTCCTTCTCTTCCCCGAGCAACAGGCATTAACTGCTGCACGGAGTGCCAGGACCCTGTCCCGTGAAGATGAAACCAGCAGCAGCAGGGATACGATTTGTGTCCAGGATGGGAGGGTGAAGAGCTCGGCTTTCCCTTTGTCTTTTGAAAAGCCACTCCACATCCCCCTTCCTATTCCTGAAGCCATGGGACAGGGCAGCCCCCAGGGGAACAGCCCTTAAACCAGGTGTCCCATCCCTGGCTGCAGAGCTGCTGACAACAGGCAGAGACAGCCCTTCCCCTGCACCAAACAGTGACCCAAATCCCCGCTCCTGTCCAAACCCCAAGGGAGAGGTCTCAGCTCCAGCACTGCTGGATAAATATTCTGCCCCTAGGCCACCCCTGCAAAGCTTTAGTTCCTCCCTGCTAGTGGGCAATGAGAACTCAGTTCCAAGTCTTTTCAGCTGAGGGCAGCTGTGCACCATGAAAGGAGCCAGGAAGGCCACGGTGGAAGGGAGGCTCGGAGGAAAGGAGCCCCGAAGCTGGCCTGAGGAGCGCCTCCCGCCTGAGCTGTGCAGGGCTCTGGCTGCCCTTCCCCACAGCTGACACAGGCGTCACTCTTGCATCAAGCTGTTGATCTTTGTGAGCAGCACATCCGTCTCAGACTCTGAGGAGACACAGAAAAAGCATTCATTGTGGGCAGCCACAGTCCCGCAGCGACAGGCGGAGCAGCCTGAAAAGCAGGTTTGAGGATATTCGGGAAATGTGGGATTCCCTAGTGCTGTCCCACAGGGCTGCTTGTTAACCTTGTTAACGGCAGGACAGGAGGAACTCCCTGGGCTGGGATTCCCTTCCCTCCCCCAGCCATCCCAAACCACTCCGTCACGTTTGGCTGGGAAAGCTGCCTGCCTGTCAGGGAGAGTCCCAGAGGCAAAGCCTGGCTCCGAGGGAGGGAAGCTCCCGTTCCGTGCGCACTCACCCGCTGGCCGTCTCCTGTGGGAACATTTCCTAGGAGATGGAACAGGATCGATGTTAGCATGCAAGTCTGGTCCCACCGTGCCCTCCCCTGAGCTGCCAGCTGGAGGCTCTGGGGCCCCGCAGTCCCAGAGGGAACTGCTCTCAGTGCCTGCAGCACTGGGAAAAAGGACAGGAGCCCCCAGCCTCAGCCCACCAAGCCCTGGGGTGCAGAGTGGGTTAACAAGTGTGAACTAAGGCATACAGCAGCTTGAGGCAGGGCCAGGGCAGACTTTTAGCTGCAGCTTGGAGATGAAAGTTGCCCCCACACACTTCTGTGTTACTTAACCAGACAGGAGAGGACCCCCCCAGGATCAGAGTCCAGAGAGGAGTGGCAGCAGGTTTGGGTCTGCACCAGCCACCCAAGGCACACTACAGCCTCCACCAACAGAGCTGCCTCGGGAGGGAAAAGGGATCAAACCTACTTCATCAGGACGAAGGCCCAGATGATGATAAGGAAGGAAACACAGTCCACAACGATCCAGATCATGAAGTATGTGCTGCTGGGCTGCAACGCAACGAGACAAACCACTGAACACCAGCTAGGGGTGGTGTGCCGTGGCACAGCCCTGATTGCTGTGCCACCAGTCCCTTCTATAGGGTCACATGCTCCCATGCCAGTACAGCAGTGAGCACAAGTCACCCTCTAGGCAGCTGCACAGGACCCACAAGCGCCTGGGACACAGGGCTGTGGGGCAGGGTGAAGGATGG